>NW_022109980.1:4197094-4198603 GCF_000313985.2 Echinops telfairi | reverse complement strand
AATGTACAAATGTGCTTGACACAATGGATGGATGTATGGATTGTGATAAGAGTTGTATGAGCGCCTAATAAAATGATCTATTAAAAAAATAAAAACTAGCAAAAAAACTGAAAAAGCACACATAATTCCAGGTCTGTTCACTGACCTTTATGACTATCTCTCCACCAGTCCTGGAGGGTTCTAGGAATTGCCCCTCTTCACCTGAAGCCTAGTTTAGGGTTTCCTCAGGGAGGTTTTGGCATTGCTTTGCTCCTATTGCTTATTTGTTTTGTTCCCTTCTTGGCTCACCCCACTGTGGGGGTGGTCAAACCAGACTCACTCCCTGCCATGTGTCCCCAGTATTGTCCTCTGTTGCGGTAAGCCAGGGGACATCATGTCTTGAGCTGTTGTCGACCCTGCAGTCCTTTCTGTGCCTTAGCAGCTCCAGGCGGGGACGTCCTCGTCAGGATTTGGTGTGCCAGTATGGGATCTAGTCCCTCACTCTCTTTTTCCTTCTTGGTTTGTTTCTGTATGGGTGTGGCATGGTGGGCCCTCTACCCAACCTGTATGTTTAGTGTTGTCCTCTCTAGTACATACTTCTGGAGGGGGGTTGTCAATTTGACTCTGACTGGGGCCAGCCCTGTAGACCTCATTATTCATGAGTTGCTCCATGTGATTATGTTGTTCTCAAGGTACTAAGAGCAATTTTTCAATGAGAAATTTTAGCGAGATGGAAAAACAATCTGAAAGGGACACCTGTGTGAGGGCTAATTGGACGGACGATGTCTTTCAAGAGCAAATGAAAGGGAAGCGCAATGTGAAGAATGCTTGCTGAAAGATCAGGGGGACCATGCTCTTTCTCGGGCAGTTGAAATTAAAGTTTAGTTCAAAAGGGATGCTGGGATCAGGAGCTATGTGAGATATGAATTAAGATTCCTTGGCTAGAGAAATTGGCACTTTGAAATTTAAACTCCAAATCAATTATGCCAAAGAATACACACCAGTTCTATGTCTGGAATGTGAAAGTAGAGCCTAAATATTCCAATGAAAGAGCCATGTCAGTTGACAAAATAATGATAATTTATAAATTATCAACGGTGAGAGGGGGCGGGGAGGAAGGGGGAAAATGAGGAGCTGATACCAAGGGCTCAAGTAGGAAGAAAATGTTTTGAGAATGATGATGGCAACAAATGTATGAATGTGCTTGACACAATGGATGGATGTGTGGATTGTGATAAGAGTTGTATGAGCGCCCAATAAAATTATTTTTTAAAAATACTTACAAATCAATACAGGTAAAATCACCAAGGGCTCCATAGAAAGTAAATGTCTAGAAAATAATAATGGTGACATATGTACAAATATGCTTGATACAACTGATGTATGAATTGTTATAAAAGCTATTAAGTCCCAATAAAATGATCTTTTAATTAAAAAAGAGTCATGTCAGAGCCAATATCTAAGCCCCAACATTGCTAAAATCATCATTAATGAAGCAGCATCCAAAATTCCTATAACTTAAAATTTTTT
>NW_022109980.1:4194767-4196206 GCF_000313985.2 Echinops telfairi | reverse complement strand
GCTTTACACAATTGATGTGTGTATGGATTGGGATAACAGTTGTATGAGCCCCTAATAAAATGTTAAAATAAAAAATAATAATAATAATAAAATAAATAAATAATAAAAACAAAGAGACAAAATTCCTATAACTAAGTAATCATTGGACTTAAACTGCACATTTCAATAGGATGCCAACTCAAAGCCCACTGCCTATGAGTCAAGGTTGACTCATAGTGACTCACAGGACCAGGTAAAATTGCTCCAGTGGATTTCTGAGACTGTGACTGTTTATGGGAGTAGAAAGCCTCGTCTTTCTCCTGCAGAGCAGTTTATGGTTTCTAGCTGCTTAATCACTCCACCACGAGGGCTGGATACAATCGAGTATTTAATGCCTCGAACTACTGATCCCTTGTTTTTGGGTAAAAAGGAGACTCTCAAATCCCAAATATAATTTTAGGAGAACATTTATTCTTAAACAGGAAAGGACAAGAAAAGGAAAGATACATAATTCAGATGAGGAATAGGAGATCATAATTGCAACCAGGGTTGTGCGGAGAGTCGGAGACTTAAAAAGGACATGGGTGGGCAAAAGAACACTGTCGCAAAACCACCCTTGGCAGCAGATCATGCAGCATCACAGTTGCAGGTGGGACTAGAGAAGCAGGAAGGGAACTGTGGTTGGGACCTGTGCATTATGCTAGACAGAGAAGCTTACAAGATTAGCTCAGGTTGTGATTTTTCTGTATATGAAATCCGGGATCAGTGACTCTATAGCATAGCGACAGTAAATGCACTAATACTCACCTATGGGGGTGGTAGGGAAGGTTGGGGGGAAATGGGGAGCTAACAGCAATGAGCAGGAGAAGAAAATGTTCTGAAATTGATTGTGGTGATGATTGCACAATTTTCTTTGTATGATTGAATGGTTAAACTATACAATATGGAAAGCATATGCCAATAAAACTATTTAAAAAGAAAAAGATTGGTTCAGGATGTGACTCATGGCCGTGAGACCATTGCACCCCAAATTCCAGGCAAGTCTCTAAGGCTTCTCCAGCTTCTCTCTGGACCAGCTTAGGGCAGGAGTTGGCAAACTGGCTCCAGAGACATATGCATACATGTGCCTCGGAAGGCACATTGAAAAGTTTTAAAGGATAAAAATTCAATATTGCAACTCAAAGCTTAAGTTTTTCTTCAGTTCTTTCAGTTTAAGATATGCTGAACATGCACAAACAGAACAAAGGAATCGTGTGTGGTTTAAAATCAAGAAAGTGTGCATCAGGGTTGTATACTCTCCCCAAGCTTATTCAAACTGTTTGCTGGGCAAATCATCAGAGAAGCCGGCTTATATGAAGAAGCCTGGAGCATTGGGCTTGGAGGAAGGCTTATTAACAACTTTCAATATACAGATGCCTCAAGCTTGCTTGCTGAAGGGGAGAAGAGCAAGGATTGTTCAC
>NW_022109980.1:4181521-4182528 GCF_000313985.2 Echinops telfairi | reverse complement strand
TTGACAGAACTTGCCAATAGGCTTGATGGGGCAGAGGATCGCACCAGTGACCTAGAGGATAACCAAGCAGACCTCAGCAAACGGGAAAAGCAGTCAAATAAGACAATCAAAATAGCTGAAGAAAACTTGAGAGCCATGTCTGACGCTATGAAAAGAAACAATATTAGAATAATCAGACTACCGGAACAAGACACAACAAAGAAGTCAACAGCGAAAATAGCAAGGGAATTCTTAGAAGAAAACTTGCCCAGCTTAATAAATGAAAATCAGAAAACCATTCAAGAGGCTGAAAGAACACAAGCCAGACTGAATCCCAAGAATAAGTCACCAAGACCCATAATTTCAAATTATCCAACTATGAGGAAAAGGAGATCATAAAAGCAGCTTGGGAAAAGCAAACAGTCACGTATAAAGGTACCCCAATACGAGTATGTTTATATCTATCAGCGGAAACGATGAAGAAGAGGAGGGAATGGAGTAACATATTCCAAAAATTGAAGGAAAACAACGCAAACCCAAGAATACTTTACCCAGCCAAATTATCTCTTAAGATAGATGGAGAAGTAAGAGTCTTCCCAGACAAGGACAACCTCAAAGAATACATAAAAAGAAACCCAGTCCTACAAAAGATCCTTGCTGATCCAGTATGGGCAGAAAATCAACACTCAACAAGGGCAAATAAGAGACCATCACATAGAATAACTCCACCCATAGGGCAACATAGAGGAAACAGCCCCCAGGATAGCACCAACTCAATAGTGGAAAGAAGGCAAACATAACCCACACACACAACACAAGCAGATAAGATAGGTAGATAGGAAAATATCCAACACAAATGGTACAAGATGACATCACAGAGTCCACAGATAGCTATAATAACACTGGATATCAATGGCCTGAACTCGGGCATTGAAAGCCAGAGGCTAACAGACTGGCTCAGGAAACAACCCATCGATCTGCTGCCTCCAGGAGACTCATCTCAAGCTTGCAGACAAAAAAAGGTTGAG
>NW_022109980.1:4179063-4179914 GCF_000313985.2 Echinops telfairi | reverse complement strand
GATGCACGGATGGTTCAACATACGAAAGACCATCAGCATTATTTGCCACATTGGCAGGAAAAAAGATAAGAATCACATGATAATATCGATAGATGCGGAAAAAGCATTCGACAATATCCAACATGCATTTCTGTTTAAGACACTCAAGAAGATAGGAATAGAAGGACAATTACTCAATATTATACAAGCCATATATGAAAAACCAACAGCTAATTTGGTAGTAAACAGAGAAAAGACTAAAACATTTCCACTGAAAAAGGGGACCTTGTCCCCACTCCTATTTAACATCGTACTGGAGGTCTTAGCTAACAACATAAAACAAAGGAAAGATAGTGAAGGTATTCACCGGGGGAAGGAAGAGGTGAAATTATCATTATTCGCAGACATTATGATTCTATGTATCGAAGATCCCTTAAACTATACAAGCGGAGTGTTGGAAGCAATAGAGGAATGTGGCAGAGTGGCAGGATACAAAATCAACAAACAGAAGTCTACTGGACTGCTCTACACATCAGACAAGATCACAGAAGAGGAGATTTAAAAGGTAGTACCCTTTACAATAGCCAAGTACAAATTGAAATACCCAGGGATGTACCTGACTAAAAAAACGAAATATCTGTGTGAGGAAAATTATAAAGTACTACTTCAAGAAATCAAGAGTGTACTCAACAAATGGAAAAATATCCAATGCTCGTGGATTGACAGACTCAATACAGTAAAGATGTCAGTTCTGCCCAAGGCACGATATAAGTTCAATGCTATCCCGATACGAATACCACCATCCTTCTTCAAAGAATTGGAAAAACAGATTACCAACTTCATATGGAGGGGGAAGAAGCCCAGAATTAGCA
>NW_022109980.1:4176181-4178094 GCF_000313985.2 Echinops telfairi | reverse complement strand
GAAATGGAGTTACCATACAACCCAGCAATTCCCTCAATGGGCATATACCCAGAAGAGGCAAGAAACAAACCATGGCCATACATCTGTGCTCCAATGTTCATTGAGGCACAGTTCACAATCGCAAGGAGTTGGAAACAACCCAAATTTCCATCAACAGATAAATGGATTAAAAAAACTGTGGTACATACGTACAATGCATCACTAAAAAGCAGTGATGAAAGCATGAAGCATATCTCCGCATGGGAAGAACTGGAGGAAATTATGCTACGTGAAGTAAGCCAAGCACAAAAGGACACGTTTAACATGAGACCGCTGAGGCAAGTTTATAAATGCATGAAAAAGAAATAACAGAAAGGTAAATGCAAAAGGGGCACAGGGGAAAAGCTACTGTATACAAACACTCCAGGGTGAGGTCCAGGTAGTATGGCAGGGGCCAGACCAAATCCAGGGCTACATGTGATAACCAACTTAAATGGGGGTGAAGGGAGGAAAGGGGAAAGAATAAAAAAAGATGTGTGATGGGGGAATAGGGCACTGACTCACCCAAGGGGAGGGTATGGTTTGTGTCTACACAGGGAAAGAGGGACCAGATATAAAGTCAGTGCCAGATGAATGCAGTGTGCTGGGAAGGAGTGGGGAGCCAATGGAGGGGGCTGAGGGCTCAGCCACCATACCAGCTATGTGAATAACTGCCTCTCCCCACAGAAGAATTTAATTGAGAGGACAGCACTGAACCTGTCGCTAGGGGACAGGGGCATGTCTGATCAGAGCAAATGGGAGCAAATGAAGGGGGAGGAAGAGAGAGTGGAGCACAGCTGGCCCACCATGCCTGGAGGACCATATCCCCGCTCTGAACAGCCAATAGACAGAGTGGACAATATGGCCTATCACACTATGAGACACGCCGTCCCTTGATGGCCCAGGGCTCTAAGGAGGACAACACTGGAGACTCAGTGTCGCGACTGGCCCAGACTGACCCTGTGACACCGAGGCAAACCACTAAAAGCGTGGCGCAGAGCAACCGTGGGAGCAGAGCAGAGAGCCCCCGAGGGAATACAAAGGACAGACTCTGGGTCCAGAGCATGGCATGCCATCAGAACTGACTGAAGGACAGACCTTGATCTGTTTACAGGTTTTTCTTTCTTTTAAATTTTTTTTCTTTTGATTAATTTATTCTTCTATGGGTAATTGGCTTCCTTTTTGTTGTCATCGCTGTGTTTTCACTCATCACCTATCTTGCTATGGCTTGATTTTTTGTACATATTATTACCTCCACAGATCTATCTAGATAAGATAGACTGGATGAATAGTCTGGAGGAGAAAACAACAGGACCAATGGTTCCAGAGGGAACCCAGGAGAGGGGGAGGCGGGAGTAAGTGGTGCTGACCAACCCAGGGACAGGAGAGTGGGGGTGGTGCTGACCAACCCAGGGACAGGAGAGCAATAAGCGATCCAAAATCCGTGGAAAGGAGGGTGTGAGAGGCCTGGTAGGGATTCAGCAAGGGCACGGTAACTGAAAGAAATTACTGAAACCCAAATGAAGGCTTAGCATGATAATGGGACAAGAGGAACATAAAAGGAAATAGAGGAAAGAACTAGGTGACAAAGGGTATTTTAGAGGTTTTAAGACTGGAATTTACATATGTAAATATATTTATATAAGAGTGTGGGAAAACAGGTATATGTGGATATATTTATAGGTTTAGTATTAAGGCAGCAAATGGACATTGGGCCACCACTCATTGGGCCAGCACTTACTCAATGCAAGAACATGTTTTTCTATTAAATTGGCATTCCAGGATGCACACCTTCCCAACACGATTGCTGAAGAAAAATGTGAATATAAGCAAATGTGGTGAAGAGAGCTGATGGTGCCCGGCTATCTAAAGATATAGCATCTGGGGTCTTAAAG
>NW_022109980.1:4163531-4174759 GCF_000313985.2 Echinops telfairi | reverse complement strand
TACACAATTGATGCATGTATGGATTGTGATAAGAATTTTATGAGACCCTAATAAAATGATTTTTTTTAAAAGAAGAAGAAAATACCATGAGTTGGATCAGGCACACCTTAGTCTTCAAAGTGAAAACCTTACTTTTCAACACCTTAAAGAGGTCTTGTGCAGCTGATTTAGCCAAAGCAATATGTTGTTTGATCCTTTAACTTCTGCTTCCATGAGCATGGATTGTGGATCCAAGCAAGGTAAAATACTTGATATTAAATCTTTTGTCCATTTGTCATGTTACCTATTTGTCTAGTTTGAGGATTTTTGCTTTCTTTACAATGAGTTGTAATCGATGCAATCCTTGATCTTCACCAGCAAGTGCTTCAAGCCCTCCTTACTTTCAGCAAGCACGGTTGTTATTTGCATATCACAGGTTGTTAATAAACCTTCCTCTAATCCCAATACTGTATTTGTGTTCATATAATCTGGCTTCTCTAATGATTTTTTTAGCATATAGATTGAATAAGTATTGTGAAAGGATACAACACTGACACGCACCTTTCTTGATTTTAAAACACACAGTATGCCCTTGTTCAGTTCTCATAACTGCCTCTTGATCCATGTACAGGTTCAGCCTGAGCACAATTAAGTGTCCTGGAATTCCAATTTTTCTAAAGGCTATCCATAGTTAGTTATGGTCCACACAGTCAAATGCCTTGGCATAATTAGCAAAACACATTTCCCTGGTATTCTTTGCTTTCATCCAAGATCCATCTAAAATCAGCAATGATACCGTTCATTCTTTGTCCTCTTCTGAATCTTTGTCAGCAACCTGACAATTTACTGTTGTAACCATTGTTGGATGATCTTCAACAAAACTTCACTTAAATATGATACTAATGATATTGTTCTATAACTTGAGCATTCTTTTGGGTTACCTTTCTTTGAAATGGATGCAAATACTGATAGCTTCCAGTCAGTTGGCCATGTAGCTTCCAAATTTCTTGGCATAATTGAATAAATGCTTCCAGTGTTTCATCAGTTTGTTGAAACATTGGTAGTCTGCTAATTCCTGGAGATTTGTTTTTATTAATGCTTTCAGTTCAGCTTGTCTTTCTTCCTTCAGTACCATTGGTTCTTGATCATATGCTACCTCTGGAAATGGTTAAATGTCAATCATCGATATTCTTTAAGGATGTATAGTATTCTGTTGTGTGTGCACTAACATTTATTTTCTATTCTTCCACCAATGGGCATTAAGGCTGTTTCCCTCTTCCTGCTACTGTGAATAGTGCTGTGATGAACATGAGTACGCCTATATCTGTTTGTGATGTGTTCTTTATTCCAGTAGGATATGCGCATATATCAAGTAGTGCTATTAGTGGCTCATGTGGTATTTTTATTCCCAATGGTCTGAGGAAGTGTCATACTGATTTCCGCAATGGTCATGCTGCTTTACAGCTCCACCAGTAGTGTAAGTGGGTTCCAATCTCTCTGCACCCCCTCCAGCATTTGTTGTTTTCTTCTTTATTGAACTTTGCTATCAATGTTTATGTGACGTATTACCTCATGGTTGTTTTGATTTGCATCTCTTGAACAGCTAATTCTCACAAGCATTTCTTCATATGTTTGTTGGTCACCTGAATGTCTTCTTTGATAAACGGTCTGTTCTTGTATTCTGATCATTTGTTAATTTGGCGATTCATCTTTTTCTTGTTGAGGCTTAAAGTTTTGTATAGATTTTAGAAATTAGTCTCTTGTCTGCTATGTCATTACCAAAAACTTTTTCCCGGTCTTTGGGGTCTCTTTTTACTTTTTTGGTGAAATCTTTGGTGCACATAAGTGTCTTATTCTTTTTTTTTTTTATAAGTGTCTTATTCATAAAAGCTCCCCATCTGTCTTCTGCTCTTGCTTCTGTCTTCGTGTGTGTGTGTGTGTGTGTGTGTGTGTTTCATTTTGTCTGACAGTGTGTTTATGCTATTCTTTAGGACCCCTATGTTTGCCCCTATTTTTTCATGATCTTTGTAGTTTTAGGATTTACATGTAGGTCTTTAATTTATCTTGACTTTCTTTTCTGTATATGGAGTGAGGCATGGGTCTTGTTTCATTCTTCTGCATATAAAAATCCAATTTTGCCAGCACCGTTTGTTGAAGAGACTATGTCTTCCCCGTTTCGTCCCTTTGTCAAAATGAGTTGTCTGTAAGGTGGATGTATTTATTTTGGGTTCTGTAGATTCTGTTACACTTGTTCTATGTATCTATTGTTGTACCAGTACCAAGTTGTTTGATGAACGTGGCTGTGATTTGAAATCAGGAAGTGATAAAATTGGTAATGAGCTTTTTCCATCTCCTTCAAGAATGATCCTGGGATCTGGATTGGAATTTTCTTATATCTGTAGATCACTTTAAACATTATGGCAACCCAGGCGCATAGTGGTTATGCATTGGGCTGCTAACCATAGGTTAAAAGTTCGATACTACCAGCAGCTCCTCAGGAGAAAGAAGGGGCTTTCTACTCATGTACAGGCTGACAGTCTAAGAAACCTACAAGGGCAGGTCTACCCTGTCTTATAGGGTTGCTAGGAGCTGGCATCCACTCGACAGCAGTGAGTTTTAGACAGTATTGACATTTTGGTAATATTAAGAGAGACTACCACATTTCAATGTCATCACTGAAATATGATATGGGCAATATTCCAAATCAATGGAAAATTTCTGGACTATTCAATGAATTATGTGAGGCCATTTGGAGGCAAGGAAGTCTTCCACTTCACACCCAACACACAAAAGTTTCAGACACTATATGAAACTAGTTGTTTTTTTTAACTTCAACAGTATGAGGAAAATATTTTTTTAAATTTTATAATCTTGGGATGGGAAAATATCCTTGCTTCAAATTCAGAATCTGTAAGAGAAAAGACTAACAAGTCTTACAATATCAAATTCTGTCCAGCAAAAGACAACATAACGTTAATGAACAAGAACCAGAGTTAGAGAAAATACTTGCAGTGTATAAAAAATCCTTAATATCCACAATATATAAAGAGTTCCTACAAATTTGAAAAAGATCAACTATAAAATAAGAAAATGGGCAAAGAACACAAACAATTATTTTACTGTTGTTAAAGGACTTTTAATACATGCACAATGATTTGCAACCATGACCACTATCTAATTCCAGACTATTTCATTATCCCCAAAAGAAACTAGTGCAAACTTAGCAGTCATTATCTATTTCTCCCCTGCTCTCTAGACTCTAGCAATCATTAATTTGCGTTCTGTCTCTCTGGATTTGCTTATTCTGGCCATTTATATAAATGGAATCCCATGTTATGTGACCTTTTATTTCTGGCTACTTTATTCCAATAAAATGTGTTTGATGTTCATACAAGTTGTAGTATGTATTGCTTTTCTTTTATCATTTTGTTGGGGCTCATACAACTCTTATCACAATCCACACATATATCCATTGTGTCAAGCACATTTGTACATTTTTTGCCATCATCATTTTCAAAACATTTCCTTTTTACTTGGGCTCCACGTTTTTTTCTGTCTCTCCCCCACCCTCCCTCCCTCACGAACACTTGATAACTTAGAAATTATTATTATTATTTTCATGCCTTACACTGACCAATGTCTCCCTTCACCCACTTTTCTGTGGTCCATCCCCCTGGGAGGGGGCTATATGTAGATCCCTGTAATCAGTTCCCCTTTTCTACCCCACCTTCCCTCCACCCTCCCAGTATCACCACTCTCACCACTGGTCCTGAGGGGTCAATCTGTCCTGGATTTCCTGTGTTTCCAGTTCCTATCTGTACCAGTGTACATCCTCTGGTCTAGCCAGATTTGTAAGGTAGAATTGGGATCATGACAGTGGGGAGAGGAAGCATTAAAGAAGTAGAGGGAAGTTGTATGCTTCATATTGCTACACTGCACCCTGACTGGCTCGTCTCCTCCCTGAGACACTTTTGTAAGGGGATGTCCAGTTGCCTACAGATGGGCTTTGGGTCTCCACTCTGCACTCCCCCTCATTCACAATGATATGATTTTTTGTTCTTTGATAGCTGATACCTGATCCTATTGACACTTCATGATCACACAGACTGGTGTGCTTCTTCCATGTGGGATTTGTTACTTCTCAGCTAGATGGTCACTTGTTTATCTTCAAACCTTTAAGACCCCAGACTCTATATCTTGAAAAAGCCAGACACCATCAGCTTGCTTCACCACATTTGCTTATGCATCCACTTTGTCTTCAGTGATCATGTTGGGAAGGTCAGCATCATGGAATGCCAGGCTAATAGAACAAAGCTTTCTTGCATTGAGGGAGTGTACTTGAGTGAAGGCCCAATGTTCATATGTGTAGCATGTATTTCATCTTGTATTTTTAATAGGTGAATAGCATGCCATTCTATGGATAGATCACATTTCGTTTATCCATCCATTGGTTGATGAACATTTCAGTTGTTTTCACTGTTATGAAATAATGCTGCTATACAAGGTCTTGTTAAAAATGGACATTTGAATATTATAATCTGGCAACTCTGAAAATCAAAGTCTCCCTCTCACCCTGGGTTTGTTATTGATGCTTGTTGTAGCTGTGGCTTCTTTGTTTATTCATGTATATTTTTGGCGACTTTTCTAAACTAATTTTGTAAGGTCTGTATTCTTTGTCATGTGTGGCCATTGAATTCTGTTTGGTTTCAGTTCTTAGTGGTCATTTGGTGAATCAACAGGGATTTCCTTAAATGCCTTGAACCAAACCAACAAACAAACGTGACACTCCTCCTCTTTGCTAAGGGGTTCTGTGTGTGTTGAGGTATTCCTCCAACACTTTGCCAGGCAGGTTACCACTCTGCCTGAGGCTCCACTTGCTGATTGTTCAGAGGAGACATCTTAGGACCTTCTCTTTTGACCCAATAGAGTAGAACTGCCCCAACCTATTTCTGAGACGCTAAATCTTTACGGCAGCAGTCAACCTCCAGTTGCTCCTGCAGAGTGGCTGGTGGATTTGAACCATTTACTTTGTGGTCCTGAACATACACTTACTCCTCTAAGCATGTCACTACCCAACCTCTCCTCTCAAGCTTTTTAGCTTGCCTATTAATAGCTCCAGGTGTTATTACTTAGGAGCCCTGGTGGTGTAGTGGACTATGCATTGAACTGCTAAGAAGTTCAGAAATTTGAAAACACCAGCCACTCCATGGGAGAAAGATTTACAGTTTCAGAAGCTTACAGGGTCAGTCTACTTTGTCCTATAGGGTCATTGTGCATCAGAATCAACTCCATGGCAGTGAGTTTGGTTTTGGTTCGGTATCCTTTAAGTAGCCCTGGTGGTACAGTGGTTTAGCATTTGGCTGCTAACCAAAATGTTGGCAGTTCGAAGTCACCAGCCACTCAGTGGGAGAAAGATGTGGCACTGCTTCCATAAAGATCTATGCCCTTGGAAACATTGTGAGCCAGTTCTTCTCTGTCCTAGGGGGTCACTAGAATCAGATTCTACTTCAGTTTTCCTTTCCCACAGGCAGCCACAGCTAAAACATTTGCTTTACATATTTTTAGTAAAAGCCTTCAATCGCCTCCTCCACTCTTGATAGAGTTCCAAGTTAGGTGACATTAATGCAAGTCCTTTGAGCCAGTCCTCCAGGGATTCAACCAGTCTGATGGAAGAAAGTCACTGCATATTGGAGAATAAACGCTGTACCACTCGGTCCAGGACAAGGTATTTGTACCCAAAATGTGGGCTGTTCTCTTCAAGGTCCTCTCCTAATGAGGGAAGTGGGGATGGTAGCAGGAAAAGTTCAAATGCCACCAAGCTTGATTACCAGGATTCAGTTGTTTCTTCATGAGTAAGCGTTCCCCTGCTTGCTATAAGCTTTTGATTCGATCCCAAAGTTCTGAAAAAGTTCATTCTGACAGTTATTTTCATTTTATTTGTCACTTTTGTAGAGAAATGAAATTTTGGATTTCCCTACTCTGCCATTTTCTGGGACATCCCAGGCAATGCTTAAGATTAAAAATAAGTGATCAATTGGCTTATGGACAGCTATTCAATCTGACTAGGTATTAGAAAAACGTGCATTACAATAAGATTATTTCTGGTCCATTTGATTAGCAAAAAAGGAAAGGTTTGAGACTAGTGTGAAAAATAATGTGTGAGAAAATAGTCATGTCATTGCTAGTAGAGAAAATAATAACTTTTTAAAAGTTCTATTATCACTTCATTCATATAGACAATTCAATAGTTTAATCGGATCAAGAAGAGTTCTACAATCTTTACTACAATCTATTTTAGAATATTTTCTTCTTCCTTGTACGCATTCTTATTCGGGTAATTTTTTTCAGTTTTGGCAAAAATATACACAACAAAACATTCTCTATTACAACAACTTCTAGATGTATAATTTGATGCCATTGATTATACTCTTCGTGTTGTACAACCACTATTGATATCCCTCTCCAAATTGTTCCACCACTGTTAACATAAACTCAATACCCCCTAAGCAAAAATTCTTCCTCCTTCGCCCATGATAACTATAGGTCAAGTTTGGTTTCTTTTCTAAAAATAAATAATTACTTTTAGAGTGAAGTTAGCAGTGTCTGGAAATTTTTTCAGTGTGCATTCCTTTTTTACTCAGTTACTCCACTTCAAATAATCCAATTTGTAGACACCTTTGTATACATGGATAAATACAAGGATTTGCATTGAAAGCTTGTAAATCTGGAAACAAAGAGGAGTGATCAAAAAAGGGAGCAGTGAAATCAATTATTACACAACGATCTATGATAATATAAATTTCAACCTAACATGGTTGGCAATTGGTCAACCTTTGCCCAATTCTCAGAAGCAGAAGACTGATGTTCTTATCTTATAATGATGAGTGGCGGGTGCTTGGGACATGCAGAGGAGGACAAGTTGAGGCAGAAAACTTATAGGCAGTCCCAATTAGGTAGCAGAAGACCTAAATTCCTTGTCTCCTGTATTTTTCTGGCTCAGTCGCCTCAGATGAAACTCACAAAAGCAAGTCACAAACCAGGATGTAGGACATGATCCCATTTATCTAAGATTGTGTTTGCGGGTGTTGTATTTGTTAGATTTCTTAGGTGGGAAAGACCTCAGTTTGGGGCTTCCCATGAGAAAGAATTCAGGTTGAAGCCTGTTTTTGTGATCCAAGTGGGTTTTTATAAAGGATGGAAGAAGTTTCAGGTTTTACAGTCTTAAAGGAGTACACACTATTTTAGGGAAGCATGCCAATCCACGTGTAAACTGCGCTGGGGCTCTCCGCTGAATACAGGCAACCGTGTGGGACTGCACACCCACACATGGTAGCTGGTGGCCAGAGACTATGGCATGGTCAAGTGGCCGCAGGACAAGAGCCAAAGGGCAAAGAAAAGGGGGCCGGCTGGCCCACAGTCAAGGTTTTTGATGCCTCTGTCTAAGAGGAGTGGGCGAAGGTATTGGATGACCACATTAGCTGAATTAAGCCCAGCTGGGCCTTGTTTGGACTGCCCAGGTGTACCACCCACCTGGCTCAGGCTTCAATTGGCTCATACCCAGTAGTCTTCATAGCTGGCTAAGCTCACCTGATTCTCCTCCAACCACCTGTAAGGGGCCTTCAGACATGGAGAGGGTGTCAACAAACTCTGGTACAAGTGATCTAAAATCAATGGTGATGAGGGCATAGGATGCCTGGTGGGGCTTAATCAAGGACAATGTAGCCGAGAGGAGTTACTGAAGCTCAAATGAAGGCCAAACATGATAGTAGAACAAGAGGAAAGTAAAAGGAAATAGAGGAATGATCTAGGAGGCAAAGGATATGTATAGAGGTCTAAATGCAGGTATGTACATATGTAACTGTATATATATATATAAAATGATAGAGAAATAGATCTATGTGCATATATTTATAGGTTTAGTATTAAGGTAGCAGATGAACATTGGACCTCTACTTAAGTACTCCCTCGATGCAAGAACACTTTGTTCTATTAACCTGGCATTCCATGATGCTCACCTTCCCAGCATGATCACTGAAGACAAAATGAGTACATAAGCAAATGTGGTGAAGAAAGCCGATGGTGCCCGGCTATCAAAAGATATAGTGTCTGAGGTCTTAAAGGTTTCAAGATAAATAAGTGGCCCTCTAGCTGAGAAGCAACAAAGCCCACATGGAAGAAGCACACCAGCCTGTGTGATCATGAGGTGTCAATGGGATCGGGTATCAGGTATCAAAGACCTGGGAAAAAAATCATATCTATGTGAATGAGTAGGAGGGTGGAGTGGAGACCCAAAGCCCTTTGGGCTTATCCTTACAATAGAGTCACAAGGAATAGATGAGCCAGTCAAGGTGTAGCATAGCACCAACGAAACATACTACTTTCCTCTAGTTCTTTAATGCCTCCTCCCTCCCTGGACCCACTATCATTAACCCAATTCTACCATACAAATCTGGCTAGACCAGAGAATATACACGGGTACAGATAAGAGCTCACCAAACAGAGAATTCAGGATATATAAACCCCTCAGGAGTGATAATGAGAATAGCCATACCAGGAGGGGAAGGGGAAGGTGAGGGGAGAAAGGGGGAACTGATCACAATGATCAACATATAATCCCCTCCCAGTGGGATGGACAACAAAAAAATGGGTGAAGGGAGATAGGAGTTGATGTAAGACATGAAAAATAATAATAATTTATAGATTATCAAGAGTTCATGAGGGAGGGAGTCGGGGGGAGGGGTGGAAATGAGCTGATACTAAGGGCTCAAGTAGAAAGAAAATGTTTTGAAAATGATGATGGCAACATATGTACAAATGTACTTGACACAATGGATGGATGGAAGGATTGTGATAAGAGATGTAGGAGCCCCCAATAAAATGATTGTGAAAAAAATGTCTGGGGGAGTCACTAGTAGCCCCATCGCTCTAGCAACAACAATAAGCATGAAGAATATCTGCACTCAGAGAGACGTTAGGGATCAGAATCTCAAGAGATGAGACTTATGCCTGTTGACATCATGAGTTCGTGACAGAATTAAGTGTACCACTCAGGTGTCTGAATGCCATAGGAAAGGGGCATTCCCAAACCAGAGGGAAATCTTGACGTGACAGTGGGAGTCAATGACGCATCAAATCTGAGACATCTGCCTGAGATCAGTAATATCCCAGCTGGTCCTTCTCCATCTCAATGGAAAGACGGGAAGAAAAGGCCAGAGTCTCATTCTGAGCCCCTGGACCATTTCAGGTTAGAGTTGTTCGGGAAGAGGCGATGGCAGCTTTTGCCTTCTCTAAGGCCTCTGTGAGCAGCTCCAGTGCTGGCACCTGTCACTTAGAATTCCCCCCAAAGCTGTTTGACAATTAGAAAAGGAAATTAAGCACTTTACCGGTGTCTGTGGAGTCATTGACTTAAAAACAGCCCTATGCTACATTTGGCATTTAGAAGCAGCAGCAGCCGCAACAACAAGCTCTTCAATCTCTTCAAGGTATGCTTGTTACTAATCATTTTTCTCTGCGAATTTATGAGAAGAGTAGCAGACTCCAACTCTGACTAATTTGACTTTAAAGGCAATTTACTGAAAGAGTATGGGCACTGGAACCCTGGTAAATGTTTAACAACTAGCTTTGTTTTGCAGGGGGCGGGAATGGGAGTTGCAGCGTTTAATAATTTCTGTCATATAAATACTCCCACCACGATTGATTTCAAGCTACTGACATGACACCAACTGGCTCCCCAAATGTCTGGAAAGGTTTTCATGATAGGGTAAAGATAAGTTCACAGGGCGGAAGGGAGAAACTCACTGAATGGAAGGGAGGGGAAAGACGATCTGCAGCTAGTCAGTCCCAGAGGGTCTCGATAGCAAGAGCTAATCAACGGTCTTGTCAGATCACTATCTTATGAGCCCCTTTGTGAAGCCCTCTTTACTGCCCCCATCATCTCCTACCTCTCATAGGTTTTCTGTTTTTTTTACAGGGAAAGTCACTCCTGCACCTCCATATCCACAAATGCTGAGACCCAAAGTTAATGCCATGATCACAGAGTTACATATCTAAACGTACCCACAACCAAGGGCTCCAGTTCACACCTGTAAGCCTCTGCTTGCAAACTCCCTTCTTTTTGGCTCTTAAACTGTTGATAAACAAGTTTGAAACAACAAGGAATTCGATCCCTAGATGGGGAGAATGGTTAAGACTGCTAGCCAAGAGGATGATGGTTTGAACCCACCTCAGACCTGGTGACCTCCTTGAAACTCCTATTGAGAATTCTGGGAAGATGGCGGCATAAACAAACCATTGTTCCAACGCTCCCCGACAAATAATACAACCAGGAAATGCTGCTCTGCTTTGAAGGACTTTGAACCATGGCGCAGAAGAAAGCAAGAAACTGCAGACAGACAAATCAACGAGTCTCACATGATAGGAAAATCACTTCCCCCGCCACTTCCTCTCCCCTAGCCTTGCAGGCCATCAGCTGCTGTCAAACGGGAGTAGTAGCCCAGAACATGAGCCCCTGTGGAGACAAAGAGACTGGACGCTGGCATCTACCTTAGCATCAACAGGGCAGTGCAGAACTTATTATCAAGATGTTTAAGGGAGAAATCTGCACTGATGAGGGGGGCAAAAGCCAGGGAAGCTGCACTGAGAAAATATTTTTCATCCTGACAATGTACCTGTTCACTCTTAGAGGGTAACCAGGACTGTTCTACGATCATTTCTTTGGAAAACCTTACCCCATCTACTCCCCACCCTGATCTTGCTCTCTCCGTCTTCCCTTTGTTCCCCAAACTCACAGAACACGGAAAAGATTGCAATTTAACTCCCTCGAAGATGCCCAAATTGTCATTTGACATAATGTAAGTGGAAGAGCAGCGTTCTTCAGGGAAGTGTTAGAGAAATGGAAACATCACCTTCAGAAGGGTACCAACCTAGATGGAGGACACATAGAGAAGCAGTCACTTCTCACTTTGATCGTTCTGTTGGATAAAGGTGTCTACTATTTGGTAACAGTAGTTTTCTACTTACTATACTACTCTAGGATATTATAAATACAACCTTTTAAATGAGATGCTCATGAAAACCACTAAGACAATATCTTTTTAGAGCATGTACTGTGCCACCAATTGACATCTACAAATGGTGTAACATAGCCAGTGAACATTAATTTTAAATATTACCTAATACTTTGGGATGTACATACTATTAAATCATTGTATTCTTATTAAAACACTAAAAAGCATTTTTATAGTTTTGAT
>NW_022109980.1:4158585-4160842 GCF_000313985.2 Echinops telfairi | reverse complement strand
TCTTATCAGTCATGACAGTGAATGCAGAGGGACTGACCGCTCCCGTGAAGTGCAGAATGTATTTGCAAACATGATACAGCTATACGCACTCCTCTCTCATCAACTATCTAGTTGTCCAACATTTTTCAATTATGACCTACGGGTGCCTGCCGACAATCTCTCCACCTGGCGCTGCGTAACAAGCAAGGTCAGTTTTCCATAAAAATAAGAAAGCATGGCAGCGAGGGTCAGTGTGCTTGCTCTGACAGACGCAAGGTGGCAGGCAGCGTGGAACCGAGGATCAGAAGGTTGAGAGGACGTGTCTACTAGCTGGAGATCCAAAGCAGGCAGGAGACTCAGGAGCAGGTCGGAGATCAGAGCAGAGTTCTTTTCTTCTCTTGGATGTGCATACAGAGCTGAGTCCGTTTCTGAGGACATCCTCAGCCGATGATGGCAGCAAGGTGATCAAACTGCCCTCCCTAGAATCCCCTTCCAACCCCAAACATCATAATGACAGCCCTGAGGGTATGGGAAGAGGTTGGGGAAAGGGGAGCTGATAACATGGATGACTGTATAACCCCACTCAAGGGGAGTGAACAACAGAATGGTATGTGAAAAGAGATAGTGGATCATGTAAGATATGGCATAAATAAAGAAGGGTTCCTGGGGAGTTGGGTGGGGGATGGAGGGGATAAAGGAGAGCTGATATCAAGGAGTGCAAGAAGAATGAAAGTGTTTGGAAACTGATTGTGGTAGCAATAGTACAGTACTGCTTGATGTGATTGCACTATAAAATATTATAATGTCTGAAAGTGCTCCCAGTAAAAAGATAAAAACCAAAAATCTGTTATCTGACTAGTTTGTGCATTAGCGATGTATGTCTGGCAGCAACTTATGCCAAGTTGTGAGCCAAAGAATAACATTTTGGTTAAGATTATGCATCAATTTAGCTACGCCCTGATTCTCAGTGGTTTGCCAATTATGTAATGATGTCATTTTCCAGTTATAAAATTATACAGCTTGGCAGATATATAACGATACAGCTCGGCAGTTGTATAATGATGGCATCATCCTCCATTTTGTGATCTAAGGGATCATCCTCCATTTCTGCATCATGACTTGATCTTTGGAACCTAATCATTTCAATATATGAGTAGTGCATGTTTCTGCAGTTAACACCCAAGTCACACTTTAAACCAGAAGGCATCAACAGATCGAAAGTGAAAGGATGGGGAAAAAAAACATTCCTTGAAAATAAAAACCAAGGGAAGCTGGGGTAGCAATCTTAATATCAGTCAAAGTAAAGCTAAAGACACAATTTTTATATGAGATAAACCCGGACATTATATGTGATAAAAGGTTCAATTAATGAAGAATATTTAATCATCATCCATATGTATGCACCCAATATTAGGGCCCCGAGATATATAAGCAAACATTGATAGAATTGAAGGGAGAAATAAGCTTGTCCTTGTCAGGTAATGTCGAGTCAGTGAGTCAGCTCCAGCTCACAGCAATCCTATGCCCAGTCAATCCAACATGGCCGGGTCCCACACCATCTTCACTGTTGCTTTTATGCCTGAGCCTGTTGTTGCAGTCACTGTGGCAATCCATCTCAAAGCAAGTCTTCTCCTTCACTGACCCTCTACCAGACACGTTGTCTTTTTCCAGGGAGCACTGATAGACTTGAAGGGAGAAATGTGTAGTGTTACAATAACAGAGGGAGCCTCCAAAACACCACCACCAATATTAGACAGCTCATCTAGAAAGAAGCTCGACAAGGAAATGGAGAATCTGAATGACACTGTCAGTCATCTTGACATAGCAGACATACATAGAACACTTCACCCATCAACAGCATACTATATATTCTACTCCAGTGCATAGGGATCATTCTCTAGGATAGATCACATGTCATGTCACAAAGCAAGTCTTGATAAAATTTAGTAGGTTGAAATCATAAAAAGTATTTTCTCTGACCACAATGGGATAAAGCTGAAATCGTTAAGAAAAAAAAAAACCCTGGGAAATTCACAAACTTATAGTAATTAAACAACACACTAATAAACTACCATTGGATCAAGGAAGAACTAAAAAGAAAAAATCACAAATCTCTTTGAGTCAAATGAAAATGAAAGCACAACATACCAAAATGTATTAGATACGGTGATTAAAAAAAGAAGCCCCACTACCATGACCCAGAGCTACCTTACAAATCTGGCTATCCCGGAATTCATACATTGGTACAGATAAGAGCTCTCAGCACATGGAATACAGG
>NW_022109980.1:4155591-4157745 GCF_000313985.2 Echinops telfairi | reverse complement strand
GGAAAGTGGGGGGGAGAGGGGAAAAAGAGGAGCTGATACCAAGGGCTCAAATAGAAAGAACATGTTTTGGAAATGTTGATGTTAACATACGTACAAGTGTGCTTAATACAATTGAATGATGCATTCCCATAAGATTTATAAGAGCCCCCCAATAAAATCATTAATTTGGGGGGGGGTGTAATTGAAAACAACCTAAAAATGTTTCTTGTTGGTCTCCATTGCCCAGACTGCCAGAGGAACATACCTACTTAATCTAGGGAGGTTGTAGGGATGTGTATGGGATAAGCCTTCATGGATCTTCAATTTCAGCTTCCTTGTGTGGCCAACACACATGCAGCAATCACCTGCATGTCATAGGTCCCCTGAACCCACATAGTAATTCTTACTAATCTTGGAGGAGCCCCAATCCAACTGAACCCCATATTGAGGAAAGGCTGAGATAAGGCTTGGGCCCCTCAAATTCTGTTTCATTCAATGTAACCCCGCCGTCCCTTTAGTCAGCTAGAGGCAGACTTGGCCACGGACGCTAGCATCATAACGTGGTACAGTAACAGAAGTAACTGGACCAGGAAGAGGAGGCATCTGCTCCAATGATGTCATAGCCATTGGCTGCCACAGGGGGGTGAGATTGGTCATGCAGCTGTGTCAGGAGTAATGACTGTAGAGGGGTGGGGCATGAAGAGTGCCATTCTGGAAACAGTGCTGGCGAGAAGCAACATACTCTGCATAACTGAGTGTCACCTTCTCACTTCGGTACCTGGTGAGTTTGATCATTTTTCGGAATTCACTGGTAATTGGAGTCTTAAAACCACCTTTCCTGAGCAATGAGTCTATGGTCTGGATCTGACTCCAGTCTTGTTCTTTAGCAACCTCAGGTAAATATGTGGCTGTACATTTGATGCCCTTTTCATTGATGAATTCAATTCGAATGCCATGGACCCCTACCTCCCAGTCCAGGTAATCACTGGCATCCTCAAAGTCAGTAAAGAGGG
Source organism: Echinops telfairi (assembly GCF_000313985.2). NCBI lineage: Eukaryota > Metazoa > Chordata > Mammalia > Afrosoricida > Tenrecidae > Echinops > Echinops telfairi. Next base: position 4,156,753 of record NW_022109980.1, on the reverse strand, counting down.
AGACAGAGCAGAAAAGTTTAGGATCATTGGGGGAAATCGGCTGTCCTTAAGTGCACTGGTTAAGGAGTATTCCCTGAGTCCTGACTGAAGATTCATGGCTGAGAAGGTTCCAATTCAGCCCCGGAGCCGCTTATCCCGCCCTGTCTTCCATGTCACAGTGGATAGGGGTCATTGGTGAATCTAGGAAGTCGTGGCTGTGGGCAGCCATAGAGGTGACAGTAAAACACATCAAAGCAGTAGCCGCACATCTCTGCGGTCACCACCAGTTTCTTGGTGGTGTTGGCAGTTCCACTGCATCGGGGGAGAGGGCTCAGCGCTCCTGATGTGGGATTCATTCGTGTAATGGGAGAATGTCCAGGCCCCAGAGTTAAGTCCGATACATTCTCCCGTCCATTGTTGCTGTCCACATACTGGTGGTTTTGAAGAGGTCTTGAACTAGAGGCGGGCACGGTTGTGGACTGGCTCCCGAGACTGTGTTCCGCTTCCAGATAATTTGGGCTTCTTGACCCCACAACAGCCTGCCGCCAACTTGGGCTCGAGTGGAGGGACACACCGTCTTTTTCCCATCCTGATCCAGTGCTTGAGGTCTGGAATGCTGCAGAACCTGAAAACAAAGTTTGTATGCCAGGGGAATAGCTGTAACAGAGAAGAGGAGCTATTTTGTCTCTGGAATGAATTCTCTTCCATTCGATTCCATTCCTTCTTCCTGTACCGGAGACTGTTTCCAGGAGAGTGTAGAAAAGCAGCCGGAGCTTAGCTTTGCGGCTGGGGGACGGGCATCCGCCAGCCGGTCCCCTCCCGCTGAGCCCTCACGATTGACTCCCATGCCTCCCATGAGACCTCGCGGGCCGCAGGCCTCGATCGATTAATTTTTAAAAAGAAGAAGAATGATCTCAAATTGTTGATATCCAAAAAAATTGTTGAGATCTCAGTTGTTAACAACTCTAGGAACTAGAAAAAGAAGAACAATCTATTCTTAAACTTACCAGAAGAAAGGTAATAACTAAGATCAAAGCAGAAAATCAATAAACTCAGTAAAACCAGAAGTTCATTCTTTGAAAAGATAAGCAAAATTGGCAAACCTTTAGCCTAACTGACAAAGACAACATTCAAATTAGCATAGAAATCCAGTCAAGGAAGTAATCACTCAACTCTTTTTTTT
>NW_022109980.1:4144887-4154512 GCF_000313985.2 Echinops telfairi | reverse complement strand
GCCCCCAATGAAATGATTTTTTTTAAGCTATAGTCTCAGAAACCCACTGGGGGTCGCTAAGAGTCAGCATTGAATCCATGCCAGTGAGTTTGATTTTTTGGTATTTGCTATTGCACCTAATAATACCAACATGACTGTAGCCATAAGATTAATGGTGATTAGTTTAGAAACAACTTTAATTAATTACTAAACACCTTCTCTGTGGCAGGCCCTAAGCTCCAGTTCCTGTCCTCAAAAGACTGTTTCTGCGGGCTGTGTAACACAAGAAACAGCTGGGGCACTGGGAAGTCAAGGTGAAGAGGGAGATCAAGCAGAGTCTGAAACCTGTTTAAAACTCTTGAAAGGACTGCCGTGCAAAAAACAGACCTGACTTGTTCTGTGCTGCTCCAGAAGGCAGAATAATTCACCACTTGAGAATCCAATAAAACATAGGCCACAAAAATCACTGGGAAGAGCCACAGTTGGGGAACTTACAATCTCCCCATGATGGGATATGAATAATTAAGGAAAGTTGGACTACTGGATTAGATTGAAGGTTCTGAAAGCAAGCTCCACAAGGGTGTGCTAGTGACCAAGCTAAGCCAGTTACACTCCTAGGACTATGAGTCAGCTGGAAAGAAGCAAGGGTTGAAGGAGATAGAAATCAGGTGATCTAATGATAGGGCTCTTAAGAAGTGGTTCATGAGTTCTGTTTGAGAAATTCCTCTGGTTTCTCTTCTTTCAGCCTCGCCCTTGTGGGCTGAGATAAGAGCATGCTACAAGCAAAGTGTACTTCACTTAGGCCCCAGTCATCAGAACTGGAGCTGGGGAGAGAGAGAGTTCTTGGTCTCAGGAAGAAGGTAAATGCCTGGTTATCAGAGCAAGAATTTGAGTTCATGGCTGGCCCAGCAGCAAGAGGGAGTCACGGAGTCCTGGGCTGGATTTATTGACTTCATTTGGACCTGTGGTCAAAGTGAGTCCTAGAACTTTGGAAGAGTTGAGCCTGTAGCTTCTATATGTATAATGGGGAAGAGAAACCATGATTCCATTTACCACAGACATTGAAAAGAAGGAAAGTAACTAGGACCGTGGGATTTCAGATCTCGGTGGTTTCAACCATGCTGGAACCATTAGGCAAAGTAAGCATATCAGCCAGGAGATCAAACCGTTTGTGAGAGAAGATTTTAATCAGAGACATGTTACATATTACTTGAAGAGTTAAGCTCGTGCTATCCAGAAGACACTTGGAATATTAGAGTTTGAAGCTTTGGGAATATATCCAAGCTCAAGAGAAAGATTTGAGAGCATCTGCAAAGAGGTGATAGAGGAAGCATGACAAGCAATTTGAGTGTAGGCATTGGACTTGTTCATAGGCTTACCTGTGGTGCCTAGCATAGTGAAAGTAAGACTCCAGTGGGGAACAGAGAAGAGGCATAGAGAGTGACCTTTTAATAAGAGAAGTCTTTTCTTATTTGAGCCACGCAGTAATAGATGGGAGAAGAGATTGCAAGATGATTTTGAAGAAAAGATGATCCATTCCAAGTCCTCACTTTGGACACTGTTGTCCTCGAAGTGTGAGGGGCAGTCATCAGTCAGGAATGTTACTGGGAGTGGAACTACGGGTTGAAGGAATCAAATCATAAGACGTCAAAATTAAAAAGAACCTTGGAAAATGTCATAGAATCAATGGTATTACTCGCCCCCACCCCCACCCCACTTGACGCCCTGCAAGTGTATTATTGTACCAATGGATGCAAACTTTTTGTCAATAGGGGCTTTCTTTTGCTATGTTAATGAGATCATACCAGTGTTAGGGTAAATCTAATCACTTCTGAGTTATCAAAGACCAGAATAGACAGAGAAATGCATACACAGTGGGAGATAGCGGACACTATGACAATAATGGCAGATGAATCTACAAACCCTAGAACTCCAAAGATTATCAGCGACTAGAAGCCGATCTGTCCTGGAAGGAGTGTGACCAGAGTGCTCCTTAGAGACAAGGATGGCTAGACCTCATCTTACATACTTTGGACATGATGTCAGGAGAGACCAGTCCCTGGAGAAAGACATCATGTTTGGTACAATAGAGGGACAGCGAAAAAAAGGAAGGCCTCAAGGAGATGGCCTGACACGGTGGCTGCCATGCTGGGCTGAAGCAGAGGAACAATGGTGAGGATGCCTGGCCTGTGATCTGCATGATCGGAAGTTCGAAACAATGAGCAGTTATGCAGGAGAAAGACTGGGCTTTCTACTCCCAGAAATAGGTACTGTCTCAGAAACCCACAGGGGGCCATTACGAGTTAGCATGGACTCAATGGCAGTGAGTTGGGTTTGGTGTGAGTTGGTGAGGATGACACAAGCCTAGGCAGTGTGTCATGCTGCTGTGCAGAGGGCCGCTATGGGTGGGAACCAACTCGATGGCAGCGAACAACAGAAGCTGAAATAGCAAGAAAAACCTAGACTAGAAAGCCCTATGTTGTTGTTGTTGTTATTGTTTGATGTAATCGAGAAAGCCCTATAGAGCAAGTATTCTCTATCCTATAGGATAGCTATGAATCAAATTCAACTCAATAGATGAAGAACCTCCCCAAGAGCCAATGCCCTGGATTCAGTCGTCTAGCCTCCTGCACTGTGAAAAAACAAATTTTTGTTCGTTAAAGCCACCACCCACTGTGGTATCTCTGTTACGGAAACACTTGGGAGCAAAGACAGACTAGTATTCTGGTCCAAAGCCCTTATGTTACAGATAGGAAATCCAAGGTTTAGAGAAAGGATGACATTTGCTCAGGTGATCAAGCCATATAGTTTGGTTTATTCATGCAACAGATACTTACTGAATGTCAACTTTCAGCCAGACAGAGTCTGTGTCTGATGCTGAGGATGCAGTACAGCTCAAAAAGACAGAGGCCCTGCCCTATCAGAGTTTTTTGTACAACATGGAAGGCATAGAAGTAAGTAGAGTAGTACCTGCTAGAGTGGGGTAAGCTGAAAGGGTGGACGGAGAGAGTGGGGGGCATGAGCGTTAACGAGAAGTGAGCAGCAAAATGGTTGCGCTGAAATGCCAGCTGAGGGTAGACAGTGACTTGGCAATTAATTTAGTCAGCAGTTTCATGACCTAAGTTATATTTATCTTTCAAGGGAGATGAAAAGAAGGCAACTCCCAGGGCCTTGACCCTGGCTCCAACATGCCTTTGTACGTGGCTCTTCCTGTTCCCCAGTCAGGCCAGAGTCGCAGGAGGAGTACCACTCCAATAAGTTGAATGACTAACTGGTAGGTTAAATCTTATCCACTTGAAAGGATGAACAAATATGAGCGAACACTCCCAAGTCTGTTTGGTGTTCTACTTTGCTAAGGGCATCTACGGTCAAGGAAGCAGACAGAACAGCAATTAGCAAAGAGGAAAATGAGGTATGCAAAGCCACAGCAGGCAAGATTAACAGAGAGGGCAGCCTGTTTTGTTAACGCTACTTGACGATAGCATTGTATCAATGTGAAAGCCAGCTGTGCTGGGAGCCAAGAATTACTTAAAGCATATTTTGAAAAGGAACAAATGTAAAGTTTCCACTAGATAGATGATAGATAGATAGATAGATAGATAGATAGATAGATAGATAGATAGATAGACCTACAGATAGATAGATAGATAGATGTTATCTACCTACAAGTAAATCAGTTAGATTTCTACTCCTTTTCCAACTAAATGATCCTGAGTCCCTTATCTTACCTTTCATTAGACTATGGTTCTTCCTCGCTCCCCCACCCCAGGGTGCTCCCTCTTATCTGGGTGTGCTCTTGTCTTTCAGGGGCTACTAATGCTTTGAGGAGAGAAAACCAGAAATCCACTGAGGCCACCTGGAAATTGAGTTTTTCTTTAGCTGCTGCTAGAACATGGTGGGACTAGGAATCCAGCAGTTCCACACTACTCCCGGTGGTCTGGTGGTTGAGGCTAGCCATGGCACCACAGAGGCTTCTCTAGGGGCTGGGGGTGGAAGCTATGGGCATGCCACACTACCCACAGGCCTCCGTTTCAAAGCCAGCCTGGCAAAGTAGCAGTAAGCCTCCATCTGCATCCAAATAAAACAAGCACAAAACCCCGGGACTCCTTATTTGTGGTGAGGAGTCTAGTGTCAGAAGGAAGAGGGTGGAGAACACTGGTGGGAACACTGGACACAAAAACTGGTGGGCCTTAGAGAGAATGAGAGAGAGTCTGGGTGCAAGTGGGATACCCCTATTCTGAAAGCCTGAACTTCTCAGGACTCTCCCATCTCCTCATGTAGTTCAAACGAAAGACTCAGAGTTTCCCAAATGATAGGCCTTGACACACTGGGGTGTTGTTGCCAATGGATTTTAAGTGAGTCAAGAGTCATTAGTCCTTTCAGTGTTTGGAAGTCAGGCAGGACCTGAAGAAGCCAGAGCTCCCAGGCCAATCACCGTCAGCTGCTAGCATCTTCCATAGACCTGTTTCAGGAGGGTTATCCTATTGGATGGGGTCTGGAATGCTGCCCTGCAGTCTTTATGGGCAGCCAGCACTAATGGTATTTCCATATCGTACCACTCCCACTCCACGTCTCAAGAAGGTACTCAACCACCAGAACTTCACCTTGAGGTTTAGAGGACAGAGTGAAGAAGGGAACTATTGATAGATGCAGTTCCAGGTAGTAGCTCCAAATCCATATCCTCACATTTGTTATATATTCAAGAATATCTATTTGCTGCTGTTATGCTCTTTTTACCAGCATCCTGGCTAGCCAGAAGATGACTACATGTGTGTTCTGTAAGTTACAGCAGCATCATTATTTTGAAATACTGTGCTTGACATGAAAAGCTTCAACTTGATTGAAAATCCATTTGCATCATCACTAGATATTTCATTATAGTATATATCAATGCAAGAAAGTGAGTGCTGTTAGATTCTTCAAATATAATTTCAACTGTTGTAAATTTAGAATGGTTGTAAAACATGGTTTAAATTGTTTTTATCACCTACTTGTGGGAACAGCGTTTCCTGTCAATTGTTACAATCAAGAATTCAAAGCCATCATTAAAATCTTGATAGGGAATAGTATGTAATAATTTCAAGCATAAAACTTGATATAAAAAACTTGATATATATTGAGGGAGGAAACCTAAGTTTCCCAATAACTATTTTTTAACTATTTTATTTTTGTTTGTCACAAATATTTACTCTTTTAAGACATTTTAATTTTATAGACAAAAAAACCTGAATGACACAGGAAAGAGCAATAGAAGATGGAAAGAATACACAGTAAATTTACCAAAAATAATTAGTTGGTGAACATTTCAGGAGGTAGTATATGACCAAGAACTAATCGCATTGAAGGGAGAAAGCCAAGCTTCACTGAAGGCATCGGTGAAAAACAAGGCTCCTAATTGAGATGTTTCCAGAAACTGATGCAATACTGAGAGTGCTCGCATGTTCATGCCAAGAAATTTGGACCAGCTGATGAAGAGATCCAAATCTGTGCCCGTTGCAAAGAAAGGTGATTTAACAGAGTGCAGAAATCATAGAACAATATCATAAGCAAGTAAAATTTTCATAGAGATAATCCAAGGATGGTTATAGTAGTGCATTGACAGAGAACTCTCATAAATTCAAGCCACATTCATAAGAGGACATGGAACAAGGATTATCATTGCTGATGTTATCTAGAACTTTCCTGAAAACAGAGAATACCAGAAAGATAGTTATCTATATTTTATTGGCTATGCAAAGGGATTCAATTCTGTAGATCATAACAAATTATGGCTAACATTGCAAAGACTAAAAATTCCTGAAAACTTAATTGTGCTTATGCAGAAGCTGTACATATGGAGGTAAAGAAGACTATGTCTGGAATCCAGGAGATCCCCTAGACATGTTAGTACTACCATGCCCTGTGATTAAAGTAGATGGTAAACTATTGGAACCCATTCCTGACAGGACTACTAATGGCCCAGACCCCTCAGAAATGAAGGTCTGGTTCACCCCACCAGGCAAACAACCACGACCAGCAGAGGTGCTGGCCGAGGGAAAAGGAAATACAGAATGGGTAGTGGGAAAATGTAATTCTGCCTCTCAATTATGACCACATGATCAATTGCAAAAGTGAGGTTTGTATTTCTTCTTTATATGTGCTTATTGAATATCTTTCCCTTGTTAGTGTATAATATACCAAAAAATAGGTTCTGTGTGTTTTCCTTTATATGTATGCTAGCTATATGGTGTTGGGTACAAGCATAACTTTATTAATGTCTGGAAAATATATATGACCAAAAAATTGTGGACAAGTGCCAAGTTGGCAAAGGGTGGACTATGATAGTTAGGTTTATTTTGCCAACTAGGCTTCCATAGGAACAAGTGAGAGGAAATTCAGGTCGCAGTTTAATTGGAAGGCAATGAGATAAATGGCTTTCCAAGGCAGGGCCTTTTCTCTCTTTCTCCCTGGTGATCAGACCAGCACTCTGCTGCCTGAGCTAGTCCTTTGCCTCAATTGTGTGCTACACTACTGTGGGCCAAGTCAACCAGTAGATCATGTCACTAGAGCTTAAAATTCCATTAAGACCTGCTTTGCCACGCTTCTTGAGAATCCATTGGGGCCACTTCGCTATGTGCTCCCACAATACTGGCCTCTGTTATGCCTCAACTTCTAATCTTCCTGCTGTTGCTGCCCTACCCTGTTTGTCTTGCCTGAGGGCAGACTCCGATGTCTGCTTCCTTGATCTTGGACCAGCAGCCCCCGTGAGTTGGAGGACCTTCAGTGTATTCATTGTTCCACGAGAGTGAGTCAAACTGAGTCAGCCCTCTGTACTGCTGTGTGGACTAATAAGCTGCTATATTCATTCTTGTTATATAAACCTATCCATATATATATATATCCATAAGTGTCCTGGTTTGTTTCTCTAGAGAACCCTGGCTAACACAGAGATCAAGAGGCAGTCCTTCTAACAGAATGAGGGGATGCTACATGGTTCAGAATCAGGAAAGTTGTGCATCAGTGTTGTGCCCTTTCAACATACTTAGTCCATCTGAATGTTGAGAAAATAACCTGAGAATCTGAATAATATGAAAAATAATGCAGCCTCGGAATTTGAGGAAAACTCAAGAATCTGCAAATTGTAAATGACACAATTTTGCTTGCTGAAAGCCAAGAGAACTTGAAGCATTTACTGATGAAAATCAACGATTGCAGTCTTTAGCATAAATTACAGCTCAATATAAAGAAAATAAAAATTCTCCAAACTGGACCAATAAGCAACATCACTATAAATGGAGAAAGAACTGCAGTTGCTATGGCAGTTACATAATCTGTCAACTTGCAAAGGGGAGGAGTCTAGCCTGTCAATCAGATCATAGCTTGATGACCTCATTTGGAGGTGCTACAGAGATAAATAGCTCACTGAAGGCGAGACACACACTCTCCCTGCAAGACCTTCCTGTTGACAAGTGACATGGAGACACCCTGATGGAGCCAGAGCCCTGGAACTGGAAGAGCCACATGGAGATCCACCCCAGCGCTGAGATGCTTCCATCACCACTGGATCTGCAAGACTTTCCACCCAGTGGCCTGTGATCTTCATGCATTCAACATCATTGTATCACTGCATGAGTCTAAAGAGGAATGTATGTGGTAGTATCGGACTTATGAGCTAATATCGAACTTATGGACTTGATCTAGAGTGGGTTGGGTTGTTTCTTAATATAAAATTGCTGTTTTATAAGAAGCTCTTTCTTATATACCTATGAGTGTCTATGAATTTTGTTTCTCTAGTCAACCTGGACTAACACAGTTGCCAAGGATTTCATTTTACTTGGATTTACAATCAAGGCCCATGGAAGCAGCAGGTAGGAAAGGAAATCAAATGACATGATGCATTAGGCAAATCTGCTGCAAAAAGACTTCTTTTAAATGTTAAAAAGTAATGATGTCACTTTCAGGATCATGGTGTGCCTGACTCAAGTCGTGTTATTTTTTAATCACCTCATATACATGTGAAAACTGGACAATGAATGACTAAAGAAGAATGAATACCTTGAATGATATTGGAGAAGAATGTTTAACATAAACAAGAAGAATGACCATATCTATCTTGGAAGGACAACCAGAACGCTGCTTGGACATGAGACTTCATCTCACCTACTTCTGACATGTTATCAAGAGGAACAGTCACTGGAGAAAGGCATCATAATTGTTAGATTCGAGGGACAGCTTAAAAAAGGATTGACACGGTGGCTGCCACAATGGGCTCAAATATAACAATACCTGTGAGGACAGTGCAAGCAATGGAAATGTTTCATTCTGTTGTACATAGGATTGCAGAGCTGGGAAGGAAAACTTAGTCTTCAGTGAAGGAAAGGAATGAAAAGTAAACCTTTCCCCTTCCAGATGCCAACTTAAGGAATCCTGTCAGAGCGGACCCAACTAGAAAGACCCCCAGGAGGGCAATGATCTGGAAGAGCATTCAGAGCCCAGAAATAAAATTACCAATATACAGCAAAAAGAGATCTTTCCAGTGGCTTGAGTCACTCACTGTGGAAAATGGGAGATGGTGGTTTTGAATTAAAGAGGTGATGAACCTCAAAAATTGTCCTGCCTGGAAGGAGAACTATATCTTAGGAGTGTAGTTGTGAGAACCTTGGACAATTTGTCTTAAAATATCCGTGGGTGGGTGGTCTGTGCTGGAATCTGCACTCAACCAGTTGCCATTGAATCATTTCCAACTCAAGGCAACACCATGTGTGTCAGACTAGAACTATGCTTCACATGTCTGAATTTTTTGGAAGAGGATTGTGTAAGAATGGTGCGGGGGGCCTGTCTGACCTCCTCTGATTTCCTAAAGGAGGAGGAAGAATCAAACTTATCATCAGCCTAAGTCTCCACCCTCCAATCTTTTTTTTAACCTTATTCTGAAACTAACCATCCATCCCACAGCACCTGCTCCTTCTTAACTGAGTTTGATAATTCATTGCAGTGGCCACACAGAAATCATAAACCATACTCACAATTATGGGGTTTATTAGGGAAGTTAATTGGTTATAATTCAGGACCAGAAATGCTCAGGACATGGTTCTTCAGTCAGGACAGCCTCTTCTAAGCCATGTCCGCAGGCAGTACACAAAGGGCCCTAGGCTTCTCAGCCTGCTGTCCTTTGGTTTCTGCTCTGCTCAAGCAGTGTTACAAAGCCCTTTTAGCACTTCTGATAAATGCCCAAAGGGTATGCGTTTCACTCCACTATAAGCTCTAGCAGTTCCCCCAATTAAGTGCCAATGAAGTGCTTCCCCATTTAAGTGCTTCAAGAGACTCTCCTGCCCAAAGGCACTAAGTATTACTTCACAGAGTGGGGAGACCCATACTTCTCCTACTGCTCTGGCTCTTGGTTCTGCTGCTGCCTTCATCTGATACTCCTCTGCTGCTCCTCTAGTGTCACAACCCTCTGTCTCCTGGATCAAGGATGTCCAGCACAGGGATCTCTGGATTCAAAAAATGAGCTTCCCTCTTGATTACTTACTTGATAATAGTGAGATTTCCTGGAGATGACTCATTTTATACCCAGCAGTAAGGCAAAATTGACCAATGCCTATTTTGAAGCTTCAAATTTTTACAATCAACCCTGCTACAACTAAGTTTGTCAACAATCACTCAC
>NW_022109980.1:4138561-4139874 GCF_000313985.2 Echinops telfairi | reverse complement strand
AAAAATCAAAAACAATTCGACAACACCTAATAAACAAAAGAACACATGGATTAAGCCTCAGGTGAATCCCCTCAGATCATAGTCCAAGGATAGAGATAACCTTGCTATCAGGCAGAGAGTATTGTAGTTGATTATGGCAGATATTTAGGTTAAAATGTGATATCTTATCATTTGATCTCCCTTTTGACTCATTTTGAAATTGTTTGAATTTTAAATATTTGCTGCTTTCTTTTTGATTGAGGTGTTTCTCTGTTTTTTCTAGTCATTGTTTTGGGAGGTTTTTGTTTGTTTGTTTGTTTGTTTGCTTGCTTGCTTCCTGTTTGCGTTTTGCACGTTTTTCTGTATATGAAATCCAGGATAGGTAAATCTATAGAGACAGTAACTAGATTTATAATTACCTAGGGTCATGGCAGGAAGATTGGGGATAAATAGGGAACTAAGAACAAGAGTGTGAGAAGAAAACGTTCTGAAATTGATTGTGGTGATGATTGCACATTCTTCTTATTATGATTGAACAATTAAATTGTGTATGTGAAATATATACCAATAAACTAATTTTTTTTATTTTAAATAAAGGTAGAGAGAAAAATTGTATTCATGCAGACCCTGCACATGGATGAAGAGGCAGGGGAATACTGCAGAGTTAAGAATTTGGAAACGTGTACATCACCATATTTATTCAATCTGTATGCTGATCAAACAATCAGTGAGGCTGGATTTCGTTAAGAACCCGACGTCATGATTGGAAGAAGACTTATTAACAGCCTGTGATATACAGATGACACAACCTTGCTTTCTGAAAGTGAAGAGGACTTCTGCGTGGATTATGACAATGTAAAGAAGACCCAAATCCTCACAATTGGACCACTCAGTAGCATCATGAGAAAAGGTTGTAGTTGTCAATGATTTTGTCATGCTTGTACCTACAATTAATGCTCGTGGAAGCAGCAGTCAAGAGATCAAAAGATGCATTGCATTGGGTAAATCTACTGTATGACTTCTTTAAAATGTTGAAAAGCAAGGATGTTACTTTGAGAACTAAGGTACACCTGACTCAAGCCATGGTATGTTCAATGGCCTCGTATGCATGTGAAGATTGGACATTAAAAAGAAAAACCAAATAAGCAAATGTGGTGAAGAAAGCTGATGGTGCCCATCTATCAAAAGATATAGTATCTGGGGTCTTAAAGGCTTCAAGGTAAACAAGCGGCCATCTAGCTCAGAAGCAGCAAAGCCCACATGGGAGAAGCACACCAGCCTGTGCGATCACAAGGTGTCAAAGGGATAAGGTATCAGGCATCATCAGAACAAAA
>NW_022109980.1:4135190-4136507 GCF_000313985.2 Echinops telfairi | reverse complement strand
ATTAAAAAGAAAAATCAATGCATTTGAACTGTGATGCTGGTGAAAAATACTCAAAGTGCGCTGAACAGCCAAAGGAACAAACATATCTCGCTGAAGCACAACCAGAAGGCAAGCATGGCAAGATTATGTCTTGAATATTGTAGACAAGTTGTCAGGTATGATCAGTCCCTGCAGAAGGACATCAAGCTTGGTAAAGTGGATTGCCGGTGATGGAGAGGAAGGCCTTCGATGAGATTTGGACACAGTGGCTGTGCCAGTGGGCTCAAACATGACAGCAATTATGAGGATGGAACAACACCAGGCGGTATTTTGTTCTGTTGTACATAGGGTCACTAGGTACAGCAATTGGAACTGACTTGACGGCACCTAACAACAGCATTGGGATGTTCTCTCACCTTCTCTTACCCAGGCCCACCAAGAAAGGATGAAGTAGCCCCAGTCTGCATGGACCCACACAGTTGTTTGGTGGGAGTCATAAAGACGATGGCCAAAAGAGCTGTATCAAGGAAATCACGGCACCACAGCTCTCCAGGCCTCAGAAATCAACAGGGGCAATTCTAATCTCTCCTCTAGTGTCACAGTAAGTCTGAGTTGACTCAATGTGAGTGAGTGTGGTTTGGTTTTTGGTTCTTCTGAGCTACCTTTGTATAGACTCCAACCTCCTACATTTTGGTTACTATTCATTGGACTGTTAATCCTCAACACCATCCAGGAACTCCAAATCTGCACTAGCACCCACAGTAGGACCAGGACATGCAGCCCTGATTTTCATAATGTTGATACCGCCTTCTGAGGTAGCACTGTCCTATCAAAACTCAAGAGGTGTTTAGAAAGTTAAATTTTACTGGAGAGTCTAGGCCAATAGCTGAAACAAACAAAACGTTCAAGTCAACTCATGACCGCCCACCCGTACTCAAGCCATTTCTCCTGGTAGTACTTTTCAGCCTCACAAGTTTTGGTCTCAGTGCAAGGGGAGTGGTTGGAGTCTGTAGATGTTCTAACAGTCATCCACCCATCACGACTTCAGTCTAGCAAGCACTTGGGAGTCAGACATGTAAAATTAGATAAATGAGGCTCACAGGGAAGAGCCTGAATGTACCATGAATCCAACCAGGTACTTGAAGATTCAATGGAGGAGGAGTAGAGAATCGATTATTATTGGCACCTGACCCAAACCTGCACTATTTATGTAATCAAAGTAGCTCCATTACTTCTTTTTAAAAAAAGCTTCAAAAGAAAACTACTTGGTAGACACTTTAAGCAATACAGAAATACATTAAGAAGAAACTAGACATCACTCTTAAATCCTACCAAACA
>NW_022109980.1:4133264-4134223 GCF_000313985.2 Echinops telfairi | reverse complement strand
GGGAGGGAGAGAAAGGAGAAACTGATCTCAATGATCGACTTATAGGCCCCACCAGGGGGCTAAACAACAGAAATATAGGTGAAGGGAGACATTGGATGGTCTGGGATAAGGAAATAATAACAATTTATAATTTATCAAGGGTTCATGAGAGCAAGAGGGTGGGAGGGAGGGGAAAAAAGAGGAGCTGATACCAAGGGCTCAAGTAAAAAGAAAATATTTTTAAAATGATGATGGCAACATATGTACAAATGTGCTTGATGCAATGAATGTAGAATTGTTATGAGCTGTAAGACCCCCCCCCCAATAAAATGCCTTATTTTAAAAAAATAAGAAAATGTTCTAAAATTGAATGTGGCAATGAATGTGCAGCTCTTCTTGATATGATTGAACTATTGAATTGTATATGTGGATTATGTCACAATAAAATTGTGTTGTTTTAAAAATCATATCATTGTGAATGAGAGAGAGTGCAGATTGGGGACCCAAAGCCCATCTGTAGCCAACTGGACATCCCCTTACAGAAGGGTCGCCGGGAGGAGATAAGCCAGTCAGGGTGCACTATAACAACGATGAAGCATACAACTTTCCTCTAGTTCTTTAATGCTTCCTCCCCCCCCACCCCAACTAAAATGATTTAAATTTTTAAAAAGAGTTGTATGAGCCCCCAGTAAAATGATGTTAGTCTGGGTAAGTTAGAGAAACAAATCCACAGCAACTCATGTATAAGAGAGAGTTTTATATAAAGGGTAAGTGAGCAACAAGAAAACATCCCAACCAAGTGCTGCCCAATCCCACAAGTCCAACATTAACCCATTAACCCATATGTCCAACACCAATCCACAAAGTTCTCCTCCCTCTCACAAACGAGACACAATGATGCCGACTGTAGGAGGAAAGCCGAGTCAGTGAATGTGTAAGCATCTCAGCACTGGCAGGGGTCTCCACACAGCTGCTCCAGC
>NW_022109980.1:4125131-4132796 GCF_000313985.2 Echinops telfairi | reverse complement strand
AAAATTGTTTTGGTTTATTTTTAAATCAGTAGATTTTTAACAGCAATGCAGAGCAAATAAATATGGAGGGGCTAGAGATTCTGGTTTCTAGTCTCCATTTACTTCAAAAATACCCTCTTAAATATAGACAAAAGAGTCCTGTTAGCACAATGATTATGCATTGGACTGTGACTCACAAGATCGGCAGTTCAAAACCATCAGCTGCTCTATGGGAGGAAGATGGGCTTTCTACTCCTGGTAAACAATTGCGGTCTTGGAAACTCATAGGGGCATTTCTAGCCTGTCCTATAGAGTTGCTATCAGTCAGAATTGACTTGATGACAGTGAGTACGGCTTTTTGGACATACAGACATTTTAGTTAGTAAAACTACGCCGCCCTGTAGGGTTGTTATGAGTTGAAATTGACTTGATGGCAGTGAGTGAAATACAAACATACTTTTTTTCCCTTGACTATGCTTCATGCTTATGATGGTTAGGGATTATGTCAACTGGACACTCCCAGGTAAGGGTAGGAGGCGGGGCCAAAACTATCAATTGGGTCATAGCCTGATGACAACTCCTTGGTGTCTTAAGCCCCACCATCATGACCCCAGTACTGCCTTTCACTGCAGGCTAGACTGGTGCATGGGCACAGGTACAGATAAGAGACAAGAGCTCACGACACACACACGGAATTCAGGAACAGGAATGGGAGTAGCTATGCCAGAAGGGTGGGAGGCAAGTGGGGAGAGGAGGGGAGGCAAGGGGAACCAATCGCAATCATGGACACATAACCACACGCACACCCTCAAGGGACACAAACAACAGAAACAGTGGGGGAAGGGAGACAGCAGTCCGTGTAAGATATTATAATAATAACAATTTATAATTATCAAGGGGAGGGGGAAAGAGGAGCTAATACCAAGGGCTCAATAGCAAGCAAATGTCTAGAAAAAAAATTAAAGCAACATATGTACAAATACGCTTGATACAATTGATGTATGGATTGTTGTAAGAACCCACAATAAAATGATCTTTTAATTTAAAAAAAAGAGCAAAAGAAACCCGGAAATGTCCTTTCTTTCTCTCTCACTTTGCCTTCCTGCTTGCTGGGACTCTGCTTACCTCCAGGGGAGGTCACATTGGGGCTGCCTGGCCTGGAGTGCTGTGGGCACCCTGCCATGTTTCCACCAAACTTGGATCCGCACAATTCTGCACCCACTGGCCTGTGATTTTTCTGCATCTTGCCTCACCTTTCTTTGTCATAATGAGTCTGAGGCGTGCTTGCATCAGATTTGTGGACTTGAGTTGGACTGGGCTGTGATGTCTTCTTGATAAAAAGTTACTTCTTGCTATAAAGTTCTTTCTTATACATAAAGAAAAACATCACAATTCTATCAAGTAAATCAATCCTAATCTAAACTACTGTATCATCACATATTTAACCAATCCCCTGTTAAGAGACATGTAGATTGTTTCCAATTTTCTCACATAAATAGCCTTGTAGTAAGCATCTGGGTACTTATATTATGGTGCATGTTTCAATGATCACTTAGAATAAACTCCTAGAAATGGAATGTAGTGTACTGCATTTGTGACCCATTGCTGTCCACTGCTGTTGTGTTGAATTCAACTTCTGGAGATCCCAGGGGTTCAGAGAGAACTGCTCCCCAGTTTGACCTACTAGTGGGTCATAAAATCAACTTAGAAGGTTTAAGGCTACTTTTTTAATGTTAAATAGTAGAGAAAAGATCAGACTTGCTCACACTCACAGATTTCACAAAACTTTGTTTTCATTATTTTACTAGTTCTCTGATGTTGCTTACCAAGTCATTCCGAGATTTAATGGTTTAAAGTAACAATGATCATTTATTACATCTCATATCAGGAATTCAAGAAGGGCTCAACTGGGGCGTTCTTATTTGGATTCTGTCATGTGGTTATAGCCGATGTCAGCCAGGGTGCAGTCATGCCGTGATCAGCACGCAGGAGTGAATGAGGGGAACAGAGCACCAGCCAGAATCCCGGGGCTATCATAAGCTCACATCTTAACACATCACTTCTCATGATTTTCTTCCTCTTCTTCAAAAAAATGAATTGAATGCCAAACTTTATTCAGATTTCACTCATTTTTTCACTAATGTCCTTTTTCTGTCCCAGATTCCAACTCAGAAGACTGCATTGAATTGGGTCATTTTTTAAAGGTGTTCTTTTAAAATGAGTAGTAAGATATACCCCCCTATCTTTTCAGGTATTATGTTCAGCTGAGTTTTCTCAAAAAACAAAGAGTAGTGATACTCATAAACGTAGAAGAAAGAATTCTTTTTTTAAATCATTTTATCAGGGGCTCAGACAACTCTTATCACAATCCATACACACATCAATTGTGTAAAGCGCATTTGTACATTCATTGCCCTCATCATTCTCAAAACATTTCCTCTCCTCTTAAGCCCCCTGGCATTAGGTCCTCATTCTTCCCCTCCCTCCCCGCTTCCCCCGAAGAAAGAATTCTATACCAAGAATTTTATGTCGGGAAAGCAGCCCAGTCCAGTCCAAGTCAAGTCCAAGGGTCCAATGCTAGCCAGAGATCCCTGCAGACTCATGCAGCTGCCAGCCAATGAAGCAGGATGACAAGGAGGGAAGCTGGGAGACCACAGGCTGATGGGTGCAGAGTCACATGGATCCAAGGTCATCAGAAACTACTTGTGGCAGGGAGTTACAGTTCCCCAAATCTGGGCTCCCCTTGGAACCTGACGCAAAATCCAAGCAAGCAGGATTGGAAAGAGGCACAAGACAGAGAGACGTTCTCACTATCTCTCTGATAAAAAGGCCATAGCCCCAAGGGAGCATCACCAGGTTACGAGCTGCATAAGAAGTTGGACTTGACCCTTACCTTCACACAGGAATCATCAAGTTGCTATAAAATCTAACCATCACAGGTATCATTTTAAGGTCCACAGAAAAGGGGAATCCTTCAAATCACAAATTAACACTTTTCAAAAGGCTAATACTATATATTTAAACGGTAATTCAATTATACATTTTGAAAACAAGGGCTGTTACAAAATAAGGAAGGAAAGTACAATATTCATCTGATTGGCGATGAATACACTTGAGAAAGAATGGAGGGAATAAAATACTAAGGAAGTTTCATTGAACTTTTAACATTTATAGCACACGATTTAAAGTTATTGTTCTTGCTGTTGTTGCCACTAACTGAGGGTCCATGCGCAGGTGCAGGAGAGACAATTTACTCACTCCAAGTTAGAGGGGAAAACAGAAATTCATTAGAAGGTGACCCCAATGGAGAATCCAACGGCGACACAGCTGGTCCTGGTGGAATGCCGTTTGAAATCAGAATGCATAGATAGTACATACTTTTTGTACATTGGGGTTCATACCTTGGAGTTGTTGACTATGAGCAAGCAGACAAAACAATAAGGTTAAGTCTTAGGCCAGTCTCAGGATGTCTCTGTTGACAAACCAGATAGCAGGAATGAGCTTTGGGGGATGAATCTCAGAGTTATCGAGAGGCTCTTTCAGAAAACATCATGTTTGCCTCTGAGCCATACAGCGAGTTACATAAAAATTCTACGAGACTGAGATGTGGGGCAGCTGCAGGGGATGGGGCATCAAAGAAAATCTGGTGCAAATGAAGCTAACTACAGTAAATTAAGTAAATTGAATTACACTATAGAGAGACGGATGTGTTTACCAATGTCCATTGATCTATTTTGTAATTCTGGTGTTGAGCTTTATTATTTTCTTTCCTAAGTGGTCTTTATTTGGTTGGTGGTGGTGTTAAGAATACACACAGCAAAACGTACAGCAATCCCAGGGTTTCTACACAGCCCATTCAGTGACATTGATTATATTCTTCGAGTTGTGCAGCCATTTCCACCCTCCTTTTGTAAGTTGTTCCTCCCTTATTTACATAAACAAGCTCCTTGTGACCTAAGATTCCTATATCATCTTTTTAATTGCTCTTCTCAATTTGATCTTCAAGGAGTCTTAGCAGTTTCATGGGTTAAGTGTTTCACTGTGAGCTGCAAGGTCATCAGTTCAAATTCACCAGCTGCTCCAAGGGGGGAAGATAGCGTTGTGTTCTCCTGCTTAAAAAAAATGTACAAAAACAATGTATAGTCTTGGAAACACTATATAGTGTCACCATGAGTTAGAAGTGACTCTACCAGTGAGATTGGGTTTGGAAATATTTGAGATACGTCTTACAAAGGCATAATGCTCAGGGCAGAGATTTTCTACCAGGTAGGCTAAACTACTGTTTAGTTTTAAGAAGTCTTCAGTGGAACTTGTTCATATTGATTTAAATGAGCTTTTTATACAAGAGTAAGGTCCAAAGTATTGTTACTTGGGTTTCAGCTCAGACACACATGGGCTTATTCCAATGAAGCATGTTTAAATGTGTCTCTGAAATCAGTAGGTGCATTCAGATAGGTTCTCTCAGGAATAGTTGCACACTTTGTTAGGGGGCTTTAGAGAGGGAAAATAGGCAATCAAAACAGAGGCTTCCCAGGGGATCTACTGGAGCAGTCAAGTGAAAGGCCGAGAGATCCGCTCAAAAAGTTATGGCACCTATTTTCAGAGATTCCCCCCAAAAGTAATCTTGATAGATTTTCCCAAAGGACACAGGACAATCACAAGACTTATTATGAAGAATTTTTAAGCAAACGGAACGCTGCACTGGTAAGACAAAGGCACGAAAGTTGTATTGAGGAATTTTTTTTCCCCATCACAACAATGAGCACCTGCTCATTCTTGGAGGGTAGCAAGGGCTGTCCTGTGAGCAGTTCATTGGGAAATTTGACCCCATCCACCCTACACCCCTGGCCTTACCCCTTCAGACTTCTTTTTATTCTACAAACCAAAGAATATGTATAAGGAACATGAGTGCAGTCTCTTGTCATCTCAAAGCTGCCATCTTGGCATGGTGTAAATTGAAGCGTGCAGAATTCTTTGGGGGAAGAGTTCAAATAAACTCACTGCCATCAAGTTGATTCCAACTCATAATGATACTATAGGACAGAGTAGAACTGCTAGCGTGTGTTTCCGAGTCTCTCTCTCTCTCTCTCTCTCTCTCTCTTTAAATTGAGACTGTAACTCTTTATGGCAATAGAAAGTCTTGTTTTCTTCCGTGGAGTGGTTGGTGATTTCAAAGTGCTGACCTTTCGGTTAGCAGCCCAAATCGTACTGATCTGGTCTTATTAACATAACCAAGAAAGTTATTTATGTTTGTGTTTTTTCCCCAACTGAGGCCCCTTCTGTAGATATAGAGGTTTAGAATTTACAAGACCTACTTTAAGAGGACATGATTCAATCTATAACACACCCCTAAGGGTCTGTATTCTCCCTCTGCCCGCATTCTTCCCACCACCAACTCACACACCTGATTTTTAAAGTCAGAGATTATCTAATTCATATGTGTATTTGCACGACTAAAACAGTGGACACATAGTAGATGTTCAGCTAAAGTTTGTTGGATGAAAACAAGTGGATTCAAATCATGCCAGTGTTTCAATTCCCTAAAAGATGCTCTTATACCACCCTGGGGCAATTTTCTTTCCGTGTCATCAGCCTATAAGAGAGAACTATCTTGCCTTGGACTTGAGTTGGACCAGCCTGTGTGCGATGACTTGCTTTGAAACATGATTACTTGTTGATAGAAATATCGTTCTTACATATATAGGAGTGTCACTGGATTTGTTTCTCTAGACAACACGGCTTTCACACAACAGTTTAATTCTCAATCACTCTATCATTCCTCCCCTTTCTGTGCCATTGCACTTTACTCAGCTTGGCAGGGGGTGGGGGGGAGGGGAAAAAGGGAAAGACAGAAGGAGAAAGGACTGCAGAATTGTATTGGAGAATATCAGTGAAGGGTAATAAGATTCTATTTCCATAAATATATACCTGAATTCATTGCTTGTGTGAAATAAGGCACACCATAAAAGCAGCAGGGTATTGTTCCTGTAACAGCAGGGTATTGACATTGTAATAATGAAATTAATTCAGACAGGGTGTCATTTTGATGACAAATATTCCAAAACCAGCCAACTGTTTTCGTACACTGATAAGCCCTATATGGTCTACTTTCAAAACTGGAGACAGTGTCATAAAACGATGCCCATTTGGGTTCAAGGAGACATTTCTCCAAAGGATCCCTGGTGGTGCGACGGGTTAAGCACCTAGCTGCTAATTGAAAGGTGGGCAGTTTGAACTCACCCAGCCCCTTGACGGAATAAAGACCTGGTGATCTCTTTCTGTAAAGAATCCTCAAGAAAACCTATGGGCCAGTTCTACTCCGTAGCATGAGGTCGACATGCATCAAAATCCACTTGAGGGCACCAAAGAATATAACCACAATTCTTTTTAAAAAAGAAAAGAAAAGAAAAAGTTCTCGTAACAAATATGAGCTTCCAAGTCTTCATAAAACTTTATTAAAAGATGGCTAATATACAAAAGTGCTTATGTCTTCAAATTCCTTCTTTCCACACTGAGTCCTTGAAGTTAATTGACTTATAAACCACTCTGGTTAGCTTGAATGTTGTCCAATTGTTCCCCACATTCTTGGTGCCATTTTTTCATCTCAATATTTTATTTTAAAATGTTCCTCTTGAGTTATCAAAAGATTGGCTATGATCATCAACCTACATAAGATCATCATTCTACATAAGCAAAAGAAGGCTAGGCAATTCCCAGGCGATGAAGACATGGCTGTTTGGGGGTTCAACCAGCTCTGATAACGCCATAATTCCTTTCTGTTTCTCCTAAATCTATGTCTTAGAAGTGGAATATGTAGAGATTTCCCTAAAACTTAGTAGATTTCCTCTGCATAATCTTTTCTCATGGTAGGTTCCTGAGATGATGGGGGGAAAGGAAGGCATTATCTGGATAAATTGCTCTGAACCAAGTAAAACCAGGAAACCTAACCACTGCATTAGTCCCACCCTTGGATTATTTGTTAAGAGCAGCTGAGACAAGATGGGCTGTAATTCTGTGAGTTTTCATCTTGGCATAGGGTTCAGCCCTGCCACTGCTCTAGCCAACAGCTCGCAGGAAGCAGGCGGCTGGGAGGGCGTGAAGAAGACAATGTGACGTGGCTGGGAGAGTCCTTTCCAAGACATTGTGCTCATAATATTGCTCTGTCTCCCTTTCCAGCTTGGTTATGATTTTCATTATGGCTGTGTTTACAGTACCACAGAATAAATAGGATCGTGTCTTTTTTTGCCCAAGATCACTTACATAGGAAATCTGATTTCATTGAACATTCAAATGAATCCCTGGTGTCATCAACATATCTGATAACACACTTGAACACCATCTACACGCCAGCCTGAGTCATACCCAAAAGCCTACACAGAGCGACTCTAAGAGGACATTTCTTGGCATCAGGCCAGAGAACTATTTTGGGGTGGGAGGAGGAGAGTACACAGCTGACCAGCTCTTCTGAGAGAGTCAGAATGTCTTAAGGCTCCTGGTTTATTCGGTACATTCCCAGTCCTGAGCCTTCAATCACCTGCAGATTGGGAGGAATCCATAAGAATAAGGATACCAGGAGGGAAGGGGGCTGTAGAAAGGGAGAATTGATCACAGGGAGCTACATATAACCTCCTCTCTGGGGGACGGGCAACAGAGGGGTGGTGAAGGGAGACGCCGGGCAGTGTAATA
>NW_022109980.1:4114235-4124999 GCF_000313985.2 Echinops telfairi | reverse complement strand
ATGAGGGCAACAAATGTATAGATGTGCTTTACACAATTGATCTATGTATTGTGATGAATTGTATGAGCCCCAATAAATTGATTTTTTTTAAAAAGAATAAGGAAGCACAGTCTGACTGCAAGTCTTTATAGGAGCTTAAAGGAAAACTAGAGAATCTCATCTTGGCCATTAGGATACTTACAGAAACGTTTGTTCCCTGGTGTGCTCATACAAAGGCAGGTCTGACATTTTGAAAAAGCGCAGGGCATGAAAATAGCAACGTCTGTGTCGAAAGTATGTTTGCTGCTTTCACAGAACGGCAGTATCCCAATGGTCCTTCCTCCTCTCCACTCCTGAGATCCTACCTCACCAACTTTCTAACATTCAGTACAGCTTTTTCCATCACAGGGTGTTTTCTTTATTAAGTGATGAAAAAACACAATGGTTCAGTGGTTAAGCATGAGGCCGCTAACGGAAAGGTCAGTGGTTCAAACACACCAGCTGCTCCCTGAAGGTAAAAATACGATGTGACAGTCTGCTTCCAAGGACAACCTGGGAAACCACATGTCCTACAGGGGTGCTGTGAGTTGGAATTGGACTTGATAGCAAGTAGGGCATGAGGGGTTACCTAAGGGAAATCTAAACTAGTCAGTAGCCTCCCACACTCAGTAACTCAAGGGCCACCTCTGTAGCCTTCTATAAAGAAAACCACACTCCTCTCTGCCCGCCTTTTTTAAACTGCTTAATTGGCACTTCACCCATGAACCGCACAATTCAATAGTGCAATCCTATCAAGAAAAGTTGTACAGGCTTTATCACAATCAATTTTAGAACAGTTTCTTCTTCCTTGTACTCATTGTTATTCATGTGCTTTTTTTTTTCAATTTTGGCAAAAATAGACACAATGAAACGTTTGGGTTCCTCAAGTGTTAGACTCGTTTCTGGGTATATTTGATCTGTGGATTCCAAAAATGGCCCCAGTTTCCCCCTATCAGCTCTCATTTTTGAGACATAGAACATATGTCATGTACCATTCTTCACTCGACTCGCCCATTTAAAAAAAAATAAAGATGGTTAATGTAGTGTCGCTAGCCTAAGATAGAGGAAGTGTATGCTGGATTTATTTAGAGTGATTTAGGTTTTGCTAAATATTTAGGTCAAATTATACTTCACTTTGATCCAAAGATATATTTGAAGAGTGCAAATTACATGGACTTGAAATTTTCCCCAAGTAGCACTTCGCCTTTATTAGAAGCGGAATAGCAGGCAGTTTAAATCTATTATTTTTTAAAGGGGCAAGAAATAAGAGTTACTGTACATTAGATAAGGAGCCCTGATGGCAGACTGGGTTGTGTTTGACTGCTAACCACGAGGCCAGCTCTCCGAGCCCACCAGGGGCTCTACAAGAGAAAGATGAGCCTTTCTGCTCCCATCAAGATGCACAGCCTCAGAAGCCCTCAGGAGAAGGCCCACTACCTCCTACAGGGTCGCTGTGAGTCATAATCGACAGACTGCTCGTGAGTTTTGTACGAGAAATAGACACTCAACTGTTCTGCAATCGCAAGTGGGTCTGTCAGAGTTCAAACTCCTTTATTAAAATTAAAATGTTACAGTCTGTTATAAGATGACACAGCTTCTCCACCTGCGCACAGAAACGCTTAAAAGAAAAGTTAGAAATTTTCTTATAAAGAAGCTTGGAGTCAACCTCACCTCTGAAACATTTAACGTGAATTATCCATTGACCTCTGGATATTAAAATGTGTTCTGAAATGTTTACTGCATCATTTGAAAAAGAAAAATTTAGATCTTCAAAATATTTATGAAGTGTTAGATTTTCGACCTCCTAAATTGCCCGCATGCCTTCCATTGATGCGCCTTGTCTTTTCCTTTTGATTTCCCAGTCTTCTCAAGCTGTGCTCTGGCTTTACTATATTCAACTTGTATTCTCTGTAGATATTGCACCGCCCCTATCCCAAAAAGGAACACTGGCTGCCATCTAATTGAGTCTAACTCATAGTACCCTAAAGGACAGAGAAGAGCTGCCCCTTTGGGTTTCCAAACCTTTAGATCTTTTAAAGCTTGTGGAGTGACTGGTGGGTTCGAACTACTGACCTTATGATTGGCAGCTCAATGGGTAACCAGCTAGCCACCATGGGTCCATATACAGCTGCCCTTGGAAGTCCCTTAACACCTGTGTTTTTGTTGTTGTTGTTGTTGTTGAAGTATTTCCTACCTTTTAAAATTATCCTGTAATTTGTGGGTCTGAATTCTTCTCATAGTTAAAACTAGGCTGATAAATTAATAAATTAGTATACCTTAATAGTTGAAAATATAGCAGAACACCATAGCTAAGAAACTAAAGCTAATGGGGTTTATCCAATGCAATTTTCTGAATCTGCACCCCCAAAGAACCTCAGAAACAGGCCTAAAAATGAAAACCAAGACCCCAAGAAATAAAATGTTTTTGTTATATCAACTAAGAATATGACTTAATTTTTTTCTTTTAAAATAGTACTGTATTTTCTGTGAAAGTTTACATAGGAAATTAGGTTCCCATCTAACACTAACTACCTATCAGGTAGTGGATTACAAATCGGGTTGCTAACTGCAAGGTAACTGCAATAATTTCAAACCCAGCAGCCGCTCCCTGGGAGAAAGACGAGGCCTCCCATTCCTGGAAAGCGCCACAGCCATGGAAGCCTATGGAGCAGTTCTATTCTGTTCCAGAGGGTCATTTTGAGTTAAAGCTGACTCAATGGCAATTGAGGGTTTTTTGTTTTCATTTTTTATTTACACACATGATTCAATAACACTGGTCAAATTTTGCACAACATTCTCATTATGTCCACTCTGGTTGTTCCAGTTCTAGTACTCTAGTGTCCCTGTGCCCTTACCTCACCTTCTCATCTTGGCTTCATTTAGAGTTATTGCTGATGCTCACATTGTTGGTCTCACATAGATGAGTTTTTAAAGGAGTGCTGTATTCATGGGCGATATTTTTCTGGGGCCGAACTGGTATTTAGGTAACAGATGACTTCAGGAGATAGTTTGCTGATAGTTTAGGTTTAAAGAATATTGCAGGATGATAGTCTTAGGGAGTTATTTAGTCTCAACCAGTCCAATAAAGACTTTTTAAAAACAATTTGAGTTCTGTTTCATAGTTTTCACCTATACCATCAGGATCCATCTCTATTGCCTTGATCAGAATGGTCAGTAGTAGTATCAGGGCATCATCTAGTTCTGGACTCTGGGTAGTTGGCACTGTGGCCCATGTAAACTATTAAAACTGGTCTGGCAAATGCTGGAGACTAGAGAGGTGTATGTGTTGTCGGGTAAGCTGGGACCTGGGATATGGAACCATGAAAGAAATGGGGACTGGACTGATGGTTTTTGACATAACCTGTCCTTCTCTCTATTCAACAGAGGGATATTCATCTACTCAATGTCAGGGTCCCTGTTAAACCTGTTCCTTTAAATAGTTTTGTCTTTGTTTTTATACAAGATAGGCAGGATAGGCAATCTCATGGTGGCAGTAACTGGACCAATGGGTCCTGGGGGGCATGGGATGGAAGGAAGCAAAGGGAGATGAAAGGTGAGCCTATAATGATGGGGTGAGAGGCATAGTAAGTGTTCTAAAGTTGAGGAGGGTGGAGTTTTTCTGGTTGTGCTTGATCAATCTAGTATCAGAGAGGAATTCCTGAGAGGTGAATGATGGGTAAACATGATAGTTGGGCAGGAGGGAAAAGAGGAAAGAAGAAGAAAGTAATAATTATATATATATAGGTTGTCACGAGGCGGTACCATGTCTTGCAAGGTAGTTCTATGATGCTCTCATCATATGTATAAACACAGATATGTGTATATGTAAATATATAAAGATAAGCATATTTTATGCATATATATATGTAAACATAATAAGTAAGCAAATGGACTTTGGGCCTTTACTTAAATCTTACTTGAAAACCAAAATGATTTGTTCTAATAATGTGCCCCTGTATGTTACTCATCTCCCTGACACAATCGCTGAAGACAAAATGGGTACATAAGCAAATGTGATGAAGAAAGCTGATGGTGCCTGGCTATTAAAAGATATAGCGTATGGGACCTTAAAGGCTTGAAGTTAAACAAGCGGCCATCTAGCAGGGAAGCAATAAAGCCCATGTGGATGAAGCACGTGTGAAGCCTGTGTGATCATGAGGTGTCAACAGGAAGAGACATCAAAAGCTCAAAATAAGCAACCAGATCCGTGTGAAGGGGTGTGAATATAGTGGAGACCCAAAGCCCACCTGTAAGATAATTGGATAATCCCTCTCAAAAGGGCCACACAGAAGGGATGATAAAACCAGGGTGCGGTGTGGCACTGATGAACCAAGTAACTATCCTCTAGTTCTTTTAATATTTCCTCCCTTACTATTATGTTTTTATTTGTTTCACCTCATTAATCATGTTAGATTTGTGAATGTTCATTTGTGTATTTAAGATCATTCAGTACATGAAAGCCAAGATAGATAACCCTTCAGAAACACTAAGTGCAGTATTGGTTCCCTGAAGGTATGGGAAGAGAGGGAGTGAAAGGAGGGAATAGGGAGTGGATAGCATTGATGACTATATAGCCCCACTCAATGGGATCAAACAACAGAATTGTATGTGAATGGATATATTGGATTGTGTAACATATGACAAATATATATATATATATATATATTATAGGGGAGAAAAAGGGTTCCTGGGGGGTAGGGGGAGGGAGGGGATAAGGGTGAGTTGAGTTGATATCAAGGAGTTCAAGAAGCAAGAAAATGCTTTGAAACAGACTGTGGTGCCAATTATACAATACTGTTTGGATGTTATTGAACTTTGGAATGTTATGATATCTGTAAGAGCTCCCAATAAAATGATTGATAATTAAAAACTAAAAAACAAGACAACCTAGTCTCATCTTTTGAGTCTTGGGTTTCCTTCTTTCTCTTTTGCTCCAGATGAGTGCGTCGTGATCCACAGGGTTTTCACTGCACGAGTTTTGGAAGTAGATCCCCAGGCTTTTCACTGCACGAGTTTTGGAAGTAGATCCCCAGGCTTTTCTTCCTCGTCCTTTGAGTGAGGACTGTAACCTGTTCAGCATCGAAGCAGTGCACAAACCTCCAGTGACAGACAAGTGGATCCGCTCAGAGCACAGATCTCTGGGTGAGGGAATCTCGGCGCCGCTATGGACTCTGGGGCTCAGGGAAGGCAGGTCCTCAAGAGCTGCGGGGTCAGGAAGCCTGATGGTCTCAGGCCTTGATCTCTGGCATCTCCTGCAAACAACTCCGCAGAGAGCGGGCTAGGTCCCGCCTCCGCTCTTGGACAGGACCGGCTGGAGGGAAGGGTCATAGAGTGGCCCCTCTAAGGTCTGGAAGAGTAGCTTCTCTGCCCAAGCACCGTAGGGAACTGGGGGTTTATATTCGGCCTGCCCTGAGCCTTCCCTCACCCTGATTTGCCAGCAGTTGCAGGCACACAAACTGGCTTAGATTTCCAATTTTTTAAATAATATTTTATTGTGTTCAAGGTGAAAGTTTACCCAGCAAAGTAGCTTCCCATTTTTTAGTTCTATACACATTAGTCAATATTTGTTACATTTTCCACTATGTGCCAGCATCTTCATTTATTTTATCCTGTTTGCACCATTTTCAAATGTCGCTGCCCCGGTACCTTCACATCTTTGCTTTAAAGAATGTTTTTCTAAGTTTTGATTTTTTTAAATTTTAAATTAATCATTTTATTGGGGAGTTCTTACAAATCTTATAACAATCCATCCTTCGATTGTATTAAGCACACTTGTACATATGTTGCAGTCAGCATTTCCAAAATATTTCCTTTCTACTTGAGCCCTTGAGGCTTTTTTTGTTTCATTTTTGTTTGTTTAAGAAACAAGGGGTGTATTCACACAGTACATCTCAAGAAATGAAATCAACAATATCCTGTTAAACTCTCCATAAACAGTGATTCTCTTTCTTCTCCCACCTTCCCTTCCTCCCTCCTCAATAGCCTATCCTTCCTTTCTCCCTGTTCCCACCCCAGTCCCTGGCCTCCTCTAAATTACATTTTTACCAATTAGTCTCACAGCAATGATTTTTCTTAAGGAGTTAATTCTTCACAGGTGATATTGTTTATTCTATGATTCAATCTGCTATTTGTGCCCTCCAGGGATAATTCTGATTTAAAGAATAGTTTGCGGTGACAATAAGGACATGGCATGGGGACTGTACGTGACCTCCAGCTACAGTATGAAGGAGAGTCAAACTCCACATCTGCCCAAGGAGACATGCCTCCACCCCGCAACTTCCCTTATCTGATTCTAACACCAACCGTCCCTCCCACTGCACTCGACTTCTCTGCTGGTTCTCTAACCCATTACTCAGACAATATACTCCTCCTGGTTTTGAAGTTTATTGGGAAAGCTAACAGATTCCAACAAGATCCGATCAGAAATGTTAATGATATAGTTCTTTGATCCACGGCACCTCTTTACAGCCATTTCCCATGGGTTTGTTTCCCTCAGATCCTTGGCCTCTCTGCCATGTAACCCTTTGGCCTCATTCCTACTAAGGGCAAGTGTGACAAAGCACCTTTAGTGCTGACAAATGCCTAACGGGCACCCCACTCAGCAAGTCAGCCTCCTGCCTGAAGGCAGGCAGCTTTAC
Organism: Echinops telfairi; assembly: GCF_000313985.2. NCBI lineage: Eukaryota > Metazoa > Chordata > Mammalia > Afrosoricida > Tenrecidae > Echinops > Echinops telfairi. The sequence goes on along the minus strand of NW_022109980.1, from coordinate 4,118,343 downwards.
TTGATCAGTGGGTTGGGAAGTCGAGCGCTCCGCCTCATGGTCTAGGTGCTGCTGCCTCCACGGCTGCTGCAACTTCTCCACACAGCTGCCTCTGACACTCCGCTCCTGGCTCTTCTTTCTTGCTGGTCATGGAAGTCTCTGGTCCTGTGGAATGGCAAAACTGACCGGTAGAGTCCTGTACACCCTTATCTGCTTTGGTGGAAGTTGCAAAGATTATGTATAGAAGGGCCAGACCAAGTAATTCACCTGGCACCTTAGACAGTCTCGGGAAGACCTCCAGTCTCAGTTGGGACAGAAAGTCTGCATTTTATAAGCATTTGAGTTCTGTTTGACTTTTTTTTCTCCCATTCCATTAGGACCAATCTACTGGGGCCCTGACCAGAATGGTGGGTAATGGTAGCCAGGTGTCATCACGTTCTTCTGTTCACTGGGTAGACAACGCCACGGTTCATGTAAACTATTAGCCCTGCAGACTACTTTCTTCTCTGTCTTTGGATTCCTTCTTTCTCTTTTGTTTCAATCAAGTAGGGACCAATAGCTGTATCTTAGATAGCTAGGGTTAATTTTAATATATTGTGTTAGTCAGGGTAGACTAAAAATACAAATCCAGAGACACACCTCAAAGAGAAATTGTACATTAAGAAAACATGCTAGCCCAGTTCAGGTTAAGTCCCTAAATCCAACATTAGCACATATGTCCGTTACCAGTCTATAATTTCCTCTTCAGACTCAGGCAGCCCATGCCATGACACCAAATGCAGGAAGAAATATCACAGGTCAGTGGATGGAAAGTCTTGTGGATCCAATGGCAGTTGAAGCATCTCAGTGTGCTGGCATGGGTCTCCCTGTGGCTTCTCCAGCTCCAAGGCTCTGGCTGCCATCAGCATAGCTCCATGTGGCTTCTCAACAGGAATGTCTCGTGGGGAGAAAGCATGTGTCTGGCCTCCAGTGAGCTATTTATTTCCATTTGCACCTCCCAAATGAGGTCATCAAGCTGTGACCCAAGTAACAGGCTAGACTCCACCCCCTCACGAGTTGACAGGAGATAATGTAACTGCCACATATTGATTTTCAAGTATCAAGTATCGATTTCAAGGTGGGTGTTCTAGCTCTCAATTAAAGTGAAACTGGCTTTTTGTTCATTCAATGTTGAAATCCTTTTAGTCAATTAATGTATAAAAACATATTTATAATGGCATGAGTAGAATGCCATCATGCTTATGGTGATAATAAAGCTTTAATTTTCTGAACTAACATAATCATTAGGAACTTACAGTTGTATACAGAAATAGATAAAAAGTCAATACAAATATTAAGAGATTATGCAATAGCCAAATAAATTTAAGAGCATCACATCATGTTTTGAGCTAATATTTGAAATTTAAACTTAAGGCAAGAAATTTAAATAAGATGAAATTATTGTTGTAATCTTTGTAGAATATTTTATATCAGCATTCACAGCAATAAACAAAATTGTCCTTTTAATTATTTCATTATGATAAGATCATAAGTATGTTAAGAAAAAGTCTAATTCGAGTCATTCATAGTTTATGAGGATGAAATAAGAGCTAAATGTCAACTTTTGCATCTCAAACATTCACGAGGAGGAAAAACGCCAGTATTATGCACAGTTTCCATAATAAATCACGTTGCTGCATCCAAATATAGTAGTGAAGAATGGAACGACTATGAAAAGGAAGGAGGTGCTGGCAACAAGTGACGTTCCCCTAAGGCTGCCATTCTCAACCTGTGGTTTGTGACCCCTTTGGGGGTGAACGACCCTTTCACAGGGGTCGCCTAATATATCCTGCATATCAGATATTCACATTACGATTCATAACAGTAGAGAACTTACAGTTATGAAGTAGCAATGAAAATAATTTTATGGCTGGAGGTCTCCACAACATGAGGAACTGTATTAAAGGGTCACAACATTAGGAAGGTTGCGAACCACTGCCCCAAGGTCATTTCATTCTTATGCAATAAACATCAAAACAACAGAGGTTACAGGAATGCTTTAGGGAGATATTTCCTTATTGTTTTGAGTCTGTAGCTTAAAAACTAGTACAAGTGGTTGAAGTGATGCTTATAGATTACCAAATATTTCCAGTAGTTGAAATGGAAGGATATTTAAGATTTGCCTAAATAGTAAATTCCAGGTATGAAGTTGTTTGTCAAATGAAACCTATGCTCATTGAGTTGATTCCGACTCATAGCGACCCGATAAGGACAGGGTCGAACTGCTCCTGTGGGTTTCTGAGACCAAAACTCTTTACGGGAGGAGGGAGTAGACTCCTGACCTTGCGGTTAGCAGCCCAACACGCAACCACTGTGCTTCTAGTACTCCTTAAGCTAATGGAAAACATGTGTGTGAGTTCTATTCTGCTGCACACACGACCCATAGTGCTACCATAATTTATGCTACTCTTTCATTTTGGGCATCATATACTCGGACATGCAAAAACAACCATAAAGCTTTTTTTCGATTGGACAGCACAGTGGATTAGTGTTTTGTTTTACTCGTTTATACTGTTAGCGATTTCTATGTAAAAACAAAACAAAGCAAAAAAAAATAACCCACAACCCAAAAAACACTTCCAAACATAACAAAGCTTAGCTCACAATTCTGCAGGTTGACAATTTCGTCCCAGCTCAGTTTGGCAGTACCTCTGTTCTCAGCTCAGCTTCTTAAGTGTGTCCATGGTCAGCTGTGGGTCCACTAGGCAGCTCTACTTCTGAGCATTGACTGGATGTGAGCCAGAGCAGTTCAGGTCTCCTACATGAGGTCTCTTATCTTCTAGCATGCTAGACCAGGGGTGTTTGCTTGTTAGTAATGTTCTAAGAGAGAGTTCTAGTCTATGATAGCTAAAAATCCCCAGCAGAGTGGCCTGGCAAGCTCCTCCTGAAAACTCAGTTGTTGAAGCCGTGCTTTGACACACGTGAGCTCAGGAGAGTTTGATTGACTGGCTCCTCAGCAACTGGTTTGGGGAATTTTGTTGTTGTTGTTGCTGTCGTCATCATTTTATGGTTAATCGTAACCTGGAACACTACTAAAGAAAAAAAAACCATCATGCAACTTCTCATTGACAAACATAATGAGGACTACTTAGTGCCTGTAGAACAGAGTAGAACTGCCCCTGTGGGCTTCCAAGACTTTAAATCTTTACTCCTGCAGAGTGGCTGATGGTTTCAAACAGTTGACTTTGCAGTTAGCAACCCAACAACCAACAATGTTCTTGTTCATAACCTTCAGTGTTGAGTTCAAAAGTAACAATAGCACAGTGAATGTCAAGTATTACTGGAGATAAGCAGAATGATAGTGGGCCACTTTCATCATTCTTTATATCAGTGGCATGACCTGCAAAAGAAGCTGCACCAGCCTTGTCATATTCTTTTACAAGACATTCAAGCGAGATGAAATGGCAGCTAGTACTGTGTTTTTGAAGGCCGCCTAAGTAGAAGAAAAGGGAGTTCTGGGGGTGTGCTAGTGACACGTTGGGCTGCGATCCACATGGTTGGCAGTTTGAAACCACCAGCAGCTCCTTGAGAGACAGACTGGGCTTTCTACTGTATACAGTGACAGTCTCAGAAACCCACAGGGGGTCGCTATAAGTCAGCATGCACTCAATGGCAAGGAGAGAGCTTAAGTAGGAGAAAGCTTATTTTGCATATCACACTGTTCACATAACAGGACTCATGAACTTTCCAAAGACAATTTTCAAGACATTAAAAACACAACTCGCATAAAAATATAGAATAAAAAGGTGGCCGAAAATTTTGGACCTCATTAATGATCCCATTCAGAGAGCAAAGAAGAATTTTAAGAATGACTGTTTATATAGTCAGGCACAAAAGGCAAAACTGACAGCAAAAGTGGTTAAAGTCCTCCAGGGAAAGTCTCCCCTCTGGGAGAATGTTCTACTAGACAGAAATAATTAATATCTTTAGTCAAAAACAACAACAAAAAGCCCCTACAAGTAAATGTCAAATTAAGCCCTGGAAGATTAAATTGGAGATCAATAAAGGCACATCTTCGTAGGTCATTATAATGAATATATTTGGGGGTACTCTGCTATGATACTGAAAAGACATCGGTGTTACCTCCTTT
>NW_022109980.1:4103347-4113211 GCF_000313985.2 Echinops telfairi | reverse complement strand
GCTTTACACAATTGATGTGTGTATGGATTGTGATAAGAGTTGTATGAGCCCCTAATAAAATGATTTAATAAAAAACAAAAAACAAAAAAAACCTGATGTGCCTTCAAGAGAAGAAATACGCCTTGTGTGAGGCCTGTTGTAAGAATCCTCCCTTCTTTCTACTACAGGGGAAAAGTCAAAATAGGTACACATGCAATGAAGGTGAAGGTGAAAATCAATGGATAGCTTTATCTTAAGTGTCTATGACATTGCACCATGATCACATTTCTGGAGCCATGGTTTAAAGACAGAAATTTCTTGAGTGATTGTATAAAACCTGGCTAGAATGCACAGAGCAGCAATAAAGGAAGTGGTCTCCAAGAGCTCTAGAAAGAAGACAAGAATTCAAAGTACCACCAAACCAGCACCCCAAGCAATCCTACGTTGGCAGTCACAGCTGCAGTCAGAGTAACAGCATCGGGGCCGCTCAAAACCATCTCACTACCATCGAGTCGCTTTCGATTCAGAGTGACAATAGGACAGGGTAGAAATGCTCCTGTAGGTGTCTGAAACTGTCGATCTTTAGGGAATAGAAAGCCTCATCTTTCTCCTGTGGAGCAGCTGGTTGTTTTGAAAGGTCAGCAGACCAATATTTACATCCCCACCAAGGGCCTAGAGGGGCCTAAAATTCTGAGAGAAGGGAACCTTCTTTTTTCTTCCGTCACAGGAGCTGTGGTTCCAAGAGGTTGGGCAAGCCCTATTAGGGTTTTTTTTCCGCCCGCCTCCAAGATTTATCAAGTTCAGCACTTACAATCTTTTTCAGTACCTGAAATTATTCCATTACCAGGACATAGCGTTTACAAATAGTTTCTTTGGTGGTTGACACATCAAGAAGTTAAATTGTTTCAAGATAAATCCTCACATTCTTTTTACATTGGTTCTTTTTCACGACTGATTTTTTTCCAGTCAAATAATCAGTGACGACGCTCTCTGGTTCATCTCGATGCTAAAGCAAAGCCCAACCTACTTCTTTAGAATTGGATTGGCCCTGTCTATGACTATTCATTCCCAAATATTCAAAGATGAGACATTTTTTGGTTCATTTCTCACCTGGGATAACTTTTAAATCACACTGCTCTGTACTTTGGTGGGGGGTGGGGGTTTTTGTGCTTTAAGGACTTATCCAGGACCCCTGGTAGTGCTGTGGGTTAGGGAGTGGGCTGCTAAACCTGAAGGCCATTCACATAACACAGCCCACACAACAAAATGTTCTACATCCTACTTCAGTGAGTGCTGACTGGGGTCTTAACAACTGGTGAGTGGCCATCTAAGGAGCCACGATTGGTCCTTCCCTGTCCGTGGCAAAGAAGAGTGAAGAAAATGGAAGCTGCGTGGAAACAATCAGTCTGCTGGACTAATAGACCCTGCAATCATCAGATTCCACCATCACACTTCCAGATTGACCAGATGGTGTCGGGCTACAGCCGCCACCTGCTCTGAAAGTGATCCCATTAGAAGGTCCAGGAGAGAAATGTGGAACAAAACTCAAAACCATAAAAGAGACCAGGCTTCCTGGTCAGATAGAGACTGGTGAAACCCTTGAGACTATGCGGCTCTTAGTCACCTTTAGATATGCAACTGAACTCAACATAGTGGCTCAATTTTCAGACATGTCTGTAAGGACAATGATCAACTATGAGATGTAACTTTTTTTACAGGTACAATTCAGTAAGATTAAGTCTGTGTATCTGTCACTACTATCTGTTTCCAGGTTTTTCCATTGCCCTTACTAGAAGATTGGTGTCATCAAAACAGTGATTTCCCTCTAGCCCTCACTCCTGTCCATGGTCACTAATGAAGGTTTGTCTCTATACATTTTGCCTATTCTAGAAATTTCATGCAAGTGGGATCATACAATATTTATCCTTCTGACATGACATTTCAATCATTTTCAAGGCTTGTCCATGTTAAAGCACGTATCAAGGCTTCATTTCCCTTTATGACTTAATAATATTCCATTGTATGAATATGCCAATTATGTTTATCAGAGAAAGGGACAGTAGTCCTAGTACATAAGGAACCCTTTAAAATTTAGGAAAACATATCAGATATCTGCTAGAAAAACTAAAAGATATAGTTTATCAAAAGGACAACAATGATCATCAAACAAATAAAAATATTCAACCTAACATAATAAAAATGCAAATTGAAATTATATTAAGTAATCATTTCTCAGCCAACAGAGTGGCAAAAATTAAAAAGACAATGCATTCAGTTGGTGAGCCTTTGGGGAAATAAATATATATACAGCACCACACTGTGGTGGGAATACAAATTTACAAAGGGGAATTTGGCGATATCTAGCAAACCTACACAGATATTTACATTTGTACCAGCATTCCACGTCCATGGACTGACCCGATACTAACTCTATGCTTAACTCTTTGAGGAACCGCCAAACTGTTTTCCAGCATGGCTGTACCAGTTTATATTCCCACACTTCTCCACATCCTCATCAGCAATTATTTTCTGTAATAGCCATCTCACTAGGTACAAAGTGATATCTCGTTGTGAGTTTCACTTACGTTTCCCTAGTGATTAATGATGTAGATATTCTTATGTGCTTCTTGGCCATTTATTTGTCTTCTTTGAAGAACTAAGTTCTTTACCCATTTTTAAATGGGGTTGTTTGTCCTTTTATTGGAGCCTTTGTGGGTTACCTGTTGGGCTGCCAACTACACGGTCAACAGTGGGAAACTACCAGCTGCCCCTTGGGAAAAAAAGACAGGACTTTTTACACCCTTAAAGAGTTAGTCTCAAAAAAAAAAAAAAAAAGGAGTTAGTCTCAGAAACCAACAGGGGCAGTTCTACCCATGCCCTGTAGGGTTGCTATGAGTCGACGGCAGTGAGAGAGAGTCCTTTTACTGCTGAGTTGTAGTTCCTTACAAATTCTGGGTATTCAACCCCTATCCGATATACTCGTAGACTTACCGAATGTTTCCTCCCAATCTGTAGCAGTCTCTTGACTTCATAAGTATTTAATTATTACACAATTTTATTGGCACATAATCCACATATACAATTCAACAGTTCAATCATATCATGACAAGTTGTACAATCATTACCACAATTTTAGAATATATTTTTTTTAATTTTAGAATATTTTCTTCTTCCTTATAGTCTTTATTATTAGCTCCCCATCTTGGCAAATATTTTGATAAATAAGTTTTTTTAAGTTTATAAAGTCTAGTTTTTAGCAATATTTGTCTTTTGTTTATGCTTTTCATGTCCTAAAATTCATTATTAAAAAGAAGGTCCTAAATTTTCAATCCTATGTTTTCCTCTTAAGAGCTCTTTGATTTCAGTTCATAGATACATTTAAGTCATTGATTACTGCTGACTTTTCATATAGGGCGACGTATGGATCCCGCTTCACTGTTTTGCATGCGGGGATGCAGTTGTTCTAGCACCACGTATTGAAAAGACTACTTTTTCCCCATTTAATGGACTTGGGCATCCATGTTGGAAATCACTTGTCTGTAGATGAATGGGGTTATTTCTAGATCGTCTATTCTTTTAAAAATCAGCACTACACAGATGGGTTGACTGTAGCTTTATTGTTTTGAAATTGGGACTGCTTTCTCTTTATTCTTTTTATAGATTTCTTTATTCTAGGCTCCCTGAAACTCCACGTGAATTTGAGGACTGCCTTTTCCATCACTGCATAAAGGTTGTTGGGATTTTGATGGGGATTGCAGTGACCACTTTGGGTAGTACTGACATGTAAACAATTTTCTCTCCTAATCCATAAGCACGGGGTGCCAGTGTGAGTTAGGTCTTCTTTAATTTCTTTCAGCAATATCTTAGTTTTCACTTCCTTGGTTATATATATCCCCAGAAATTTTAGTCGTTTAGATGCTATTATAAATGGAATTGTTTTCTCAATTTCCTTTTCAGATTGTCCATTGCTGGTAGAAACACAGCTGGTTCCTGCGTGTTGACTTTGTACAATGCAGCTGAGATGAATTTATCAGCGTCTTGGGGATTCTTGGGGATTTTCTACTTGAGGGACTTCAAAAAGTTTGTGTGAAAAAATCCATTCTCTTTACCTTCCATGATCAGGCAAACGTTTCCATGCTGGGGCACTCGTTGTCATCAAGTCCATGCAGACTGGTAGTGAAAGAGCTGATGCACTTGAACCTGGTACAAAAGACATTGGTGCCAGGATATTTAGACACAGAAAATACAACTCTGACAAATATCAGATCTCTCGATTTACTAACAAAGCCATTTGCAAAGAAAGGGAAGATGGTGCAATCAGTTGTTCCACTAACAAAAGGAAGCCAGGAACCCACAGAGGAACTCAGGGAGCAAGAGTTGGAAACTTATGACAGCAATTACATATTCAATCACTGTATTTTTTATCATTTTATTTTTGTCATCGTTGAGAATATACACAGCAAAATCCACACCAATTCAACTGCTTCTCCATCTATAGTTCAGGGACAGTGATTCCATCCTTTAAACAGTGCAGCTTTTCTCGCTTTCCTTTGCTTGGTTGTTCCTACCCGGGTTACAGATTCACTAACCCCAAGGTTTCCGTCTAACCCTGGCAATGGCTCTGGTCAACCTGATACCATATACATAGCTCTTACAAGAACATTATACTCAAGGCAGACAATTGTTTGGTTTTAAGATGATTCAGGGATATTTTTGATTTAGGGTTTCAAAATGATCCTTTAAAAGGAGGCAATATTGGGGGGGGAGGTCATCCAGAAAATCTGGATTCCTTGAAAATGTGAAATTTTGCTCTCAATTTGATCCCTTTTGATCGGGGTTTGTCTATCTAACCTTGACCCGGACACTAAGCAGTTCTTTCTGGTCTTAAGGCAAAGGAGGCAGTTCTTCATGGAAATTGACCACACATTCACTTCCCCTCCCGTGGGACACAGAACCTGGAATAGAATGTGTGCGGACAAACGCTCCACATTCTTATGTTAAGGATTCTGGGAAGCCGGGGATCCCATGGAGGGAACCTTCAATTTCATGGGTTGGAGTTGCGTCCCACTCACATTCTCCCAAGTTCAAGTTATTCCCCACAATGGCCCCCATAATAGTGCCAATTTTAAGGTGCTGCTTGTAAGCACATGGCTGCTACTACATATGATTGAAGGTCAACTGCCTGAAGGTTATCGGGTATCAAAAGCAATCAGACCCTATTGTCTAAGTAGGGCCCACTCCCTTCCGATAAAAGTCATTAGATTGTTCCCCTAGAGAAGAGCTCCAAGACACCTAAGGTCAAGCCAATTCAGGGACGACCAAGTTAGGCTGCCATCTTGACCCTAGAGCCTGCCCATCATGTTACATACATGCCTTCCTGTCACATGCATGCCTCTCGTGCCTCCCCTTCCTTTTGTCTGTACACCCCTAGCTCATTCCATTACCTGTATGCTTTCATCCCCTATATGTTACCTGTATGCTTTTAATACCATCCCTTCCTGTTAGTCTGTGAGAGAATAAAATATGGTCTCATTCTGGTTCCAGTCATCATGAAACAGGTGAGCTCTTGCATACTTTTCTCTTGTCTGATGTCTCTTTAATTTACCCCTCAATCACACAACCATGCCTTGGACCCATTTGGATGTGTGTGGAGAAGGGGGCTGGTCTCCCACACCCTCCCATTCCTGCTGCCTGTTACGGGAGATGACTTAAATTATGCTCCTTTTAAATGTTCTTTGAGTTTGGGTAACACGAAGTTAGAAGGGGCAACATCAGGGCTGTTACGGTGGGTGGGGTGGTGGTACCCGAATGAAATTCTCCCGGGTCAGCCCTTATAACCCTCAAAGAGTGGGTACTGCAGACCTTTCCTGGCCCTTTTCTCACTATTTGCTCAGAGAATGGGAGTAGACAACGAAAGTGAAGAAGTGGGCTTATGGGAAGAGTTAAGGAAATGTTTGAAGATGGGAGGTGTTCCGTGTTAGGTTTCTAATAATGTAAGGGGGAAAGGGGACAACTGCAGGGTGCCGTGCCTTAGAAACAGGGACACCATAGCCATTCTACCAGAAAGAAAGAAGAGCATCCCCATACAGATGCACGTAGGTGGGACGATTGGTAACGGGAAGATGAAGAGAAGTAGCTACTAAGAACATAGACTGAAGTTAAGAGGGCTTGGGTTCAAATCCAGATTACATCATTTAGTTGGGCAGGTTAATTGAACCTGTCCATCAGTTTCCTTTATCTGTAAAATGTGGGTAATAGCAACTATAAGCTCCCTACAAGAATAAAATACCAATAAAGTCCTTAGATAGTATTTGGCACACAGTAAATATCCAACAAATACTACCTCTTATATCTTTGAAGGTAGTTATAATTTCACTGTATTATAAAATTATTGAAGCGGTAACTTGAAATGTTCCCAGAACTCCTAAGCACATTCTGCATTTAAGGTGGTGAGGACAAAAACTCAGAAACAATAAGCAAACTTATTGTGACAGACCTTTCACTTTACTTTGGCATTCTTCATCAAGAGCTGACTTAAAAGCCACCTACTTTTCAAGAATTCACACCTTTATTATAGGAATATCTCCCTATTCCATAAACTGCAAGAAGATTATTATTGCCCTCAGTGGCAAACCCTAATATGACTAAAACATTCAGATTATTAAACAAATTTAATGGACTACTTTGGATGTTTTCCCACTTGGAGAATAACATACATAAAACAAAACACAAACATTAGTACCAGTGAATGCATTTTTTCCATTTTGAAAGGTACACGAGGTAGTGGCTGTGCAAGTATTTTCCAGTTGTGCCTTCCTTGCTCCTGGGCAGTTACTAAAAAGCTTACAACTATGAAGGGCCCTGATACAATCTCCTTTGCCTGGAATTCTCAACGTTTGTCAACCAAACCTCTTTTCACATCAAGCACAGCTTCATCCATACCAGTTAAAAAGTAGAAAACAATCCCCAATGTCCAACAACCTTGTGGTTAGGTGCATTTGAATTGATTCCAACTCATAGTAACCCTATGTCCAAGAGAACAAAATACTCGCCAGTCCTGTGCCATCCTCAGTTACGCTTGAGCCCATTGCTGCAGCCACTGTCAGTCCCCCTCAGTGAGCATCTTCCTCTTTTTCGCTGACCTCCCCACTAGGCAATCAACGTTTGAGTGGATAAACTGATAGATCTTTACAATGGAATACTACTGAGGAATACAAATGAATTGTTGATACACACAGCCAGGATAAATCTCAAAAACATGCTGACTGAAAGAAACCTTAAATATATAATTCATGGTTCCATTTATATAGAATCAAGGGTTGACTGGTGAGGGATATGAAAAAGAACTTTCTAGGCCGATGGCAATAGTCATTATCTTTTATAGGCGGTTGGATCATGCATTTGTCAAAACTTAGCAAATAGACTTACAGTAAACATGTTTAATTACACATGAAGTTTACATCAAAGGAAAAAAAGGTAAATAAACTCCTAGTGATATACCAGTATACACACCATTTAGGAGGTGGCCTGCCCATGGGGAAAAACTCACGTGCCAGCTTTTTAAGCAGCCTCCCTGAGCACACTCACTCTTATCACCTGTCACCTCTGCTCCATAACCAGTACATGTCTTGCATGGAACTGAACTCCGTTTACTGATTTTGACTCTGCCTTTGAACCCCCAAGCTAAAGTAGCCACGTTTGCAGCAGGCACAATTTATCTAGTAAGCATCACTTTGTTTCCTCATGACCAAAGGCCATATACTTCATTAGCCTTGTTTTTTGAGGGGGGTTGGGGCTAAATCTTTAAAACTATGAGAAATCAGTTGGTAACCTGATCTGGAAGTCCATATGAATCCATACAGGCTTTCTTTTTGTGGCAGGATTTGAACACTCTCCTGTAGGCTATCCTCCTCTTTGTCTTCAATCTCCTCAATTTAAAAGCTTGCTTTGATAAGTGTAATTAAATTTGTGTCCTGTGAGCACAAGTCAGGTTATGCTTATGCACGCCACTCAATTCTATAGCCAGCTGAATGCCTTACTGACGTTCCACTTCCTCACCAAGGTCTAACACTATCCCGTTCTCTGTATCTAATTACGTCATCCTTCCGTGGGAGGTGATTCTCGGGACTTGAGTTCATGCTGTTAGTACGAATCAAGTTTGGTGGTTTCACTAGTAGGTACTGGCTGGGCTTGAGTGGCAATCTCACCCACTGGCCATTATGACCTCATTTTCCTCACTGCTTCCCAATACAAAAGACGGAAGCCTCCGCGTGTATATTGTCAAGAGGTTCATGCCAGGCACTTACCACATGCCTAGCTATTACCATTTAAAATGCTCAATTTTGCATCACCAACAGGGCAGCTTGCCTTTTAATAATCTAACAATGAACTCAACAGGGCCAGTGAGCTTGTTAAACAAATAGGAGTCATTGTTCATTGGAATCCGGTTAAATACCTGTTGAAAAGCAAACATCTTCAGTAACATTCTCAAACGTTGGCTTTCATTATTTTCACTCCGTGAACTCATCCAAAGTAAGCATTACCTGCTCATGCATTCTACCCTGCTACTTCTTGTATTTTAAGTGTAATTGTCTCCTTTTTCCCTATTCAATTTCTCCACTAGATTTGCTCACTGTTGTATCTCTAACATGCATGCAGCTTTGCACTTGAATGTATCCCAATGAGCACTGCAGATATTTGAAACTAACCCAAGCCAAAGGTTGCAGCTTTGTGTTTTAAAAATAACAAGCCATTTGGGAATTTAGTCTCATTTTTTAAAGCACATGATTTACCTAAAATATCACAGTGAGGTTTGATATAAATTTTTCCTAAACATGTGACAGATGTACTATTGGGGGGGGGGGGGGATAGGAAAGGACAGAGTCAAAAAGTACTGCTTTAAAATTAAAGGAACTGTTGCTGAATGAAAATACCAAAAATGTGAAGCTGTTTCTCCATATATTCTCCATTTATGTCTGTATTACTTCCGAAAACACTTTTGACGTATCTCTAACCCTTTCCCTAAGAATGTGAGCAGTTTGGACATCCTTGGAAGAACTCAAATTATGCTCCTTTTAAATGTTCTTTTAAAAAAAATCATTTTATTGGGGGATCTTACAATTTTATTGGAGGCTCATACAATTCTTATCACAATCCATATATACATCCATTGTGTCAAGCACATATGAACATTTGTTGCCATCATCATTCTCAAAACATTTGTCTTCTCCTTGAGCCCTTAATATCGGCTGCTCATTTATCCTCCTCCCTCCCCTCTCCCTCATGAACCCTTCATAAGTCATAATTATTATTTGGTCATATGTTACACTGTCCAACGTCTCCCCCCGCCCTCTCCTCTGCTGTCCATTCCCCAGGGAGGAGGCCATATGTAGATTCTTGTAATCGGTTTCCCCTTTCTACCCCACATTCCCTACACGCTCCGGGCATCATCACTCTAACCACTGGTCCTGAAGGAGTCATCTGTCCTGCATTCTTTGTGTTTCCAGTTGCTATCTGTACGAATGTACATTCTCTGGTCTAGCCAGATTTGTAAGGTAGAATTGGGATGATGATAGTGGGGGAGATGAAGCATTTAAGAACTAGAGGAAAGTTATATGTTTCATTGTTGTTACCCTGCATCCTGATTGGCTCATCTCCTCCCACAACCCTTCAGTAAGGGAGTGTCCAGTTGCCCACCAATGGGCTTTGAGTCTTCACTCCGCACTCATCACATTTACAATGATATGATTTTTGTTCATTGATGCTTAATACCTGATCCCTTTAACAGCTCGTGATCACACAGGCTAGTGTGCTTCTTCCATGTGGGCTTTGTTGCTTCTGAGTTAGATGGCCGCTTGTTTACCTTCAAGCCTTTAAGACCCCAGA
>NW_022109980.1:4101474-4102806 GCF_000313985.2 Echinops telfairi | reverse complement strand
TGCCAAGGTTCTCAGGTTTGTCCCAATTCCCTCATTAATGGCCCTAATTGTTTGGGGTTTTTTCTCAAGGTCTATGATCCACCTTGAGTTTATTCTTGTGCATGGAGTGAGGTAAGGGTCTTGCTTCATTTTTCTGCAGGTAGATATCCATTTTTTCCAGCACCATTTATTGAAGATATTTTTGGGCCCTTATCAAAAATCAGTTGCCTGTATGCTGATGTTTTTATTTCTGGGTCTTCAGCTCTTTTCCATTGGTCAGAATATGTCATTATGCCAGTACCACACTGTTTTGTCTACTGTGGCTGTATAGTACATGCTAACCCCCCACCCCCATCCCTTTGTCCTCTTCTTGAGGAGTTCTCTGCTAATTTGAAGTTGATAATCTGTTTTTCCAATTCTTTGCCTTGGGCAAAACTGACATCTTTTCTATATTGAGTCTTCCAATCTACGAGCATGGGATATTCTTCCATTTGCTGGGGTAACTCTTGATTTCTTGAAGTAGTGCTTTATAATTTTCCTCACACAGATATTTCGTTTTTTCAGTCAGGTATATCCCTGGGTATTTCAATTTGTGTTTGGCTATTGTAAAGGGTACTACCTTTTTAATCGTCTCTTCTGTGATCTTGTCTGATATGTAGACTTCTGTTTGTTGATTTTGTATCCTGCCACTCTGCCACATTCCTCTATTGCTTCCAACACTCCGCTTGTGGAGTTTAAGGGATCTTCGATACATAGAATCATATCGTCTGCAAATAATGATAATTTTGCCTCTTCCTTCCACCGCTGAATACCTTTACTATCTTTCCTTTGTCTTATGTTGTTAGCTAGGACCTCCGGTACAATGTTAAATGGGAGTGGGGACAAGGGGCATCCTTGTCTGGTCCCCTTTTTCAGTGGAAATGTTTTAGTCTGTTGGTTTTTCATATATGGCTTGTATAATATTGAGGAATTTTCCTTCTATTCCTATCTTCTTGAGTGTCTTAACAGGAATGCATGTTAGATGTCAAATGCTTTTCCCGCATCTATCGATATTATCATGTGGTTCTTATCATTTTTCCTGCCAATGTGGCAAATAATGCTGATGGTCTTTCTTATGTTGAACCATCCCTGCATCCCTGGTATGAATGCCACTTGGTCATGGTGAATTATTTTTAAAATATGCTTTTGTATTCCTTTGGCCAGTATTTTGTTAAGGATTTTTGCATCAATGTTCATTAGGGATACTGGTCTATAGTTCTCAATTCTTGTGGCATGTTTGCCTGCTTTAGGTATCAACGTTATACTAGCTTTATAGAAAGAGTTTGCGAGTTTTCCGTCTTTTTCTATGTTCTG
>NW_022109980.1:4097711-4100145 GCF_000313985.2 Echinops telfairi | reverse complement strand
AGTTCAGGCCATTGATATTCAGTGTTATTATATCCATCTGTGGACTCTGATGTCATCTTGTACCTCGTGCTGTGCGTGTGGTTTGTTTGCCTTCTTTCCACTATTGAACTGATGCTATCCTGGGAGCTGTTTTCTCTTTTTCCCCCAATGGGTGGAATTGTTCTATATGACGGTCTCTTCTTTGCCCTCGGTGAGTGTTGATCTGCTCATACTTGATCGGCAAGGATGTTTTGTAGGGCTGGGTTTCTCTTCATGTATTCTTTGAGGTTATCCTTGTCTGGAAAGACTCTTACTTCTCCATCTATCTTAATAGATAATTTGGCTGCGTATTCTTGGGTTTGCGTTGTTTTCCTTCAATTTTTGGAATATGGTACCCCATTCCGTCCTCATCTTCATCGTTTCCACTGATAGGTCTAAACATACTCTTATTGGGGTACCTTTATACGTGACTGTTTGCTTTTCTCTAGCTGCTTTTATGATCTCCTTTTCCTCATAGTTGGATAATTTGACAATTATGTGTCTTGGTGACTTCTTCTTGGGATTCAGTCTGGCTGGTGTTCGTTCAGCCTCTTGAATGGTTGCCTGGTTTTCAATTATTAAGCTGGGGGAGTATTCATCTAAGAATTCCCGTGCTATTTTTGCTGTTGACTTCTTTGTTGTGTCTTGTTCCGGTAGTCCGATTATTCTAATATTTTCTTTTCATAGCATCAGACATGGCTCTCAGGTTTTCTTCAGCTAATTTGATTGTCTTATTTAACTGCTTTTTCCGTTTGCTAAGGTCTGCTTGGTTATCCTCTAGGTCACTAGTGCGATTTTCTACCTTCTCTGCCCTATTGGCAAGGTCTGTCCATTTGTCCATGGATTTTGTTATTTCATCCCTTATCTCTTGTATTTCCCTTTGGTGCGTTGCCTTTATCCCCTCTATCACTTTATCGTTTTTCTGCACTGCTTCCCTCATACGCTTTATCACCTCAAGCAACATTTTGAATATTTCTTCTTGTGGCAGGTCAATATCTGCTTCTTCTATGCCCATCGTTAGGTTCATGACTTCTTCGGGCATTGTCTTGTTTCTCCTGCTTTTTTGTCGAAGCTGTTAGAACTGGTTGCTGTTTACATGTTGCTTTAGAGGAGCCTGGAGGCATCTTCCTGGATTGAAGCGCCCTGCGCTCTCTTTTGGGATCCATGAGTACTGCTGGTAGCTGTACTGAGGGGTCAGGCTATCGCTATATCTTCCTGTGGTTTCACTTATCCTAGCCGTCCAGTATTCCGTTTCTAGGGATGTGTGTTGGATATTCCTCTCATGTGACCCTGGTAAGGTTGTTGTGGGCCCACGAGGGTGTTGCTTCCCTGAACGATCTCTAAGTAGGCTTCACAGCTCCTGGAGTACCTCAGTTTTCCTGTGGTGTTTTCTTCTGCAAGTGGAGTGCTGAGGAGGGCATGTGGGTATACCCTCCTTAGTGTAGAGCTCTGTAGCTGGCAGGGGAAATACCATAGACAGAGAGATCGTCTTGGAGATTGGGTGGATATTTCTGCAGTAACGTGGAACCCCACCAGTGGTGGTCAGGCGTTTCCCCCAGTCACTTGTAGGGCCTCAGGATTTAGGGTGGGGATATCCACCATTTGTAGGGGAAAATACTCTGCTGCTTGGATGAGGACCGGCGTGAGTTCCCCAGGTGCTTGCCAAGCCAATAAATGCGGGTGAGAGCTCCCCCAGTTGGGACTTCAGAGTTGCCCTAGACAGAGGGGAGTGCCCTGGAGGCCGCTAATGGCTTATAACAGGAAAGAGAGTGAAAGGAAAGGAAAAAGAGAGAAAGACAGACTGGAACAACAATGCCAAGCAAACTGACACCCACTCAAACACACACAACTAAAATGCAGAGTAAACAAAAGTGAAAACAGTAAAAAAGAAATAAAAATATGAGAACTGCTGAGGCTGTAGTAGGAAAGAGAATAGCTAGTAGAAGAGGGGGAAAGAAGAAAAAGTGAAAGAACACAAAGAAAGAGGAGAATTTAAAAAGTAGAAAAATCGCTGACCCTGTGCTGTGTGTAGCACTGACTCGTCCTGTGTGGAGCACTGTCTTGGGGGTCAGGCTGCCCACTTGGAGGACAGGGTTGCCCTAGGCAGAGTGTAGGGGTCTGGGAAAGGAATGAGAGGGAGTGGCATGTGAAAAGAATGAGAGGGAGAAGCCAAGAGAACAAAGAAAAGAGGAAAGAAAATAAGAAGGGAAAGAAGGGGGAAAGACCCAACAGTGTTCACTAAGATTGGCTGTGATGGTATAGATGAAGGAGAGAGAGGGGAGGACATAAAAGAATAAAGAGATAGCTGATCCTTAATTGCTTGAATGTGGGGCCAGAGGGGTTTAGACCTTGCCCCACAATGGCAGCTTGGTGTGCCTTTTTAATGCAGGGACCCAGTGGTGCTGGGCAGAATTGC
>NW_022109980.1:4028737-4096593 GCF_000313985.2 Echinops telfairi | reverse complement strand
AAATTAAGGCTACCTGCCACCGCCACTCCCCAGGCTGCTAGCTCAAGGCAGCCAACACCGCGGAGAGCTCCGGCATGGGGTTCTATTCACATGTCTGGGATTCTGTCCCCTCTAGGGTGTCCACCTAGAGAAATCGCTGTTCCCAGCAAGTGCGCAGCTGGTACCCATGGGCTCACCAAAGCTAGAGCGCTTTAAAGCGTCCTTCTTTTGCTTTGTGAGTGGAAATCACACACAAAAAAGGGGTTCAGGAGAGACCCTAGTACCCTAGTTCTAATTTCAAGACTCCACCTCGCAGTTTCCTTCAACTTAGCTCCCAATTTTCTGGTCTGGCAGCAGCAGCTCCGGAAGAGTGAGTCCGATCAAATCGCCATTCCCCCCGCCCTCTTGGACTAAATGTTGAGTTGGGGTAACACGAAGTTAGAAGGGGCAACATCAGTGCTGTTATGGTGGATGGGGTGGTAGTACCCGAATGAAATCCTCTCGGGTCAGCCCTTATTACCCTCAAAGAAATGAGCACTGCAGAACTATCCTGGCCCTTTTCGCGTCAGATGTAGAGTACTATTTGCTCAAAGCTTCTTCTTTAGAAGAACCTTGTGTTTGGTCTGTAACCTTCAAGAAAATCATGAAGATGAACCCTCTGGAGCCCGCCCAAAACAGCAGCCATAACTTCCTGGGTTGATCTCTCTGCCTTGCATGTAACTGGCCAAGCAGATCCCTCTCAGATATTGTACTGGATCTATTTTTTGAAAGTATACTAAACGAGAGTAAGACAAAAAAGTATTACTGAGGGAAGGGTCTACCGACGACAAAGACACATCGAAACATGTCTTGCTTACAATAAACCCATCTATGTGTGCAGGAATTATAATCAGTTGTCAATACTCTTATACTTAATATTTTAGGCAACATGTTTCTAAACCATGGTTAGATGGTCAATCACTGGCCCATTGCAACCACCCTCCTCCTTTTAATTTCAATAAAAATTAAAACGTACATGTTGTAGGTTTATTTTTATTCAAAAAGTTACTGTCTCAAGACATAAATACAAATCAGAAAACAGTACAATTAGGACAATAGAATGTGGAGGACAACAGGTTAGAGTAATATATAAAACATTTTTAGCTGGTTGAAAACAAAGCTGTAAGAACTGCTTTCACAAAGAAGTACTCCTTTCAAGAGTGAGAAACAAAATCAACTTAGGTTTAAAAATCATATATACAGTCCTCTCAGCAGTTCTAGTTAATGCGGTGGTATGAAAAACAACATAGGCAATACTTTTGCACGTCATTTTAGTTGGTGAAAAATGCGTAAGATAAGCCTGGCTTCACTTGTTACTAACCATGATTTAATAAAACAATCGTAACATGATCTTTTAGCTAACCTATGGTTTTTGGCTACCACAGCCCAATGCTTGATTTCTGACTCTAAAAACTGGAAACTTTTGGTATTCACCCATAGGAGGATATTTATTCTTTTGTATTGCAAGCATATTAAGGCATGGAATGATTAAAATAATATACCTCAAGAACTGAGAGACGACTGACAAGAGATACACATGTAATATAAGTTAATATTCTGTTTTTAACGATGTCTAGCTGCCTAAGCCTCGCAAAATGAGTTGATGTCAAAATGGCAAGTGGCCACTTTCTGTTTTAAACTAATTTATTTGTGAAAGGACATAAAATGAAGTTTAAAGCTTAGCTTTCAAAGAATATTATGGGTTATGAATTCTATTATCCCATCTAATTTACATACAGAGGAAATGTACTGTAACCTGTTAGAAGTCTCTTTAACCTGAAGACTGCTTGCAAAGACAGATAGATAAAACAATATAAAATACAAATTTAAAAATCATTTTAAAGCATGAACACTCATGCTTTTCTATTTTTAAACATTGTTAAACTTTCAATATATTTCTGAAACCTCATATGTTTAAGTTGGAATTTAAAAGTAAGAAAGAACTAAACAAACTGCGCAATTATAAAATCAGCACCAATTTATATATATATATAATTTTATTTAAAATTTAGATCCCTATTCCCACACTCTAATAAGCTGTATAATTTTTGTTTAGAATTTTTCTGCAAACATACTACAATAAGCTTCTTTTATTTGGAGACAAAATACAGTGGCACTACTGGAAGGAATATCACAACATTACATTTTTATTTTAAAGGACAAGCAAACTTTCAGGGGTAATAATAGGATAAGCATGTTGGAGACTGTCTACCTTCGGGCGATTCACTGCATCTGGGTATTTCTGAAAAGTATAGAGAAGCTCTTGAATTTTAAAAATATCTTAAAATACATTTCAGATGAAAAAACTGTAAAAGTTCTGCTTATAAGTTGACTTTTCTCCACTATTACAATATTTAAAACAAAGCGTTGTTGATTGGTATTTTTGAGCATTTAAAATTAGAATGCTAAAAACAATTCTATCCTAGAATTTCGGGGTGGGGGGGGGTTCTTCTTTGACTTTGATTCTTGGATGTAAACAAAAATACAGCAGAGTTCGTCATCATTGAATACATCCAGTAAATAGATGTGAGGATTCATTTCGGTACCAAATACCTCTTCCGATTTGTTATTTTAAAAAAAAAAGCATGAAATAATTGATTCAAAAGCCAACTAACAGCGCATAAATAAAATATTTACTTTCTAAGAAAAACTGTAGCTTATCATCAAATTGTTTACTTGTCCTTTACTTTTTTTTTTCAGGCAAACAAAACTGCCCCTCAATGCACTTGATCTTGGTAAGCATAAGCATGTCATATTCTCCTTAGAGAAAAATCTGTACAGAATTTCACTGTATCTACCACACTTTATTTAAAATTTTCCTCTTCCACTTAGAAAAATGACTTCACCAAAGATTTCATTGTGTACTGGTATTAAAACATTGACACCCCAAGAACCTAGAGAGAGACGGGGGAGAGGGAGAGAAAGAGAAATCTTGTTATAAAAGCCATTCATTTGTTCACCAAATTGCTATCTGTACATAGTACGTTAAAAAATAAATTTTAATCCTTGTTAATAGTTTAATATGCTAACAAAATCACTTACATTAAGCATGAATAAGGAACAAAATCGAGATATAACTTACCTTACAAATATGGCTGAGAAAAGATTTCTCCCCATTGTGCTTCTTGAGGGCAGGAGGATACATTCATTTGCATCTACACACCCCTACCCTCGTGCCTAGGTCATGCAACAAACACATTCCAATTCAACATCTGAATGAATTCCAGTGATTGTGCTCCTTGACCTAGAACTTCTGGGAGCGCTTACGCAAGCATAGCACAGCTGGCCACTTGCCCTACCTCTCAAGTGGGTATGGTTTACTACTGGATTTGTTTAGAAAGCATTTGAATATATAGACCCAAAGCCTCCAAGAACACACAAGGATACAGAAAAGATTTCTTTAAAAAATATGCCCTAGGCCAGGATGTGCTATGCGCTTTACACAATTGATGTGTGTATGGACTGGGATAACAGTTGTATGAGCCCCTAATAAAATGTTAAAAAAAAATATGCCCTAGGTTAATGAACAGAACTACAAATGAATGCTGAGAAATAAATGAACTAAAGTGAAACCTGGGGCAAACTGACATACATCAGTACACCCACCACACACCCCCTGAAAATCACAGATGGGAAAAGAATGTGAGGTAAACATCTAATGATTACTTGCTACTAACTAAAAGAAAAAGCAGATAATGGGCCAACTCTCCCCTTCCTGCTCATTAAGGTAAGGACAGAAGTAAACTTTTTAGTATGTATGAAAAGCGAGACTGCTCAATTAGAAACCCAGCACTTATGATGTGAATTAATATTTTTAAATACTGCACTGAGCTAATGAGCCTGCCTCAGGAGTACAGTGGAATAAGCATCGGGCTGCTAGCTGAAGGATCCAGGGTTCAAACCCACCAGTTGGCTCAATGGTAGAAAGGTGTGGCAGAGTCTGCTTGCAAAAGGATTTACAGCCTTGAAAAATCCTCGTCCTACAGGTTTGCTATGAAATAGGGATCGACTACTCCATGAGGGTGGATCATGAGCTTACAAGAACTGATACTGACTCTAGGGACCTTTTCCTGAACTCATTGCACACTATAGGTATGTGGACTGAGAGAAGCTCAACACAAATTAATAATTCTGCACCATGAAAAACCCTAACACTTCCTGATACCAACATTAACTAGCATTTAAAGATGTAGTTCTCAACAGTGAGGGGTTATGCTCCCATTCTGGCCTGCCGGTCCGGGGAATGGTCATGATCACAATCACAGAAACCCACACTGCCTTCATGTCAACTCTGACTCACTGGGTTCTCCGAGGACTTTGTAAATCGTTACCAGAAACTATTTCTAATTCTTTCTGGAGTATAGTTTTAGGCTACACCCTTTAATAAACCTGAGTAGTTCTTCTACCGTGCTTTGAGTTACTATACTTAGAATCTTATAAGTAGGCATATAAAACAAGTCCAATTCCTATCTTAATATTGTATGTGTAAGCTTGAATAAAAATTGGTGGATGTCATTGTGTAGAGTGGAAAGCAACTACTTTCACGTTTTGAAATTAGCATTATTCTAGACATAATAAAACAGTGAAGGTATACATACATACACATATATATATATATATATATATAATTAAAATAGTAGTGTTAAAATTGTGTGCGCCCCCACGCCCTGCGGGGAGCCAAAGACATTTAAAAATACCTGAGCCTTTCAAGATTGCTGAACACTCAGTTATATAATATTACACTGCTGCCATCGTGTGGTGATATTATAAAGCTACAGATTTCCCTAATCTTAATGGCAGATGCACCTAAAGCATTAATAAATTAGGACTGGGGAAAGGCCTCTCAGTCAACAAAACACAAAAAAAGCCATGAAGCCAATATAAATAACAAAGAATTGCCACTGTTTGATCTTTTCCCCCATTCAGATGAAAGATTTCTCTCAATACTCAGTGTCAAAGCCAGGCATACAAATATCCTCCATTGTGCTGCTCATTGCGTAAATCATGTGAAATGCGAAGTACCTTTATGGAAATCTGTCAGGGATGGAGTAAATACTTAAATAAAGTGGTCGTTAATACCCAAATCAATTTTGACTGTAAGGAATCATTCCCCTGACTAAATTTGGCGTGTTACAAGTGAAGTCGGATTTGAGTTAGGGAATTTCTAAAGCTGGAACCTAATCACTAGTGTTACTAGTTGGGTAACGCAGAGCAAATCACCAAGTAACCTCTTTCAGGCTCCTGCTGTAAAAATAGGAAATCTCCGATCATCACTTTCAGGGGTTAAAAGAATGTTGGGCCCGAAAGCTCTCAATAATACTAGCTTCTCTCCCTTTCACTTGAAAGGGATGCTCATGAGGGCTGCGAGAGAACAACATTCACCGTAGTGCTAACATTCAACTCAATGCATTGAGTGAATCCATTTCATCATTCTAGGTTTTTTACTCCCCATCCCAACCACTGCCTTAACAGTCAGGAAGATATTCGTGCACTTAAGTCTATCAAATAAAGCATATACTTCAATGTGGACTTCATCATAGACTCATGGGTAGGAAAGAGACTACGGTTTCTAAAGCCTTGCTGCTCTAACTATGGTCTGCAGGGCCTCTCAGGCATTGGCAGCACTTGTTGAAACTAGAGACCCTGGAACTACTGAGTCAGAATCTGTATTTAGAAAGGATCTCCAGATGATTCATATGCATAGTAAAGTTTGAGAAACCCTAATTGGAAAGATCCCAAGGTGACCTGCCCATTCAAAGTGACTATTATCTGAACTCCTTCGTTAAGGCCAAATACCTGACGTTATTACTATGTTAGTGTAGATTAGTTTGTAAAAATATTCCCAAGAGCTAACTGACAGCAGATTATGAGGTAGGGAAATTCAAGGAAGGAGACAGAAGCTGCATCTTTTTTCAAAAGGCTGGTCTCAGAAGATGGTGTTGAGGAGGGTGTACAATGAGTACATGCTGAAAACTGAGAGTACTTGAAGAATTTATTTCTATGACAAATAAAACAAAACACCTAGCAAACAAGGCAGAATGAGAGATGTATAAGACTGGTGGCCCTGGCTGAAGAGTCTGTTGAGGGACCTGGGCATGTTTAATATCCGATCTCATTATGCCCGCTGGTAATTACCACAAATAAAAGCTGGAGCAAAGTGTTATGGGACTAGAGAAATCAAGTCTCTATCTGCAGAAGTCAGCAAAAGCGCCACAGGTCATGTCAGATCTGGGTACTGAAGACAGAATTCACGAGGAGGAAAAGGAAAGCAGCATTGCTGTCAGAGAAAAGAACTTCCAGAAAATCTACGAGTCAGGGGAAAGAACGGATTGTGTGAGTGGTGTAGTGATTACTCATTGGGCTGGTATCCGCATGATCGACAGTTTGAAACCACCAGCAACTCAGAGGGAGAAACACTAGGCTTTCTATGCCCGTAAACAGTTACCGTCTGGGCAAATGAACAGGCTTCAGCACTGACTCGATGGCAGTGAGAAGGCTAAGGGGGCAGTGTTGCTTGCCAGACTAAGGAGGCAACCCAAACATAGAAACTAGGTCTCAAGTCCACAGCATTATGTTCTAGTTCCAGTCTTCTAGGGATTCAAATGCAATTTTACTGTCACAACCACTGTCAAGCTTGGGGAGTGCCTAGACGTTTGATTTTGTAATCTTGGGGTACATGTAAATTAAACCTACTGATTCATCCATAATTGAAGCTGGATCAAAGAAATCAGGCTTCAGCTCTGTTCTCTCTCGTCTGTTCTTTGATGGTGGCTATGGGGAGGGGGAAGAAAAAAGTTCACATTTGCCATTTATATAAGCCAGATACTAAGAGAAAACATTCCAATTATTTAGCATTGTGTTCACGTGATCTATGTAATTGTACCTTAAAATACATCGAATACTGCATATTCAAAATCCAAAATGTTTAAAAGTACAAAAGAAATTTACTCGTGAAAAATTACTCGGAACAGACTGTGAAGTTGGGGGAGGTGGAACCTTATTAATATACCTCTCTCAAATCTTCATTTTTCTTTAACGGCATCACACTCTACAGCAAGGTATAATGAGAAGTAGAATGCAAAGGCCTGGCTTATACTTTGCATTCTCAGCTATACTGCTCACTAGTTTTGGCTCCTTGCTGAGGATAACCATCCTACTTAACTAAATCAACTTAAACTACCTTACAAAGTTGCTTAAGTTCAGTGGCAAAATTTGATTTGTAGAAGTACTCTTTTTTCATGTATGTAATACAATTATTAATAAGGAACATATAAAGCTTCCATATATTTAACTTCTTCCAAAGCTTAAGCAATTTTATCTGATATTTGAGATGGGATTGTATCTCTTCTGCATTCTGAATTGATAATGCAATATTTTGACAATGGTAAATAAAAAATGTCAAAGTATATTACCCCATATAATACTTCTGAAAAACTTTAAACCATAAAGTAACACTTGATTTTCATAGTCAAATATAAAGAATAAAAAGACAACCCTATTCTTTAAATCTAGACCTTCTAAATTAATCTCAATGGCAAACCTGCTATTTTCATGCACGGAACCTAAATCTAACATATTCACCATACTTGCCCTATTCAATTCATTATCGTACTCTTGGTAGTCATACTTCTTATGGCAAGCACGCCTCTAAAGTCGACAGGAGTCTAATCAACTCAATTATTTTTCCAAATGATCGAAAAGGAAAATCTTACAGAAATCAGGAAGTTTCTTACCAAATCTATATCCATGGTGTCAAAATCCATTCCTTCGTTAAGATCTTCAATCCTCCCTTCTGAGGACATCATAACATCTTCAACAATTGGTTCTTCATCGTCTTCCATTAGGCTTGTACCACGCCGACTAGAGAAATACAAAACAAGGTCAAGATCTGAACACGTGGGATGGCTTACTGGCAGCAAATATGTGCCTTTCTATATTCAATTTTCATGGAAATGATGGAATTAGAATGATTAGGCATTGATGATGTCATCAATGATGACGAAATCCCAACATTCCCTTGTTTAGAAATGCTAAGGAATTTTATTTATCTTCTATTAATTCAATACATTCAGCTTTATGGTTCTGATATCCCATATACAAGTTCAATGAGAAATTCCCCCGTGGGAACATATAAGATACCGTAAGTCCTTTTTGAAAGTAGGCAGGGTACAAATTAATAAAACAGTAATAAAACAGACCAAAGAAAATAACATTTTCAGAATATAGATATATTCTTCAAACAACAGGTTATGTTTATTTCACCCAATCATTCATTCACCCTGTGCATAATGAGTACCAGAGACACTCTCTCATTCACCCAAGGTCTACTATGTGCCAGGTGTATGCTGTGTCCTATGGATGCAAAAAAAAAAGATGAATATGATATGGTTTCTGCCCTCAAGGAGCTCACAATCTACTATGGGAAACAGGTAAATAACTAGGACAAAATGTGATTCACATTACAACAGAAGTATGGATGCATCGGGTGATAGCTACACGGACATAGTAAAACAAGATAATAGTTGCATCTTGGAAAGAAATGAACACAACAATTAAGCTGGAACGTGGAGTCGTGGCCTATGAAAGCTCTGAACTACACATATACGGCAAAGAAAAATAAACTTGAAAGTTCTGTATGCTACCAAATAAATTATAGAGAATAAACTCAAATTCACAAATTAGTCCAGACCAGCAGAAAAGGAAGCAATATATAACAGTGAAATTCAGACTGGCTCACCACTTAGGCCAGCATTACCTTTTCTTTCTTTCTGTCTTTCTTTCTTTTTGTTTTTAAATTAACCAAGAATAACTCCCCAGGAAAAATCAATTATTTAATGAAAACTTATATGTCCTAGAAGATATTAATATAGAAAAACACGATTTATTAAATCTAGGCAACATTTTAAGCTTCAAGTTGGGAAGACAAATGGGTTGATAATGGTCTTTATTTCCTAAAAATTCTGGATCGTAAAAGATAATTGCACTGTATTCTGCAGATGAAACTATAATGGGAACACATGTCCTCTGTCAATTGTTTTGGGAAACTAAAGACCCATGCTGTATTTTGTTGCAGTGTAAGAAAGATATGAGGTGGCTTCATCGCGTTCATGGGCAAAGTCCCTGGTCATATAATTCTGTGTATCCATCAACCCTTTGAAGCCTGCTCATATATAAGATATACCGTATATACTCGAGTATAAGCCAACCCAACTATCAGCCGGGGCACCTAATTTCACCACAAAAACTGCATTAAAAACGTGCTGAAAAAACTCGGCTTATCCTTGAGTATATACGGTAAACTATTGGGGGAGCAGATAATTAGGTCCCCCAGACATGATTACAGAATAGTACATTACATTACTGGGGTGATCCCTGAGAGTTACCTGCAAGCAAAGGGGGGGAGGGGGTCGCTTACCCTATAACGATATTTTTAAGAAATTGTGAATAAAAATATAAAGGAAAATGGTGTGGTGTAATGAGATACAGTGGAGGAAGGCTTGGGAGCTGACAGAAAGTTCCCAGGGAAAGATATGGACAGAATGATTGCATAGTAGAATATAAAAGTTGAGAGTGGTTTGGTTAGAAGTTAAGAAGGCAGCTGTAGATTTCAGTATGAAATAAGAATATATATTAAATAGAATGTGACCACAGAAACTGAGAAAAGAGGAGAACAACAGAAGTTGTAGCATGGATGGTGACTATGTTAGCCAAGTTAGGGCTAGAATATATCCATGTGCTAGAGAATACTTTATTTCTAAACTGCCTGTTATGCATAGCACATAGGCTACCACTTGTGTGGTAAATGACCAGTCACTAATTTTTTGGTCTTTTCCTAAAAAGGGAAAATTATGATCACATTTTGTTACAAGTACAAAAGTGTCCAAACTTAAAAATGACATCCTCAAAAGAATCGTACCTTTCCATTTATACCAACCAAGACACGGAAAATATTATCTACAGTCGGCTTGTCTAGTCCTTCTTTCACGAGCCAAAGCTAATGAAGATTTCACAAAGATTGATAAAGTTCTCATACAGATCTCAGCACAATGTACTTATAATCTTTTTTAAAGCATTGAACATTTAACCATTCAAGAGACATTTATTTACTGAGCACCGTATACGAGCCAAGCACTGACAGGCAATGAATGCAGTCCCTGCCCTTGAGGAGCTCACAGTCTAGAGAAAGGGGCAAACTCATAAACAAATAATTACAATATAACATCAAGATTGAGTGCTGCAAGAAATCTGACTACACAAAGTGTTATGGAAGCAGAGATGGCTGAAGCTTCTTAAGGAGACACCTGAGCTTTACTGTTAGCGTTGATTTTACCAGTTGCCAGGGAATGGGTTATGGCACTATAATGTAAGCAGGAGTCATATTTTGAAGGATCTTGCATGCCATGAGCTAAGGAGTTTGCACTTTTTCCTGTAGGCAATGGGGAGCCATGGAAAGATTTGAAGTAGAACAGTTACATAATCAAATGTTTGTTCTAGAGGAATTCTTAATGGGAGTGTGAATAATGAAGTGGTGGTGGCGGGAGGGAATGGGTTTGGTGAAGGGATAAATAAATGGTAGATTTGAGGGAAGAAAACCAGTTAGGAAACTAATACAATAGTTCAGGTGAGAGATGAAGACCTGAACTAATATGGGGACGCAATTAAGATGTAACAAAACTGGATTTGTGGTTATAAGTCTGTGTACCAAAATAAACAAGGATTTGCATTTAAGCATTTTCCAACAGATCAACCTAGGTTTGGACCTTTGGCTAACTAGTGAATAGGGAAATTTTAAGGTTTTTGGTTTGGTTGTTTTCGTTTTGTTTTTTTCTCTGTTGGAAAGACCAATTTTTAGTTCCTTGATTATTTCAGCTTAGTTACTCTAGAGAGTTTGCTGATAAGGCACACATGAAGAGATGTTAAAATAAATTAGTGAACTTCCTAGACTCAGACAATAAGGCACTCTCACTTACATGGCATGCTGAAGATTAGTTCGCAGTTTAACATAGCTCATTGCTGCTCTCTCCTGCTGTTGCCTTGCTTCCTCTTGTTGTCTTTGAGCTAACATCCATGTTACCTGCGTGCTTCAAGGAGAATTTTATTCTTCTTTTAACTTAACTTTTTTCTATGTAATTAATCAAGTTATAGTAGAGAAAATTATCCGATGAACTTACTTATAGTCGAGAGGAGTCTGATGGTGCTCGGGCTGCATTGGATAGACAGTCATGAAGCTATCCTCAGGCCGTAATCTTTTGGGCTCTCTCATAATGGTGGAGGTGAGCTGTGGTGTCTGCATCATGACTGGGGTGTGCAGTGTTTGTTCTCTGCTTAACCACATACTATCACTACTACTACTTTCTTCGGCTGAAAAAGAAAAGTTTTAAAAGCAATTTAGGTCAGTTCCAAATTCTGACGAATAAGGCAGCCAATACGACCAGTTCAGGTGGACAAACATCTTAGCTGCATTCCACAAGCTAGTGCTGAGAACCGAGAAGTACAAAGGTCCATAAGGTGCCGTCTCTATACTGCCTGGCAAGTCCACTTGTGGAGAAAGAAAGGACAGGCAGTTCTCATCCAGTGTGTTAAGGGTTAGCAGAGAGCTAAGCACCAGTAGAAGAGCGCCACGAGAGGAAGAGGAAGCAGAACAGAGAGGATACTGACTGGGCGAAGGGGCTTTTCTAGGCAGAAGAGGACAACAGGTGAAAAAAGGACAATGAGGCACAAAACCAACATTTTCTGAACCATGTTAGTACTACAGATATTTCACTTCTTTATTTACAAACATGAGACTCTCATGTGGGCCAACCTTGGGGGCAGATAAAGAGACAATAAGAAGTTGTGGAAAGTCTTCTAGACTTGGTAAGCAACGAGGAGCTGCTGCGGGAGTAAGGTTTAAGGGAAGCAATTTGGTGAGCAGTATGATCTAATCACAGTCTGTGCGGGCAGTGTGGCGGGTGAACTTTACGACAGGAAGGCTGGTGAGCAAACAGGCAATTAGATGGCTGTCTATACTGTCCGATGAGTCACAGAATTAACAGGAATGGAAACAACAGGAAAGTGGTCCCAGCCTACGGTATGCACATGGCCAAGCAGGTTATCATAACAACTTCAAGGGACCAATAATCCATAGGACACAGAGTAGTGGACCAAAACAGACTGGTTCACAGACAATGGCAAATATTACTCCCCGACCCCAAATGTCAAAAGTTGCTGTCATGCTTAATAAAAGAGAAATTCACACGAATGTTGCCAAATTCACAGAAATTAATTTAGTCACATATTTATGAGGTATAATGGACAGTCCAAAAGCTCAACTGCCAACGAGTGGTCTCTGACTCCTACTGACACTGTAGGGTCGAGTAGAACTGGCCCTGTGGGTTTCTAAGACTAAATCTTTACCACAGTTAAGAAAACTTCATCTTTCTCCCAGAGTGGGTGGTGGCCTGGTGGTTAGCGGTAACCCACTACACCACCAGGCAGAGCTCCTGTCCCCAGAGACCCTCTCACTTCATCTTTGAATCTAGTATTAAGTAATTAAGAATGTGAATTTGGAAGGAAATTTAGACAAAGACTGTGTATAAACAACCTCTCCAAATAGTAACTGCAATAGACAAAAATCTAGAACTTTGCAAGGTTGTTACATCACCCATTACATTTCACCGTGTTTTCCAATTTTTGTCTTCAAAACTGCACTGACTCAGACAGCTGACACGTGTTTATCCTTTGTTCCTTGAACTTACTAATGTCATGATTCCTGTGATTCGCCAAAAACCTGATTCTTAGTGTAAACATTGAAATATCTGTTTTGATCACTGAGGTAGTTAGTTTATTGTGCCAACCTGGCCTATAAACCACATGTGGGGTTAATTGACGGGCAGAGGGATAAATGGCTTGGTGAGCCTCGCCTTTCTAGTTCTCAGGTTGTGATGGTTAGACCCGGGTGCAATTGCCTTAGCAGTTCCCTGCTTCAGCTGGCAAGGCTCACTTCCTGCAAGGCATCCCTGATGAGAAACCACATGGACCTACCCCGATGCAGGCCTGGGTGCTGGAGCACCCGTGTGGAGACCCCAGCCAGCACGGAGATGTTTACACATTCACTGACTCGGCTTTCCTCCTGCAGTGGGCATCATTGCATCTGTTTTGTGAGGTGGAGGAGGACTTTGTGGACTGATGTTGGACATATGGGTTAATGGGTTAATGTTGGACTTGTGGGCATGGGGAGCATCGATGGCTCAGCATAAATCCAAAAACTATTAACTATTGATCCAAATGAGAAACACATTTTAAAATGCCTAGTGATCTTCAGAAAACACCCTTTTAACTTGATGACTTTCAAACTAAGGTAAATGTCTCATACGCCATCAAGTCTAACTTAGTCAGGCAAACTGTAAAAAGATTTCTTTTAGCAATGATGCTGAAACTGTTTAACAAGCCAAATCTAAAATATGCAAGTTATGTTAATGTCTAATGTTGTTGGACAAGAGATACTGTAACAATAAAGTTGTTAACACTATATGCATGATTACCAATATTATCAATAGAAGTTTTAAATAATCCCCAAATTTCTGACACACTTCAGACTTTACGGTGGGAGCATTCAGCCCCCTCCTCCTGAATCTGGGCTTGGTGACTACTTGGCCAATAGAATAAGGCCAAAATGACGTAAAGCCTGTTTTGGGGCGCAGGCCTTAAAGAAGCTGGCGGCTTCCACTTCCTCTCTCTTGGGACACTTGCTCTTGGCAGCCTGCCACATACTGTGAGGGAGGCAAGCCGCCACATAGAGAGACCACGCGGAGGTGTCCTGGCAGACAGCCCAGCTGAGGTCCTAGCTGACAGACTGCATCAGATGTGTAAGTGACGATGCCTCCAAATGCTTCCAGCGCTCAGCCTTGGGTTGTCCTGGCTGAGGCACCAGATCTCTCATGCCCTAAGTTTTGAGGTGATTTGTTTCCCAGCAATAACAAGTGGAAAAAATTTGGACAACCACACTACTTATTTCAAAGGTCCTTAAGATAAAGTTTAACCAGCCCCGCTTTTGAGGCAAACCTGGAGTGTAGAGATCCAAGAGTTTCAAGTACCACAATGTGCTTGCTCATGTCTCCAAAGTGTGTGCCTCTACATAGCGCTTTGTACGCCTGCATGGTTCAAGACGTCTGCATAGAAATTCCGAGGGTATGAGCGCTCTGAAAGCTGGTGCTCTATTTCAGTTGATGTCTTAGGAACTGACTAGCTCTATAATACTAAGTTTATATCCTTATATGTAAAGTATATCCACTGCCATTGTGTCAATTCCAATCCAATACATATCAAGGTTTTATGGGTTTTCTAAGATTTTATATTTATAGGGAGATATAACCTGATCTTTCTGCCTCAGAGCTGCTGGAGGGTTTGAGCCTCTGATCTTGCAGTTAACAAACAGTCCAACATCTAACTCCCAGCATCAACCGAGTCCAGGCATACTGTTTATATAGCACAGTGATTAAGAGGCTGTTTCTCTAGAGTGCCTGGCTCAACTAGGTCACGTGTGTGACCTTGGATAAGTTTCTAGACTTAATTTTCTCCTGCTGAAAAATAAAGATGTACCTCATGGAGTTGTAAGAGCCAAGTTTATGCATATAAAGTACGTAATACAATGCACATTTAGATGTTAAAAAAAAAGAACCTGACATGTCATTTGAACTATTATTTAAAAAGATATGCCAAAGAATAGGGTAAACCTTAATGGGAACTCAGTTGTTTAATGTAAATAACAAGTATTATAAATAAAATAACTGAAACAAATTATATTCTTACTGAGTGCAAGCTGCATGCCCTCAACCACTTTCCGTTTTCCCGTGGATGGTTTGGATTTTTTACTCCGCACAGTTGATCCCCGGCTGCTGATTCCACTTATAACTGACATGGTATCATCGTCTCCACCAGCTAGCAAAGAATTCCGGTAAGACATCAGGGGAAGCCACACATCTTCTCTTCGGAGTGACATCTGAAAGGTCATGAACTTTTCCAAGTAAACATACCTTAGAAAGAAATAGAAACCATTCAATAAGCAAGGATACATAATAATGCCCTGGTTTTCCACCCACTAATACTTTTAAAGCATAAGTGGCAGTTAGTGACTGAATTAGAATCAAACAAAAAGCAAATAAAATAATTAAGAACAGAATTCAGTAAAACAAAGGCCTGCTAGTGTTTTTTGACATTTTCTTTTATGTATTAACAACATAAAGATATCTACTGCAGCAGAACAAACAGTCACATTTCTGGAAAGGACTGCATTTGAAGTCAACAAACTCCTCCTAGTTGGGTGAGCCTGGGCATATCCTATCAGCTTCTAAGAATGCACTTGGCCCCACCAAGAATCTTCCGTCAGATGAACTAAGGCATGGCACTTACGTTTATTATTTGTTGAGCTACTATGTTTCATGCACTGATTAAGGCGACCAGGATGAATTAAATAAGATCCCTATTTACAAGAAAGTTTCAGGCTCTTGGCAATTATAAATCTACCCTTGGATCAAATTATCACAAAGATTTTATGGCTTATGCTTAGTTTTGCAATCAAATGCCAAAGAAAATGTGTCTATCATATGCTAGGCATTTTCTCTCAAGTTTTTAAAGTTTATTCCTACAATCCTGTGAGGCATAATTCATACTTTACAGGCTAGCAAAGACAGACTGGGCAAAGTGAAGAAAAAATGTGCCTAAGGCTACAAAAATAAGCAACATAACCATGATTCACACTCCTGGTTTCAGACACTTGAGGTTAGGGCAATTTGTAGTTAACAAATGCTCCCGAGAGTTCAAATGCTTGCTTCAATGGAGACTTTGCCATTTTAGACGGCATTGCAAGCATTTTCCTTTAATCACAGTAACTTCAGTCATACCAAGCAGTACACAAGAGCACTCCTTAAAGTGGGGGCTAAAGACTATCTCTTCATCTGAGCAGTGTTATCAGTCTGGGACAAGATAAAGAGCTGGAGTCCACATAAATTCAAGGACAGAGGGTTTACAACTATGTACTTGCCACATACCTTTTAGATGTTCTTCCAAGTTAAGTAGCCTCCCCTGAGGGGCAATTCTACTCTGCCCTACAAGATAGCCTTTTGGTTTTGCGGTTTGGTTTTTTTTTTTTTTTTCCTTTTTAAGCTTTCTTTTTTTAAAATCATTTTTATCATTTTATTAGGGGCTCATACAACTCTTATCACAATCCATACACACATCAATTGTGTAAAGCGCATTTGTACATTCATTGCCCTTATCACTCTCAAAACATTTTCTCTCCACTTAAACCCCCGACATTAGGTCCTCATTTTTCCCCTCCCTCCCCGCTGCCCCCTCCCTCATGAGCCCTTGATAGTTTATAAATTGTTATTTTGTCATATCTTGCCCTGTCTGACGTCTCCCTTCACCCACTTTTCTGTTGTCCGTCCCCCAGGGAGGAGGTCACATATAGTTCCTTGTAATCGGTTCCCTCTTTCCTACCCACTCTCCCTCTACCCTCCCAGTATCGCCACTCACACCACTGGTCCTGAAGGGAACATCCGTCCTGGATTCCCTGTGTTTTCAGTTCCTATCTGTACCAGTGTACATCCTCTGGTCTAGCCAGACTTGCAAGGTCGGATTCGAGTAATGGCAGTGGGAGCGGGGAGGAAACATTTAGGAACTAGAGGAAAGTTGTATTTTTCATCGTTGTTACATCAGGTGGTTTGGTTTTTTAGGAGTTTCCCTTGAGGCTATCATCCCTGAATTTGGTGTTTATCATTGTTGGGTATATTTGCAGAAATTAAAATTACAGCAGAGCTTTTATACATTGCTTTTTTCCCTATAGACTGTCCAGTTGTATTTTTAATTTGGCCATGTTGACAAACATGGTTTTAGTTCATTCATTTTGATGACTGTACAGTAATTCCATTGTATTATCAATCTTTGGATCTAGTCCTTGCAGGTCTAGGTTGTTCTTGAGGTTTGTACAATTTAAATAATAGAACACTGAACATTAACGTGGCTGTGTACAAGTTTACCCTCTCGGCAACAGAGAACTGAAGTTTCTACTGGCAAGTTTCTGTAGGTCCCTCTCACCGGATTTCAAATCCTAGCAAGACTTTACTCTCAGACTTCGGGATTTTTATAAATCTGCTGGGTGAGAAACTGTATTCCATTGTTATACATTGTATTTCTGTGACTTTTAGTATCTGTGAGATTTCTAGTTGGGACAAAAAATAAAATGCAAATCAATAAAGAGTACAATTGGATCCCTTTTACAAATGGATAACCCATACAGCTCTCTGGAGATGGGAAGCCATCCCAGGACACAAGGAAGTACACAATCACTATTCTGATGTCTACCATTAAAGATTAGTTTTGTTTACTTTAGGATTGCATTAAAATTCTCTGCAATCTCAAAATGTCATCCCTGAAGCTATTCTCCCTGCTCCAGGTTACCACTAACACAAATTTACGATCTATCAGCTCTAAGATGTATTCTAAGAAGTATTCATATTTCTTAGGTCTTTTGTACCTCAGAGGCAAAAGGGAGAAGGAAAAACAACACTGTGAGAGCACTTTAATTCCAATTTGTGGTGTCCCCTTATGATTCTTCATTTTAGGTGTCTGAATGCAAAATGTGTACTGTTTAAATGGTCTATTGAGGCCAGAAGCCATAATTAAAAAAAAAAATAGTAACTTCCATTTTCCAGTGAAGTCAGAAACAGATGAACCAGAAAGTCCCCAATGGACCCTTAGGTTCACAATCTTTTGAATTTTCCCACCAAATTAAATATGGAAAACAGAATACAATAAGGTATTCAAGTCATACATCTACAGTCACAACTGAACTACACTGAGAGGAACTCACAGAATTAATGTTTATGATATAAAAGTATAATTCTTAAATTTAAAAATTACTGAAGTACAAAGTTTCTTGAGTCTAATGCCTACAACTTTAATCCACGTCTTCAGAGGTGAGGGAAACCAAGTACAACAATTGCTATTAAGAATTCCAGAACAAGGCTTGACAGAGCATTCTTAGTAAATACATACACAGTTCTTTTGTCTTGACGGAGTAGTTTAGAAGAAAATTCGCTCAGAATATCAA
Source organism: Echinops telfairi (assembly GCF_000313985.2). Classification (NCBI taxonomy): domain Eukaryota; kingdom Metazoa; phylum Chordata; class Mammalia; order Afrosoricida; family Tenrecidae; genus Echinops; species Echinops telfairi. The sequence continues at coordinate 4,078,484 of NW_022109980.1, read as the reverse complement.
GAAATGCCAAATTTAAAGGTGGGTGGCTCTCCCCTTGTGGATTAGGTTCTTTAAAAGCAAATTCTATGCCATCTCTGCAAAAAGAAAGGAGAATTAAAAAATGTTTAAGCAACTGCAATATAAAAATATATCTAAGCAAAAGGAAAACATCTCTAGTTTCACAATTAAGAGCATGCATTTAATTCAAGAAATAAAGGGTTAAAAGGCTTGAACTATGGAAATGTTATGATATATGTATAATTCCCTGCCCCCCAAAAAAGAAAAGGCTGCGCTGTACTTTCCTTAATCCTAAACACACAAACACCAGCAATTGCATGTCTCTCTACCATCCCAAATTTAAAAGCTAGTTTTCAAAACCTAAAGGAGACCTGGCACAAAGGAATAACAAAATAACTAAAGATTAAATATACAACCTATGAGAGATGAAATTTTCCGAATAACTCCACTCAGGATACATCTTAACTATTTAACAAGGCAAAATAGTAAGAGGAACTCAAAATCGTGTTTCTAACATCAAAGTTGTAAAAAGAATCAGATAAAATAGGGGAGAGAAGAAAACAGTTGCATAAAGAAAACTGTACATTACTTGTTAAAGTCATTAGCCATATGTTTTGTCCTTAAGGATCACCTACATTTTTCATCCAACGTCTTTAAAATGAATTTGAGAGGTTAGGGACAGGTGAACAGAAAGTGGATTAAAGTTAGGGAAAATGTGGCCATCACTTAAGTAGAACAGTATTTACAGGGAGGAATTTCAAGAAGTCAGGAAAGAAAAACAGAAAAAAGTAAATCAAGGGGCTACCAATGAAGGAAAGTCTAAGCTACCTTATTTAACCCAGGGCAATGATTTTGTTAATCCACAATTAAGTGATAAAAGATATTAATACATAAATGTTGGTGGTGTCAAAGTTCTTAAATGTATGTATCTGAAGTTTCATTATAAGTCCAAAATATGTGCTAAGAAGTTATATGTCCAAAATCAAATCAGATGTCGTACTATTTACATAAGGGGAGAAACGTGCTAATAGGAACATTTTGCCCCCAAACCAAGTAAAAGACCACTGCAAATTAGAGAAAAAAAACAGAAAGATAAAGTTTTGAAGCAAAATAGTTAAATCTCAAGATTTCTCTACTACGAAATGAGCAATTAGACTCTTGATAGATTGTGTTGATACCTAATAAATGATATTTTAGTGTATGTAATTTTTAAATATTTTTATATGTTTTTAATTAAAAAAACAAACTTTCTTAACAGTGTTAGTTCCGAATCATTTGTCAATTGGGGTACTGCTAGAACTGGTTCCTAGTATTTAGATTTTAAGCAAATCAGAAAGCATTAATTCAATTTATTTCAATTAATAAGAGTTCAAGAAAACCGATAAAAAAGTAATAGTGGACAATAAAATATTCAGAGATTACTTGTGTAGCATGGCGATGGCTTCTCTGGTTTTCAATTGATCTAGTCCAAAAGTTAAAGCAAAACGCCGAGCAAGTTCTTTTATGCCACTGAATGTTGGGGATGATCTATCAAAGTTATAGCCATTTTCCTGGATCATCTCATTAAAAAGCTGTTTGGAGAGAAAATAAAGTATATTAACACTTTGTTTTTTTAAATTAACTGACTACTTTTTAAAATATCATATTTTTCATTAATAAAATATTAAGATTTTAATGAATAGGGTATTATATTTTCTAACACCTATTTTATAAAGCACAAGATAAATGGTTTAAAACTGTAGCACTTCGTACATTCAGACTATAGGTAGCTGTTCACATTAGAAACTATTTTAGCTTTGGCAAAGTGCCCTCGTGGTATTAGCTGGATATTGACAATGCACATAAGCAAAAGGGTTGCCCACTCGAGTATTACATTACACAACTATGTTCTGTTGTTCTTAGCTTTCACACTGAAGTGGAGAATCGACAAATCAAGCACTTTCATCAGAAAGCAAACAAGAGAAAACACGATTTTTCAACTACCAAAGTGACTACGTTCTTAAAAGATAATGCACACTACTGATAAGGTGACCGTGCAATGTGCACCCTGTGAACATCTGGGAGCATATGCTGAGATAACCTTTTGGCACTATGCAGAAAGGCTTTAGATTTCTGATAGCTTTGGACTAAACAATTCTAACTTTTACCTAAAGGAAATGATGATCAGAAATAAATTTATGCAAAGTAATTATTTTGTTTTAGAGCTATTTGAAATGGCAAGAACTAGAAAAGACCTAGAGATCAAATGAGCTTTCAGCTAAATTATGGAGCTGAATGTCATATATAAAATCAGCAAAATTGCTGAGGAAAGTAATTAGGTGAAATGTTTGATTTACTAATATGAAAAATACAGGTAAGCAAAACAGTTATGTGTGCTATGATTTTATTGTGGACACAAACTAGGATTTTGCATAGGCATAGGAAACTAAGATGGTTAAAAATTAAAGACAATTCTTGAGTGAAAACCTTAAGGATAACTTGTACTAGGTCTACATTTTTCTCAACTTTCTCCAGTAACACAACTGTTTTATAACTTTTAATAGACTATTCAAATTTGCCAATGAAGTTCAGACCTTTCCCATCTACATTTCCAAAAAACAAGCTTGCTAAATTGAAATGGGTCATATTTGGTATACAAAGTTGGTCTCCAATGGACAGTCCAAAAAATCAAACTCACTGACGTCTTGTTGATACCAACTCATAGCGCCCAAGGGTAGAGCTGCCCTTGTGGGTTTCCAACATGGTAACTCTTTATGGGAATAATAAGCCTCATCCCCTCCCCACCCCCCCTCAAAGAATGGCTGGTCTTGTAGTTAACAACCCAATGCTTAACCATGACACCAGCAGGATTCCTACAACCGGTATAGGAAAAGTAAATGATTTATCTAAAATCTCCCTGCCTCACCATGTCGTAAATGAAAATGACTAAAACTCACAAAATGTTTTTTAAAGGATATTATTTATCTAACACTCAATTGAAGAACATTTGAAAGAATTCTCATTTCTTGCTATTTAAGCAATGTGACATGAGCAATGTTTAAGTCTGTTCATCTATTTGTACAAATGTGCCCTATTACCATCTTGAATAAAGTTTTAAAAGTAGAATTGCTGCCTCAAATGACATACTCCATTAAAACGTTAACATCAAGTGCCAAATGACCATGAAGGTTACGGCCATCGATACTGCAGATCAGGGGTCCTCAAACTACGGCCCGCGGGCCACATGCAGCCTGCCAAGGATATTCATCCAGGTCATCAGATGTTTTTGCCCTGTTTTTCTTTTTACTTCAAAATAAAGTATGTGCAGTGTGCATAGAAATTTACTCATAGTTTTTTTAAAACTATAGTCTAGCCCTCCAATGAGTCTGAGGGATAGTGAACTGGCCCACCTGTTTAAAAAGTTTGAGGACCCCTGCTGCACATGGTACATATTTTCCCTCTGCCGAGTTTTGTCCATTTTTTTCTCTCTGAAGGCAAAATACCGCCTAAGTTATACTTGTTGGTTTACTGTGGAGGCTGGATATCATTCTATTTTTGTGAATTGGCTAATATATCATTTGCCCTCGGTGTTTTTACTTTATGAACCATAAACTAACAGTTAACAAGTGTACTTTTAATGTCTTACCTGTTGCAAACTGAGAATAAGCGTCTTTGCACATTGAATTTTGTCGATCTGCCTTGTTTTACTCATTGTTTCTTTGATGATATCACCATAATCATTGTAATACTAGAAAAGAAATATGCAAGTTACCAAAGCTTTATCTTTTTAAAACTATTGGACAACACATGTATTTGATGGAAATTATGCTTTCAAAGACACAGTTATCAAAAAAAAAAAAGAAGCTAGAAACCAAGGCCATTTCTTCTAAATACAAAAGGATTCTTTCAGTAGCATTCTTATCACAGTTACACCCTCCTCAAACAAGTTTGGAATTTGCTTTTAACTACAGAATAAAACAATAATTAGGTTATGTAGGTTTTTATTAAGACACAAACCAAGAGAGAAACAGCCTCCATCCTCTTTGTGAACTACGAAAACAATTAACACAAATCATTATTTTAATGTATGTTAAATTTAATCACTGCTATTGTGTATGCACTTCCTGTACAGTTTCTAACTCTAGTATTTGGGCTTGTAGAGACTAACATCGTGCGCACAGTATGTAAAAGAAGTTACTGGATGTAATATTTGTAACAGTGCATGAAATTACTTTCCTGACTAAAGATCCCTTTGAAAACATATTATTAACAACTATCAGAGACTAACATGATAATCAGGCTTTTATGGCAATTGTTTGCTTCTATTAGAACTGACTTTAATCTAGAACACTTAAGTCTAAAAGATAAAATTTGCTACATGATTTTTAAACAACTGAGTATAAACAAAGAAACAAATCCATTAGCATCTGTTTCATTTGCTAGAGTTTTATCTAGCAAAATATTCCAAGAAAAAGATTAATTTTAGTTGAGGAAGAGGACTAAAAATACTATCTTACCAATTTTAGTTAAAAGCTTGTAGTATAATTAAGAATATACTTTATGGCTTCTTAATACTGTGCAAGGTTATAAAAATTAACAAACCACCATGAGTCAACTCAGACTTGGGGAACCAAGAGGAAGCTAAACTACCAGAGTGGAAAGGATGAACCAACTCAAGCAGCATAAGGTACGTGTTACTCAAGGTCATCCACAGCATAGGAGCCAAGCCAAAATTACCATCCTGGTCTTCTGACCCCTAACAAGAGCACCCCTGAATGCTCCATCAAGTAGAGGAGTAGTACCATATATAAAAATTCTACTAGTAACGTATACAGAGCCACAAATGTGAGAAACAGGAAGATAGGAGGACACATAATAGAAAATATTCAAGTTATTATATTAGAAGGGATATCATTTATGGAAGATTTTAGACAGAATTTTTTTATACTAGACTAGCAATTAACTCTTAAAAATGCAACTGCAAAAGTCAAAGGGGAACATTATCATTTAAGCCAGTGGTTCTCAACCTTCCTAATGTCGTGACCCCAACCATAAAATTGTCATTGCTACTTCATAACTGTAATTTGCTACTGTTGTGAATAGCCATGTAAACATGATATGCAGGATGTACTTTAGTCGTTACAAATTGAACATAATTAAAAGTGTATTAATCACAAAAAAAATGTAATTCTATATTGTGAAATATTTATTTCTAATGACAAACAAATGAAATTTTGTCTTGAAGCATGGTGTAGCATGGCTAACAGTTTTCACGCCAGATACTCTCATATGTGCGTATCTGCACTGTGGGCGGACCCACCTGGAGACGGACAGAGGAGCAGTGTCTCGGTTCCTAAGACCATCGGAAATATGTGCTCTCCGATGTTCTTAGGCGACCCTGATGGAAGGGTTGTTCGATCCCAAAGGGGTCAATGACCCCGGTTGAGAACCACTGATCTATTTCTCAAGTTTACCTTCATATACTGTTTGAAGATATCTGCAGCTGTATTCATCTCCACCACAGTATATACAATTAGCTTACAAAATGCTGCAAGTAAATTTCGCCTCTTGTGCAGAGCTTCAATTTTACTGGCTTCATCCTCCTGCTGACCATCTGGGAAAAGAGTTCCAAGCATTAAGCCATCTGTATTTTTTTAACCAAATTTTCTTGATGAGGCTCTCACTATAAAACCACTTTATTTCTTAGAAAATGAAAAATCAGAAAAGGACACTAACATAAATACTAAAAGCACCCATAATCCTTTAATTCAAATATCATCCTTAATGTTTTGTGGAATGATGAGCCATTCACGCTAATAAATGAACTTTCTGTGAAGCCAAGTAATCTCCAGAAGGTTGCTTGGTGAACATGGAACAGGAACAAATGGAGTGAGTCAGAGGAGCTGATGCTTGCTGGAGTCAGACTAAGCTGGCCCAACACATTTATCTACTCCCCTAATAGGAAGAGTTTGCCACTGAGATCTGCATGGCCAAACACTGTGGGTTAAGAGTTCTGCTTCTTTGGATGCAGCCAACACTCAGAAGCTCTCCTATTTCTCCCAAGGTTGATCTCACCAAACCTCAAAGCTTGGCTCTTACCAACACATTGTCCCTTTATGGACATTAAATATATTACATTAGCTTACCCTGGGAACCTGTCTTCTCAAGTTAATGTTGCAGATATTTGGTAATTCACAATGTGAGCTCTTCATATTCATGTCTCAAAGCACAGGCTTATTTCTAAATTCTAAGAGGGAGTACTGCCAAAGGAATGTTTCTAATTATTTGTAAATGAAATGGCAATGAAGCTTTTTACATAAAAGTTGTGTAAACATTTTTTCTCGGGATAGATTTTACAAACACAATTACTTGTTTAAAAACTATTTCTCATATTCATTAATATTCCTTTGGCTACCAGTAAACTTAAAGTGCTTCTGTGACCTTATTAGCCATTTACATGTTTCCTTCCTTATGAATAGTTTCTGCATAACCTGTTAGCGTTTCCCTGTAAGACCCTCTTTTTTTTTAATTATATAAAATAAAAATGTTTTTGGAAGTTATTTTTAAGAATAATGCCCCAGGTAACTGCTAGTAAATTGAAAGCTCATTCTGACAATAACAATCTGTCTTAAGGTAGACTCCACCAGAAAAGACTTTTAAGTTATCACAAGTGCACGTTCCACAAGACTAGAGTCATTTGGTTAAGAAAACATACTGTCTATTATTTTAAAAGATTATACTAAATACATAAAAGCTAACCTATTCTTAATGAGCATCATTATTAGAGATGATGTCTACATGATATGCGTTCTAATATCTGGTTCACAAAACTTGAAGCACATACCTTTTCCTTCGTAGACTAAATCACCCAGATATTTAAAAGTTTATTTTAAACCCTGATATTTACCTTTATTATGATACTTATTGAGAAGTAGCTAATCTTTTCTCTCATGGGGATTAATAAAGTCGAACTGTCTTAGCACAGAGGACTTTAAACACACAGATGACTACTACAAGTATTGCCAGTGCGTCACTTCAGGAGCAGTCCCTATGTTACGATCTTTTTCTTGTCTGATATTGGCTAACATTAAATAACCAAAGGTCTATATTACTAGAGGCTGAATGAGAATGAAAAGTAATGGAAAGAGAGGTGGGAAGGCATATAGGGAGTATACATTTTAGTGCACATACAAGAGTTGAAAGCAGATCTTCCTTCATATGTATTTGTACATGAGGCAAATGAGGCCATGTTTATAACAGAGTATACAGGGCCATAGTCTAACCAGTTCAGGAAGTGAGATACTGGACTTGAAAGTCAAGGATCATATAGTCTTAGGGAATATCGAAATCAGGCCTATTCCATCAAGTATGGACTTGGGTCTTCAAAGCAGCTGTCTAATTTACAACCATTATTATCTTTCAAACTTGACCCAAGACAAAAGACTCAAGGAAACTACTCAAAGGACTAATAGATCACCACGAACCACAGCTTTCATTAACCTGAGACTAGACAAAGAAGACGGCCCCAAGCTGCCGCCACCACCTACCACCCTGACCGGATTCTCAATAGAGGCACATAGTGTTAGAAAAAGATAAAACACACTTCAAATTTGTTTGGGGGGGGGGGGGAAGACGAGTGCTACTGATCTGATAGACCATAGTGGAACCCAGAAACTGGCCCTTAGACATCCATGTGGCCACTCCCAGAGATATCTTTCAACCAGATAGAAGACAGGTCTTTACAATACACAGCGGCACCTGAGAGGTACATGTTTCTAAAAAGAAATCAACTTTACAGGACCAAAAGGGCAGCATTTGCCCAAAACCAAAGTTTTAAAGGTGGGAAAAATTGGCAAAAGGAAGCCCGTGACCCAGGGTGGATACAGGGAGTGCCGACACATAATGGGAATACAGCCAATGTCACTGAACCATCTGTATATACATTGTGGAATGGGAAAACAATTTACTCTGTCAAATTTCACCTACATGAAAATTTAAAAACAATAATTAAAACAAAAACAAACACACACATACACACACAGCATTGGAAACTCTCGTATAAACCCTATGGGAGGATAAAAAAAGATACAACTACTGGGTGATAAATTTGGTCACATGTGTGCAAGTTTAAAATGTACACATGTACTACAAAAGCTCTTAAACACATGCTCCAGTCGAGAAGTATTTAATGCAACACTGTGATGGGGGAAAAGTAGGAACCAACCAAACTAACAAAAATCAGCAGGCATAATGAATATCCTGCAGACACACATCAACACAAACAAATCACAAAAAGAAACTCAACGCCAAAAATTTGCAAAATAAAAATGCTCAGCAGAGCATCATTTATGTAGACATTAGCAACAGAAAATACATCTAAATAGTATGAATGGATACATAAATGACTAGTAAACTTTAAATGCAAAGGGAAAAGACAATCCAAATTCAGGATAGGAGTTCTCTTCAGAGAAGAAGGGAGAATGCATTTGAGGTAAGATACAGATGAAGTCTTATTTCTTTAAATAAATCAAAACCAAATATGGCCACACATTTGCACAATATTGGTGGCAGGTATATCGATCTGTTATATTTTACATTTTTTCACAGGGATGGAACACTTCACATGAGAAGTGTAAATCAGGAAGACTCCAAGGAAACAAAATCAGGGTTTCTGACAAGTTCATTTTCATGATTTCCTGTATTCCACGTGCCAATGGCAGTCCTGAAGAAACAAAGGCAAACTAGGAAAGGCTGGTTGGATTCAACTCCCCTTTCCTGTAAAAATTCATTACTGCCTCAGAATTTGAGTAATTAAAAGATTTTCTAATATTCAAAAATCACACTAACAACCACATTCACAAAAAGCGTGCACTGTAACTCACACTAACAAATAAGCGGACAGGAAGGTAAATGTTAATGTGCAACGACTATCTCTGTACCCAGGTAAGGTCCTAGACAAAGTACTAAGTTTTAAATAATCCTCACAGTACTTTTAGGTTTTAACTCCAAATTTTCAAAAAGCCCAGACGAAGAAGCATAATTTGGACGCCCAAGTCAATACTCTGTGGTCCCATAGTGTCTTCTAACATTACAAGAAACGAACACAAATATGATAGATCCTAAGCCTGTGTTTGCTATTTTATGAATAAAAACTATACATGTTATATAAATACTTTTGCATTGCGTTCTAGATTTGACATATGTGGGATGTAAAGAATTACCAATAGATGGCAAAAAAGTTACCTGCACTGTTACTATCATCATCCTGTTCAATGAAGACATGATCCAAAATAAAGCTGAGCAGCTCCGACTGCAGCGAAGAATCAGGAGTGTAAACTAATGGCTCTAACATGTCACGTCCTCCTGACATAATCTGATGGCTGAAGATCATCAAAATATCACATAGAATAGTGAAGGCCTATTTTAAAAAATGAAAGGGAGAAAAAATATTATAAAGCCAAAGTTTCACACCACCAACAGACCCAACTGACAGGCATAACATAAAACTAGGTTCAATGTGAAACCTTTTTCCTAAAGTTTTGATGCTGAGAATGATAATTTGTGTAGAGATGAACATTAATATTTGCATAACAATTTACAGGTTGCTGCAACATTTCATAAATATTCTTCTGTTTCAGTAGCTTCCGAGTGAATTGTGCAACGTTATCACTTGCAAAAACTAGTAGTATACTAGGGTTCAAATTCTGGAGTTTTCTGACAATAAATCCCACAACTGTACTGTATCACAAAGCCTCATGGTATACCTTTAAACAGCTGAAATAGTGCACAAACCTGGTACAAAACCAAACCTCTCAGAGAAATCGGTTATCAGAAGAGAGAGCACAAAGTTCATGGTACTTTGACAGTACTCGCACCATCCACGAGGTGCAGTGATTAAGTAGAGAAAAACATAAGCAGATGTGGCCAGCTCATCAGGTAAACCTGATAATATCATAATAAACAGAAGGCGGAAATTATTATCTCGAGGAGCTTAAGAGTTGATTAAAATCACTTGCCAGCAGTTTAAAATGAATGCAGTGTAGCTTGGGTAAGATTAGTCAGAAAGTAAGTAGAAAAAGTCAATTATTATTTGTGCAATGAAGAATAAAAATAAAACTTTCAGGTCACAAAGTCATCAATCTAAAAGAGAAGACAACTGCTGGAAAGACTAATTATAAACAGAGCACAAAGGAGATCTTATTAGTCGTTTTTGGAACTAAGCCCATTGACAGCTTTTCACGGTCTGCATTTATCCTTTCTTGAAGTCTCTTCTATTTCATAGTCATATCTTGTACCCATCAGGATAATTAGATTTATGAAAATGTGTCCAGTATACACACAGAGACTATCAGGTGACAAGGATGGGGGTGTTTAATTAGGTGAATAAGAGGTCAAGTGAGTTGACCAGGACATATTCCAGGAAATGATTAGGAAGACTGACATGCAGGTTCTTTAATGACTAAATAATTAATCTCCAAAGGAAGACCTGCAGGTTACATAGGTTACACAAGGTAATCTGCAAGGAATGTGGTAACACTGAAAAAATTGGCAGTATTATTTTTTATAAAAAAAGAATTTAAACAATTAAAAATGGCAGTATTAGCGAGAGTATGTTCGTGGCACATAAAAATATGAAAGCAGGAAGTATAAGTTCATGAACAAGGTTTAAGTTCATAATTCCTCAAATTTTATTTAAGGAAGTTGAACTTTAAACTCAATTTACTACCTTTGGAAATTTGTTGCTTTCATCTAACTGGTAGAGATTAAATCTGAAATTACACATCCTTTGTTGCCATGGTTCAAAACTGTATACTTAAAATTAGAAAATAATGTAGCAGTAGTACTTAAAGCAATATTAAGTATTTTATAAGGTCATCTGTAAGGAAGACATGAAATTCAGTAACGAGACCTTGGCCGTTTATCATCTTCTGGATTGATGTGTACACAAGGCATATATGTATGTAAGGAAAGGATGAAAGAAATGAGATGAGGTACTGAAAGGGAAATTTGAACCACAGGAAGTTCACATACGTTTTGCCAAACTAAGTCTTGATCTTTTAAAATGACATATAAAGTTAACTGAAAAGCAAGAGTTGCTTATTCATGGAATTTCCATGACGTTGTTAGGAGTAAAATGTAAAATACAGTCAAATGAACAGCACTGAACATTCGCATGCTGCCACAAATAGCACTTGGGAAGAACTATTTAATAAACTAGATTTAATGATTATACACCCTTGAAGACACCAAAAGCAATTTTACTGTACGATATGATTATCAAAAATTATCACAAATATCATTTTTTAAAAACATGGGTCGAATGAAACTTAATCTTTTCAGTGAGAGGGAATCAGAACTGAACAGGACTTTTAAGTTAAGATCAGTGCCTTGTTTTAACAGAAAATCTATCGATGGCACAGGTAACAATGTAGTTCCAGAATGGGAACGGTAGCAATAATGGAATAAGGAAGACATACTGGGTGGAACAGTAAACATTTAAAGGTAGGGTCAGTGATTAAAATGTCTTACATATATTAAAAAAACTAACTCATTTTATCAAGATATCAGATGAGGACAGTGGCAGGAATGTCAACAGGAGTAATATTTTCAGAGATGATAAAACAGCATATCCTTTTCTCTCGAAAGTATTTTTGTTGCTTTCAAGAATACAACTGTTTGTTAATTTTACACACGTTGATTTTAAAATGGGTCTGTTAATCTGCCATATAGAAATAAAGCTACAGTGTAACTGTGAAATTCATGTGACACATAATGGAATTATAAATGACATGATATTAAAAATCAATTGTATTGCATTCAAACTCAATGAATTAATCGATACTTTGTGCATTGTATATTCATCAGAAGATAAAATATACTTTTATCTTTGCTAGCCCTTACTGTTCCTTAAACTTCCTATACTATTACTAGTACAGATTCTCTGAAGGTGGCTTACAAACAATTATCTACCATGATTACCAACCTGCTCCTTAACAGTAGTATTTACGTTGGTCAGGTAATGCTGACATATCTGACAAAATACTCGCATTTGTTTCTTCAGACGCAGCAAATCCTCCTTTAAAATTTGAAAATGAAATAACATTAAATACAGTACAAAAACAGATTTCAGACCTTCTATACAGTGCTTTAAATTATATAAAATGTGAAACCTTATGTATATTAACTTTTCTGCTTATTCACTAGATTTTGATTCCTTCTTTTTAATTAACAGGGAGGGGACACTATGTTCATATTAAACATGTTTTGTATTAAAGAATACATCTCACCAAACGACCTGTCCAGAACCCATCAGAATGAGAAATATTTCATGAATACATAGAGCTCTCCTTAGTAAGTCTACTAGTCCAGAATGTTTACATATTTAAGTTTTAGAATGATGTTAAAGGGATGCCCATTTCTCCATTTCAATATTGGGAGACTATTAGTTTTAGTATTAAATAACTATGTACCATAAATATCATTTGTGGTATAACAAACTCCAATATACAAACTCTGAGATGGCTTTTAAACTTATACTTAAAAGATTATGTCATTCTTGTATTTTATCTATTTCTAAATATTTACCAGTAAATTTTGAATAGAAATTAACATATGTGATTAATTGATCAATGAAGATCAACAGTTAATTTGAGCCACAACCTATAACTCATGTTCTAATACTGGATGACAATTATCAGTGCAAATTTGGTATACAAGGTGGCTTTTAAAAATTCATGAGAAACTAGAAATAAAAGATTATGAACTTTCTCCATTAACCTTTTGAAGCCTCGGCATTTATAAAAGTCAAGATAAACATAAAAATGGGGTTGGGGGTTTTATTTACTGAAGAACATTCAATTAAGCCTCGTTACAATGAAGAACTTGTCCTTATCAACATACCTTTGCTCACCTTTTCCCCACTATTACAAAACTACTTTTCCCTCCCATTTTACCATATATACCCAAGCATAAGGTGACCCAACTATCAGCCATCAGGCATTTCGGCTTATACATGAGTATGTACACTAATTGTTAACTCAGTGCTAATTTCTTCCTAGGTCGTTGACAAAAGTACACTACTTAAGTTAACAATAATACAATAATTCCCCGCCCCACCCGCAGGAGGAGAAAAAAAACATCCATTTGCAGATATAACAGCTTTTCAAAAACCAAACCCCTTACCCCCACCACCGATATTCTGAGCATTTCAAGTGATTATAAGGGATCTATATGCAAAACAAACATCATTATAAAGGTACCTGAGAAAAAATATGTATGTTTGCCTGATTCTCTAACTCCTTAAAAGGGTTTAATATTTATAAATATAAGCCCGGTATTTTAAGGCAAAAATCTCTCCTATTACAGGAACAATGCCCAAACTTGTAATTTACAAATGGAAAAGGCAGTGTTTAGTACTATTTAGCTGAATTACTAAAGGATTGATTGCCATTTTGGATGAACACTGTAAATTCCCTAATGTGCTGCCTGGCACACAGTACTCAATTAGGAAATGATTTATCATTGAGTTTGAAACCTAAGTTGAGAAATCTTCAATATGAGCACCAGAATCCCAAACAACATGAGGGTATCAGAAAACCTAGGGGAAGAGCCTTATGATCTTACACTTATACAATCCAACTGGAGTCTTATTTGTTTTAAAGGCTCTTGGTACTGACTTCTAAAAACTATCTTTCTATATGTGCTCAATACTTCTGCAAATAATGCGTGAAATCATAAATAATGCCACCTTCAAATATGAACAGTGGCGTTTCATAGCATTTCATTTAAAATCACATCACTGAAACAAATCATATTAATCTTCTTTCACTGTGTACATATCAAAACACAAACAGGGCTACTTTAAAAGGCACATGTCCCTAAGTAAATGAGAAATGTGCAAAACCCCATTTATTAAATGTGTGCTTTTGCAGAAACCAGTTAATGAGATCTGATTTAATGCCAACGCCACTGAACCACCACAAACCTTTGTGGAGCTGCTTTCAGTTATCTTTGCCAGCTGCCAAAGGATGACATAGTGAGTACACTGCAGCGCGTGGATGACAATCTGTAAAACGAAAGGAAGGAAATCACAGTGAAAACGAACGACCAACAAAAGTTCTTGCTCAAATTTGAATATGCAACTTAAAACATATAAAAACCTGCTCAGGCATATCTCCATTTTCAATTCCGGTTTTCAAAAGCTTGTAATTACAAGCAAATAAATCCCATTTAGAAAGGTCGTGAGCACTGTTAAAGAAAAGAAGCAGAAAATTGTATTTAAGAGTTAAATAATCAGAGATGAGCCAGTCAGGGTGCGATGTAGCAATGATGAAAAATACAACTTTCCTCTTGTTCCTAAATGCTTCCTCCCCGCCCCCACTATCATGATCCGAATTCTACCTTGCAAGTCTGGCTAGACCAGAGGATGTACACTGGTACAGATAGGAACTGGAAACACAGGGAATCCAGGGCGGATGATCCCACCAGGACCAGTGGTATGAGTGGCGATACTGAGAGGGTAGAGGGAGAGTGGGTTGGAAAGAGGGAACCGATTACAAGGAACCTCCTCCCTGAGGGATGGACAACAGAAAACTGGGTGAAGGGAAACATCAGACAGGGCAAGATATGACAAAATGATAATCTATAAATTATCAAGGGCTCATGAGGGAGGGGGGAGCGGGGAGGGAGGGGGAAAATGAAGACCTAATGTTGGGGGCTTAAGTGGAGAAGAAATGTTTTGAGAATGATGAGGGCAATGAATGTACAAATGCGCTGTACACAATTGATGTGTGTATGGATTGTGATAACAGTTTTATGAGCCCCTAATAAAAGGATTTAAAAATTTTTAATTAAAATTTTTTTAAAAAGAGTTAAATAATCTCAATATTTTTGATTAGTTCTAACAACATGTTATTCAATTAAATAGACAAAGAGGCTTCCTTTTCTATTTCATTTTCATGGGAAAATTCCATTATCTTTCTATTCCATTATATATTAACACGCCCCCTCAACAACCCACTTGGTTATAACACAAAACTATAAACACAAGATTCTCATTACAGTGTGACACACAAAATAGACTAGTTGATTTTTATTTTGCCATGTTTATAAAAAAACAAACGTCAACTTACTTATGAAAAGCAGTAATCCTCTTCAGTGTTGATAATACCTGATATGCATCATCTTCATCAGGTTCTTCACCCTATTAATGTATTAATTGTGTAATATTAAACATAATGAAACCCGAAGGGAAAATGCTGTCAAAATAGTGATGCCATCCTGAAAAATACACAAGCTAATATTTAAACGATAAATTGCCCTGCTCATGAAATGTCACAATCTCGTTAAATTGAAGACATTGTAAGTGTGGTGGGATCAGCAAGAGAAAGGTGGGATCAGTTGTTATCACGTTTCTGTTTATATCCCAAAGTGAAAAATACCAGGACACTACATATGATGCTCTTGAAAAATCTGTTCCAGTCGGACCCTTACCTGTTGCAATCAAGTCAATTGAAACTCATAGTAACTCTTGTAGTATACTGCACCAATCACAAGTAAATGTGGACAGCAAACCTTCAAAGAATATGTGTCATTTCTGACTATCAGTTGCTTGTTTGTCTTTTAATTAATGCTAATCTAAAGTTTTTGAAAATTTTTCAATTCTTGCTATGTGAAATTTATATTTTTGAAACATTTCTAAGCTAATATTTAGAAAGTCAGTAAGTAATTAAATTGACTTGGGCTAATAACAATCATATTCAACCAAAATTAATGCAAAATGAAACTGTACCTCGATATACTCCTACAAATCCCAAACTAATTAGTATAAAATATTACTAAAAAATGCCCACATTTTTATAAATGTAAGGCAACTGGACATTATAAATACTATATGCATATTTTTACAGGATTAATGAGAAGGGGTTTTAAAAGAGCAATACAAATTAATTAGAAAATTATGACCCAACAAATGTAATTGTTGAAATTAATATATCTTTCCAAATCATAAAACAATTTTTAAAAATACTAGCAAAGTTGAGTGTCCTACACCAAATAATCTTCTTTGCATAGCACAAGACATCAAGTAACAAATACAACGGTTGCTATTAGTAGCAATTTATCAAGACCTTTTAAAGCAACAAAGACTATTTTGTGCTTTTCCTCACCCAAACTGCCAAAACTCTCACTAAGAAAAACTCTATTATTGAGTCTACATGGCCAAAATTTTTCATTTATATTTAATTAACACCCTCTTTCAGTAGCAGTTCCTGGCTCAACTAATAGCAGGTAACTTCTACTATCATTCCCTTACATTACTATCCTACACCTTCCAAAAAACAAACAAACAAGAAAGATGTTATTTTTGCTTGCAACTTAATGATCTTACCATCTTCCTATTTTGGCGAATGAGTAATAGTAGCACGATGAATCACAGGGGGGAAAAGGCCTGAACATCTATTCAACATACTGGTAAAGGACTATCATCTGGGACTACAGCTGGGTGACTAATTAGGTTACTGCAGGCAAGAGCAGCCCAACTGACAAAACACTTTAATACATACCTCTTGCAGAAAATCTTCAAGAAGTCGGTTAAATTTGTCTGCCAATTCATCTATAAGTTGACTTCTTGAAATATCTACTCGGTTGAAGATTGTGAACTCTTCGTTACAGAGTGCATGGTAAGTTTTAGAACATGCTTCCAAAACATCTGTATCTGTGTGCTTCTCTACTATATTTCGAATCTGTCTCAATAAGGAATCCAAATGCTGAAAAATAAAAACATCAACGTAACTCAGGAATATAGAATCTGCAAGAGTCAATACACTATATATAATGAAGTGTTTCAAACATAATCATCGATCACAACTTTGTAATTAATTACAACTCTCAATGCCCATATGTCAAAAAGCAAGGCTTTCTCAATCCCAAGCCAATCCTAACAAGCATTGCTATGTTTGAAACTAATGTTGCAGTCATTGTCAGTCACGCCATCTTTATTTCAGTCAAGTCACTGTCATCTCGTTTGAGGTCATTCTCTTTATTTCCTGACCCACTCTTTTACCGAGCATAATGTCTTTCTCTGGGGACTGCACCATATAGATGCTCCAAGTCTGTGCAATAAAGTCTCTACGTTGTGCTGCTGCTAAAACAGACTTGTTTCTCCTTCTGGCAGTTCAGTGCTCTTCACCAAAACCATAATTCAAAGGTTCCGACTCTACCTCAGTTTTTTTAATTCATTGACCCCTGCCCCCCCTCCCCCCGCATTTTTATGAGGTAACTGAAAATACCATGGTTTGGATCCATCAGAAATACCTAGAACTAAAAGTGACATCTTTGCTTTGGACAATCCTAAGAATTTTTCTGCATTAAATTTGTCCAATACATTAATGTCATTTGATTCGGGGCTGATGCTTCTATGGAAACTGGTGGCAAATCCAACTAAAATGAAATCCTTCACAGCATCAATCTTTGCTCCATTTATCTTAGTGTGTAATTTATTG
The DNA here is from genome assembly GCF_000313985.2 of Echinops telfairi. Classification (NCBI taxonomy): domain Eukaryota; kingdom Metazoa; phylum Chordata; class Mammalia; order Afrosoricida; family Tenrecidae; genus Echinops; species Echinops telfairi. The sequence goes on along the minus strand of NW_022109980.1, from coordinate 4,061,007 downwards.
GTCCAGCTTTGAGGTTTTTTTGTTTTCTTCGTGGCTGAAGTATCATCATCCAGAATGAGGAAAGTAGTCTTTTGGATTTTCATCAGTGCTTCTGGTCCACTTCCATTTCAGCAAGCAAGGCTGTGTCACCTGGATAACACAGATGGCTAATGTGTTTTCCTCTACTCCTGATGACACGTTCTTCTTCATGTATTCTAGCTTCTCGAATTGTTTGCTCAACATCCATATTGAATGAATATATAGTGGAAAGAAACAACCCAATACAAATTTTGCCTGATTGTAAACTATGCCATATTCTCTTGTTTTGTTCAAACCATTTCCTCTTACTCTGTGTACAAGTTCTGATCCTCTTATTCTGTGGACAAGTTCTGAATGAACAATTTATTTTCCTGCAACCCCCATTCTTCGTAACAGTTATGCATAAAGGATCCACAGAGTCAAGTGTGGATATTTAAAAAAAAGAGAGGGAAAACTTTTTTTCTGCTATTCTCTGCTTTCACACAAGAGTCACCTGAGAATAATTAACAGCTATGTTGCAGTCCTTTTCTGAATCCAGCTTGAATTCTGGCCCAATCTTGGTTGATGTAATGATGTATTTTTGCATTATGTTCAGAAAATTTTAACTTCTACGTGATATCAATCATATTGGGAGATAGGCATGTTTATGACTCTCCTCTAATTGACTAATCAGGTAGCTAAGATTCAATATTACTGGTGTGGTGAAATTCCTTAATATGGATCTTCTACCCAAGTCTCTGAAACTCCCACCAAATGAATGGGTGGGACTATGCAAACAGGGCATGTCGTTTAACCACGACTAATTCTTAATGGGTACAGTGACTATGTATTTCTTCTATCTTATTTTGATATTTTCACCATTATTCTGTATTTTGCCCATAGAATCCTTCAACATCACAACTCAAAGCTGTACGTGTCCATCATCTGTCTCACAGATATAGTGGATTTGATCCTTGTGTATCCAAGCAGGTCACAATGTATACCGTTATGCTATTAGAAAAAGACTAATGACTTCTTTGGGTCTTGCAAAATTCTTATCACTCAATCTCCTTTGTCATTTTTATCAAATACTGATCACTCTTTTTTGTTTCCAACATTCACATTCAAAATCACTAGTAATTTCCAGTACATCTTGACTGCACGTTTGATCAATTTCAAACTGAAAAGGTTGATTAGATCTTCAGTTTCTTTATCTTTGGCATTAGTGGTTGGTGAGTAAATTCACTGGTCTTTGTTTTAAGCATTTGGATTACATCCAATCACTGACATTATTATACTACAGAATATATCTTGGCATGTTCTTTTATGCCATTAATATAACACTCAATGACTGTTTCCAAATGACCAGTATCCGGACATTTTAGCTAATTAATACCTAGGATGTTGATTTTCGAGTGGTTCATTTCATTTTTGACAACTTCCCAATTTTTCATGATTCACACTTGATACATCCATCCTATGTTCCAATTATGAATGGTTATTTGCAGCTGTTTCTTCTGGAATCCTGCCCCATCAGCAGGTGACGATGCTGAAATCTTCATTCCATCCATGTCATTCAGGCTGACTTCACATTTAGGAAGTAGCTATTCCCAAATCACATTTTAAGTGCCTTCCAAGCCTGTGTGAGGTTCTAGCTTCATCTTACAGAACAGCGGACAATTTTCTGCTCCACTAAAACCTACCAACGATAGGTGAACCTCCAGCTATTTGAAATCTGGGTGGCATAACCACATCACAGCAACATGCAAGCCACCGCAATATAACTGCCAGAATGGATACACACACGCAGATGATGAAACAGCAGGTTAAGTGTTGCACTGCTAACTACACAGGCAGTTCAAATCCACCAGCTACTCAACAGGAGAAAGATGAGGTTGTCTGCTCGGATTTACAAATTTACAGTCTCAGAAACTCTTTATTGGGTCACTGTGAGTCATACCCAACGCCTTAATGTGGCATTCTTGAATGTCTTACATATAGCAGTTGTTTTATAGATATTGTTTGATGGCATTTTAGAGAAAGAACCGTGTTTTACTAATGACACTGATACAAATTTATCTCCTCAACTTTTACAGGAGCAATATTATCTTAAACACAAGGCTATGGTGAAAATATAAACCGCTAGAAAATATTTTGTTTTAATAGTTCCTGGACTATACAGGTCAATGAATATTGACTCCTGTGGTTTTGTAATTGTTGTCAATCACTTGGGCACCCAAAATCATCAAGGGAGTGTAGTCACTTATAATTAGAAATAATAGGCGTGGCTGTGGATCTAAAGCCGTGGGAAGAAGCTTCATTAGCACTATGTTCTAAACCTAACTGACTAAGAATATAGAGTACATAATAGGGTTCTTTTCACATTATGAAGCCACAAGACCATAATCCACACAATATAAGCAAACAATAATCAGCTGAACAAAATAGAAAACATTACAACACAGAAAGCGTCTCACCTTTTCTAATCGTCCAGTGGTATATATTTCCAAATCAAAGTACTGAGGCAGCTGTAACAAGTTAGTAACCTTTTCTGCATCCACAGAGTACTTTGAGATAAAAAAAAATAGTAAAAACATCACTATGATGGTATATAAGTAAGATAACATTATATATGAAATTCCAAACAAAACCTGAATTGTTTAAAAAGTGTCTGAGAGTGAAACTAACTAACTTTTGCTAGTAACTGAGGAAGGGCCACCGCAAACAGTTCGGTGATTTTTGTCCTGTCGTCTAACTGGGTCTTCTTCTCCTTCGCTGTCAGCACCTAAAACAACACGAAGAGTTGAACTTGCAATTATACAATAACAACAACAACAACAACAAAATTCTTTCAATAGCCTTAGAGACACAATCAATTCTGAATTAGACTAACAAAGTCTGTCTTGAGATGGAAAGAGAAGCAGTTTACGAAGGCAGTGAACGAAGTTTCGAGGCTTTTACACCAATAGCATGGGTCAGTGACCCAGCCTACACTAGGCAGCTGACCATGACCGATGGGTTATACATATAATATAATAAGGTACTATTAGTAATCGGAGACACAAATAAAACCGGTATTAAATTTTAGTAGAGTTTCGTGAAATTAGTTACACACAAGCATATGTAGGTTTGTGCTAAATAACAAAGAGTATACCACATCGTGTGTTACAGTAAAAACTGTGAAAGCCTGTAAAATTGTTGGAAGTAAAATGCAAAATATATATGCACTTTGGAGTACTGTAGTAAAATCTGACTCCAGAAAATAGTTATTTCCAAATTTAAGGAATAATTGTTTCTATTTTCAGTTCTCATTTCATATTAAAAGTCTATGATTAAACCAAAAAAAGGTAAGTGCACTATTCGAAAAGCATGCAATATTCAATCTTTAAAGTTGAGATTGCCCAATCATATTTCCTGCAATAACTAACAAAGTATCTTATTGTATAAAACAATTTTCTTCAGAGTAAAGTGTTGACACTTTGAACTTAATTCTAACAAAGGTCAGTCACAGTTTGAAGCAACGTTTATCTGAAAAATGAGATCTGTGGGGGGGATTTTAAAAATGCCCCCCCCAAGAGGGAAAAATTAAAACAATGGAATCTTTCCAACAACTTTTTGAAGCACCCTCAAATATGGTTAAAAATTGTTATTCTGAAAAAAAAAATTGTTATTCTGTGATCTAAAATAAACTTTTATGAAGGCATTGAAAAAGGAAAAATGCCATTTATAATACTAAAAAGACACTGCATACCCTTTTTCCTGTCCCCCTTCCCACGGGAGGATGGCATTCAGCTGCTTGTCTAATGGTGCACAGCATTATTTCAATGAGTGCACTCTCTTGTCTGTCTGTTAATGCTGGGGGGAAAGAAAAAACACAGAGTTAACCTATTTTTTTCTCCCTTTATGCCACTTAAAATTATTGCTCAACAGTTACTTTTACATGTCAACAGAACCTGGACTCATGTACAAATTGCCAAATACTGTATCACAGAAAGGATGTGAACAAGGCAGTGCTTCCTTAAACCCCCTCAGCATTCCAAATCTAGCCACCATGGTGGTCTACGCATTAGAGCAAAGAAAGCATGCTCAGTTACAAAAATATAAAATAAAGATAGCTGAGGATAATTACCTCTTTCTACATATTCAGGTTTGTGAAAGCAAAATTACATAAAGGCTAAGATTTATACCCATTTTTTACACCAAAAGGATAAACAAACGGAATGCTATAAACTGTCTAGACAACAAACGTGCCATAATTAAATGTCCTTACCTTCCTCTCCACTAAGTGGCTCCTCCAGCAGCAAACTATTCATACATTCCCAGTCTTTCAGTAGCTCAGTAGCACAGTCCCACATGCTATCTACTAGGTACGCTGCATGCTCATGCAACTGAAATGAAGGAGAGCAATGTGCTCTTAGACAAACAGCACACAAGCCTAACTAATGCCAAAGAATGGCGACATTGCTGGTATTTGTATCATGTACAAAATTTCAAGTGGAAAAAAGAAAACGAACAGAAATACAATGCACAAATATTCTTACCTTGCTTGTATGTGTGTAAAACTTGTTTGGCATAACGGTAAGACATTTATTACTATAGTTATTAAAATATTAACATGAAAATTATTTTAAGAGATACTATGCCATTGTGCCTAGTGTCAATAACAACTCAATTTTAAAATTTACCATAAAAGGGATGATTAGAGTGATGACTAAAATCATCTTGAGATGCGGAAATATTCAAAACTTTCAGCAATAGAATGAAATATCCTTGATTTGATAATAAGTATCAACATCTATAGGTAAGGTAAAAAGCACACTTAATGTGGAAATGCTGGGTGCTGTTCCCTAAATCCTAGCCAATATTAAGTTCCTAGTCAGTTTAATATGAGGCAAAAAAAATGGAGGGGGGCTGCGGGGGCGCATAAATGGTAGAAACAAAGAAACATTATTTTTACAGGCAAATATCAGGCTTTTACAGTATAGAACATCCTTAGTTATCTTTTAAAAGCCTACTACAATACAGCAAAAAACAGTAAGGAATTGTTATTTGCATTTTTGGCTATATTTCATGATCTATACTGGCAATAATTAGAAGTCATTAACACTGATTAAATGATACATAATAAGAACACGAAAACCATCGACAAAAAATAGGTTTTCAACTTGAGGAAAAAGTAGGAGATATGATGACAAATCTTAAACCAAATCTACAACAATATTAATAACAGACATATGGTCTATTGAGATCTTACAACCATTTGAACTTGTCAACAAACTTCAAGACACTTGAAATTTGTGTGTTCCTCTGAACAGATATCCATTCTATTTAACATTTACTGTATTATGTGAAAATTTTTATCTATCATTTTGATTTTTCTTCTAAGATTTTTTGAGTATTAAGTATAAAACCAACAACATTGACTAACCTCACTTTCCAGGAAGAAAAAAACCAATGTCTTAACAAGGTTGGCATTTGGGCCTTGTCTTCCCCGTCTTTTCATCACTCCATCCTCCTCTGGATCTCTGCGGCTGAAGAGCCTGTGATCAAAGAAAAGTAAGTTTATTTATTAAAAACAAGTGCTTTCCTAAATAAAAATATTTAAATGCCCAAATTCTCTAAGCAAGTTTGTTAGGGAAGATGTAAGTATAGGTAGGTGTGATATTGTGCAAGATTATACGACCAAGCACATTACTACTATAAAAACTTTTCATATCTCACATTTCCCTTAGCTGAAGTTAAGCATCAGCTACCAACTGAGCTTACGAATGCAGCACTCGAGTTCCTTCCCACGAAAAAGATGAGATGGTCTCCTTAAAGATTCGAACCGAATCGTGGAAAGTAGTGCTACTGTGTGCTATAAGATAACTGTGACTCAGGACAGGAAGTATAGTTTAGTTTGGATGCTGAGTCATACATTCTTTCTTTTTAGAATGTTATCATGCTTCATATAATGTTAAATCTTATAAAAGTGAATAGGCCACATAAACCTATGGCATATACTATTTCCATTTTAAATCTGAACATAGTATTTTACTTCTTGCACGTTTATCATAAAATCTAAACTTTCTGTGAATTTCATGTCTTTGTCACACACACCCCCAATTAGTATTTTAACGATGAATAGAACTATAGTATGAATGTCTTATGTCATTCATTCTATAACTACTTTTTACCAAAATATAGTTTATTCTGCATGATTACAAAAAGTCCTGTAAAGAGCTGTTTCCTTAACATTTGCTGAATATGTTCTGGGATCACATATTGGCACTGCTTGCTATCTGTAATATTGAAGAAGTTTAAATGCTAAATAATATCATACAAGTAGAGTAAAGGATTCATTGGCTTATTAAGTCAAACTATAGTAAGAGCTTGAAGGAGAAACTTTAACATTTCATAAAAGCGAAGCAAAACAGATTGAATACTAGATATCTTATCGTATATGGTTTTTGGAAGGAGAAAAAAAAGAATGAAAACTTAGTTAGTGGGCAGTATATTAGGATACACTTAAGCACCCGCTAAAGCACTGACATTATAATACAGAGAGATAGCTACCTTTACCTACATAACTTAAATGTCAAAAATATTAGAAGAAAAATCTAAGCTTTTAAAGGAAATATAAAATGTGAAAACTGAGCTGTACAATATCACCTAAAAACTATTACTGTTACAAAACTATACTTTAAAATCTGAAAATCGGGAATACAGATTTACTTTTTGTAGAGAAATTCTCCAGCTGCGACTGCTACTGGCCGGTGAGCTGAATAAACCAGATGATAGACATTTTCACAATCTTCTGCAGTCAGAACTTCTTCACTACTCCTTAAAAAAAAGTAGTAGGCACGATTACTACTGTCATAACTCTAGGCATACAAGAATATAAAAAGTAATCATATACAAAAAGATGATAAACTTTCATAGCAAGTCAAACACAAACAAAACTATTTCTATTATCTGTCAGTAAAAGCTTAACAATAACAAAAGGCTTACTGATTTCATGATAAATGGGAGGAAAAATTACAACAAATACTGAATGTACACAAATATATGGTGAAGACAAGTAAATGAAAATATCGACAAAATAAATGAAGCCAATGGAGAAAGTGAAGCAATGGCACTTTAAGAGCTTAGAGTTAACAATCAGAGAACACTTTACACTTTCATAATGCGTCCAATTATCTCACGCTGATGAAGCGTACTTCATCTCGCATTTACTAAACACCATTAAAAGGCACTGCGAGTAGATTTTCCAAATAATTAAGATTTACGTGTCAAAGAACTTCAATTGCAATCTGTCACTGGAAATTTTGACTAAAGCATAGTACTCATTTTCCTCTCTTATTTTCAAAGAAGACTGTAAACTAAGAATTTTTGCGATGATTCACAGTGGTTATTATTAATCCATCAACGACAGCACCCCAGGGGAAACCTTGTTTGGTTCTTGCCTTGATGGCTGCATTCAGGGTCCTGGCCCCTGGCAGCCCTTTCATTCCTAATTCGATTTTAATAAACGCCTATAAAATAAACAATCTAGGATTTAAGCATTTTATGTTTACAAATAGGACCACCCTCAGCAGGAAAAAACAAAGAACATTCAGTGTTTAGTTGGGCATCTCAGAAGCTTTATGATTTCTGTTCGACTCACTCAGACTTCTAGAAATCTAAAGTCCATGAAAATACTATCTATCTATCTGCCACGAAAAAACTAGTGGGTTTACAATTCAGGTTTTGAATTTGGATTTAAGTAACTCTGTATGTATTACAAAGGAGGCAGGTGGTGTAATGGGTTACAAAGGAGCTGCTGGCCAACCGGAGGGCCAACAATTCCAAGCTACCAGGCACTCCAAAAGAGAACAGTGAGGCCACCTACTTCTGTAAAGATCGACGGTCTAGGGAAACTCACGAAAAATGTTCTCTCGCTTTGACAAGGTCACTATGAGTCAGAAGTGACTCCATAGCAACGTAACACTGGAGCCCTGGTGGCTCAGTCGGGTAAGCACTGGCCTGCTAACCACAAGGTGAATGATTCAAACCCAACAGTTACTCCAGAGAAGTCTGTCTGTTCCTATAAAACATTTACAAAGTATAGGGAATGCTACATAGAGTCACCAAGTTGAAATCAACTTATTGACAGTGGGTTTGGGTTGTAGTGGGTTACATGTAACCCCCCTTGGGCTTTCTCTCTAATGAAAAAATGTAGGCTGTATTAATGTACTGTAAATCTGCAAAAGAACATTAAATTCAACTTTGTGAAAATCAAGGTTCCTAACAAGTGTTAATGAATCAACAAAAATGATGCCTATTGCCCTTCACAAGAATATTTAAAGATAAGTTGATCAGGAGAATCTTTTAGGTGTTGGGTAGGAAGCTGATTTACACTGAAGCCTTCAGATTCAAAATAAAAAGCTTTTGTTTTCACAAGAAAATACACATGAAGGGGCTTTAAAAGCTCATGTAAAAAATGGAATTAAGATGATGGGATTTTAATAAAAGCTATTTTTTAAAGCTCCTTGGGTCAGTATTATTTTCTTGCCTCAGCAATGTTTCTACCCTTTCAAAGCATCTGTTTATAATGCTTGTAATTTGAGGCCACTTAAAATAAGGGGTAAGTGTAGTGACAGTTCGTAGATGCCTTGAAATTCCCCTGGTTAAGTGAATTCTGTAATGATGTAATAACTGTGATGTGTAAATGGAGATAACAACTGGCACTGGCTCACAGGGCTATTATCTTACAGAATAAGTGGATCCTTCCTCACATACACCTAGGTTCTTTCCAAAATTCTGCTATTATAAGAAATGTTCGGTCACAGAAACTGCACCAGAGAATATAAGCATTTAAGATTATGATATTGTCATTTTTCCAACAGATTATGCTGATTTATATTCTCATCAATTTAGAGTATTAAACGATTTTTAAAAACATAATGTTTGCCAAGATGTGTTTGAAACCCAAAAGAGAAATTTCATTTTAATATACATGTCACAATGTAGGTATGGTTAAGCATATTCTCATGATTAATTTATTGTTCAGTTCTACCAATCATCTGGTTCATAATTTTTCACAATTTTCACAATGCTTTCTGGTCTTGTTGATTTGTAGAAATTACTCTTTCATTCAAATATTTTAGGTGTTTTGTTTTTTGCAATATTTGTAAAATTGTATTTTGTGTAAAGTTTTGTCTGTACTTTATTTGCTTTGGCATATTAATGCCATTTAATTACACTAATACAATTGGATCAACAATGCATTTGGTCACAAGGTACTTTGACCGTTGTGATGGGAGAGCCCAGACAAACCAGGTGGTTGGAAGAATATAAACACTGGCTTCAGAATCCGCCTCAGTAAAGGTATCTCTTTCCCAAAGATAACTTTATACTTAAAATATTTTATTGAGCTATAATTAACATATCATACAATTCACAATCATATCAAGAAATGTACAGCCATCACAAGTAACTTTTGGAACATTTTCTTCTTTCTTTTACCCATTCCTGCTGACTCCCCATTTCCACCCAAACCGCTCCTTCCATGCCCGCAGAAAATTGTTAATCCACAGTTGCTGTCTTCATAAATCCATCCATGACTTCTCAATACAAGAAATTATACAAAGACAAAAAATACAGGACACTTTTCTAGATTCTATGCACAGAAAATCCTTCTTTAATCATATTCCATATGAAATTCCATTTTTAAATTTTCACAAGATTACATCTATGGCATAATCTTATACTTTCTTTTTAATATTTATGTCTTTTCTTGACAATTTGGAAATTATTTGTTGTAAGTAATGAATGAAATAGGAATCCAAATGTATTTTTCCCCTCAAATAGAATCTAGTTGTTACAACTGATCCTATTACTTGCAAGTAGGAAATGCCACTCTCATATTATATTCCAGCGTGCACATCTGGAAGGAGCTCTGGTAGTTTAACAGGTTGGGAAGCTAACTGCAAGGTCAGCAGCTTTAACTACTTGGGACAAGGATGAAGCTATGTACTCCCGTAAGGACTTAGAGCCTCGGAAAATCACAGGGGCAGTTCTACCCTATCCTACAGGGTCACTAAGAGTCTAAATTAGTCACTAAGTCAGAATCGACTCAATCTATGGTAGTGAGCTTTTGTGAACCAGTGTTTCTATTTTTAATTCTGTTCAACTTCTCTCATGTCCAATGCCAAAATTTTAAAATTGCTATGGCTTTCCAGTATGATTTTATTGAAAATAATAATAAAAAGTAAACTATATTGGAGTACACCACATTCATTATTTGAGAGTTCTGCTGACCTATCCTAAGCGAGCTTTCCAAAGTAAAAAGGCCTCTACTCAAAGTCTTCTTTTATAATAATCACATTTTATTATTAAATTTTTTCACTCATGACAGACTTCGCAGATTTTTTCATATGACTTAGAAACAGGGAAATTTTGATGTTATTTCATTGGTGTGGGGGGGGCGGTTGATGGGGAGGAGGCACTATATTAACACAACAAGACCGATTTTAAACTTGGGTAATTGAAGTTCTATGAAAAATATGATGAAGTCCTAGGAGATGCATACACTTTACCAGTGTCACAAAATATAAATAGCACATTTTAAAATACAGTGCTTCACTTCCTTTCAAATGCAACTAAACGAGTGTAAAACTAACAAGAGTGTTAACAAACCTAGGGACAAGGGAAAAACCAAGTGATCCAAATCGGTGGTGAGGAGGATGTGGGAGGTCTGGGAGGGCATGATCAAGGGTAATGTAACCAAGAGGATTTGCTGAAACCCTGGTGGGGACTGAGCCTGATAGTGGGACAGAAGTCAAAGAAAATAGAGGAAAGAGCTGGGTAGCAAAGGGCATTTATAGAGGTCTAGATAAAGACATGTACATATGCAAATATATTTGTATATGAGGATGGGGAAATAGACCTATGTGCATATATTTATCAGTTTACTATTAAGGTAGCAGAAGGACATTTGGCCTCCACTCAAGTACTCCCTCAATGCAAGAATACTTTCTTCTATTAAATTGGCATTCTATGATGCTCACCTTCCTGATACAAGCACTGAAGACAAAGTGGGTGAATAAGCAAATGTGGTGAAGAAAGCTCATGCCCAGCTATCAAAGGATATAGCATCTGGAGTCTTAAAAGCTTGAAGGTAAACAAGCGGCCATCTAGCTCAGAAGCAACAAAGCCCACCAGCCTGTGTGATCATGAGGTGCCGAAGGGATCAGTTATCAGGCATCAAAGAACCAAAATTCTTATCATTGTGTGCTCACCTCCATGATACGATCACTTAAGACAAATGGGTGCATAAGCAAATGTGGTGATGAAAGCTGATGGTGCCCGCCTATCAAAAGATATAGCGTCTGGGGTCTTAAAGGCTTGAAAGTAAACAAGCGGCCATCTAGCTCAGAAGCAACAAAGCCCACATGGAAGAGGCATACCAGCCTGTGCGATCACAAGGTGTCGAAGGGATCAGGTATATGGCATCAGAACAAAAAATCTTACCATAGTGAATGAAGGGTATTGCAGGGTGGAGACCCAAAGCCCATTTGTAGGCCACTGGAGACGAGCCAGTCAGGGTGCGATGTAGCAACGATGAAAAATACAACTTTCTTCTAGTTCCTATATTCCACCCCCAACTATCATGATCCCAATTCTACCTTGCAAGTCTGAGTAGACCAGAGGATGTACATTGGTACAGACAGGAACTGGAAACAGGGAATCCAAGGCAGATGATCCCTTCAGGACCAGTGGTGTGAGTGGCGATACTGGGAGGGTAGAGGGAGGGTGGGTTGGAAAGGGGGAACCGATTACAAGGATCTACATGTGACCTCCTCCCTGGGGGATGGACAACAGAAAAGTGTGTGAAGGGAGACGTTGGACAGGGCAAGATAAGACAAAATAATAATTTATAAATTATAAAGGGCTCATGAGGGAGGGAGGAGCGGGGAGGGGGGAGAATGAGGACCTGATGCCAGGGGCTTAAGTGGAGAACAAATGTTTTGAGAATGATGAGGGCAATGAATGTACAAATGTGCTTTACACAACTGATGTATGTATTGATTGTGATAAGAGTTGTATGAGCCCCTAATAAAAATATTTTTAAAAAGCTAACAAGAACCAAACCCCAAATTGGCGTTCCTAACTTGTTATAAATTTTACTGAACCATTTGATTTTCTTGCACTTTCTCAATTTCGCAAAAAAATTAAGATTCAAGCTGAATATTCATTCCATAATTTAAGATACTAAATAAGTTAGATTCAAATCAAATTTTACCTAGTACTCTCTTTCATCACTGAGATGTATACACGTTAATAATATGCAACAAATACATACTTACTGTAAAACAAGAGTGAGTAATTTTATTGCTTGTACTGCAACATCATATTCTTTGTCTAAAGTCATAGACACAATTCTATCCTAAGGACACAAAAATAAAATAGGTTTAGGGGGAAGACAAGGCAAAAAACAAATGTTTTTTAATAGTTTGAAATACCAAAAAGAGGACTAACCTTGAACCGACTGGTAAAAAGCTCCAGTTTGGAATTAAGCTCTTTGTTATAATAAAGCCCTTGTAGAGCGGTAAGACATTTGAGTCTTACCTCGCCTTGCTAAATAAAGGAAGAAAATACATTAAAATCCTTTGGCTATTGAAGGTGTACACAATATTCTCCTTTAAAATCTGAACAGTGATCTACACGACAGCAGTTCTTCAGAACCCAACATCTTTAAGCAACAAAAGGAATCAGGATAGGTACAGAAGACTACCACCTTTGGTGTAGCTATTTCTATTGAGTAAAAATTAGTAACTTTCTTTGAAAATCTGTTCAAAGAAAAGCTACAGTGAAAATTAGTAGTATTTCAGGAGCAGCTCAGAGACATAAAGCAAGGCACATCATTTTTGGAGTTTTATATTGCACATAGTTATTTTGACACTATATACTATACTTTATTAATGGGCAATAATAGCTTTCTGAGAATTTTTTTTAATAGTGTGAGAATTACCAAATTGTGACAGAGACACAAAGTGAACACATGCTATTGGAAAAATGGTGCCAAGAGATTTCATTGACACGGGGTTGCCAGAAACATTCAATTTCAAGGGGGGGGGGCAATCTGCACAGTGCAATAAAATGAGATATAGCTGTGTATGTCACAATAAATGTTCTGTTATCAAAAATAATTATTTGGAAAGAATAAAAACAAGGAACTTCAAGATTAAAAAAGAGAGGCAGGCTCGAAGTAGTGTCCGGTGGGGGTGGCGGTATAGATGAGGCCAATCATAATTTAGCATATGACTAAGATAACTGGCTCTCAAAAGGGACAAACAAAACTGAGCAAGTATCTTTAAGAATAACTGTATAGGAAGTAAGAGCTCATCTTACTCTAAGTACTATTTCACTACCACCAAATAAACGATGCTGGAAAAAATGTTAGGATTCTGAAAGTACAGAGGATGTCATGTGATGCATGCCAAGTTTTAACAGAGTGCATTGAATAGTATGAAAAACACAAGCTTGCAGGAATGTGGCCCCTGAAAGATCTACATGCTAATAATTCCTTATGGAGAAGAGCTTTATACAGTCAAGCCAACGTGTACAGACAAATGGGCGGTGGCACAAATCTTACCTTATCATGCATAGTCCAACCAACATATTTTAAATAACTGTCATTAAGAAAGGCATCACTATACATTTTCATCCAAATACCAATCTCTTCAATGCAAATAGCTCTGATTTCTGCTATTGCATCGCTGAATGGAGAAAGAAAATATTACACATATTAGAATCACCACATGACTTATGATTGATGCAAAAGAACTATTTCACAGCTACTCTGAGCATGACTTAAAGTATTACTGGAGATTAAAAATCAGAACTGAGCATGATCCCAAGATCTTATAAACTTGAAGTTCACAAAACATAATGCTCATTATATAAACATTTAAAATTAAACAAAACTATAAATAAAACCCCACTGCCACCTTCAAAACCATGCCCTAACCCAGGCATGCCCACATATGGCATATAGTGTTCATAAGACAACGGGAGCACTACTCTTGAATCGAGCATAATTTTCAGGACAAGATTTAGTTACATATAAATAACACTGAGGCCAAGCTCAGATGGGACTTCAATGTCAGCTTAAATTATTTTAAATTCATCCTGTAGGTACTGGTGAGTCATTAAAGGTTTTGTAGCAGAGGAACAGCACGATAAAAGGGTATAGTAAGAAAAGCTGCAGTCGTTTATAGGCAGAAGATAATGAACTAAAGGACTGGTTACAATAGAAATGAAAAAGTAAGAATGGACAAGGGAGAAGTTACAAAAGTATGAAGCTGATTAGATAACAACTGTCCCAGCCTCTGCTACTAACATTCAAAGAATAGGTTACATTGTACACACTAGTAAAGTGGCCTGTTTTTTCTTCTGTGCTTCAGAAATAGGGAAGCAAAAAAAAAAAAAAATCAACCTACTTTAGCCTGATTTTCCCAATAATATGGGCAATGGAAGCACAGAGGGTCAGCAGTCAGATGCACATAGTACACCCAAAAGCAATTAGGCAGTTTTGCGTGCCAAGTGACTCGACAACAACTCTACCTTCAACCTGCTGGACAGCTGAAATTCAACTGTGGCATGATTCCACTTTTCAGATGGGAAACATCAAATTGAGAACAGTTAAATAACTTACCCAGAATGTCTCAGTCAGTGGCAGACCTTAGAATCTAATACGGATCTACTTCTAAAACTCTTTATTGTCAAAACAATTACAGATGCAGACTAACTTAGTACAGTGCTAGGCTAATGAGGGCTGGGAATGGGGATAAGCCTTACCGATATCTATGTACAAACACTCCTTTAAATATTGCATTCATCATGTTTTCTATTTCATCTTGATTTTCTTGAAGCTGAAAACAGTAATACACAATTTCATTTCAATTATACAAAAGATTTAGCTAAAGAACATCAAGAAGCAAATGTGGTTTATCAAGTGTTTAGGTGATCACATCTAACTTTGATCATGCTAGACAACAGTAACCACATAGAAAATTAATAGCTATTGTGTATCAAGCAGATTCTAGTTACCTTGAAACATGAAATATCTGATTTGGCTTTTACTGAGCAGCTTAATTTTTCTTAATGATCAAAAGTTCACATTTTATAAAGAACTCGTATACTCTGTTCTTTCTATAAATATCATTATATAGCATATATGCATGTTTAAAAAGCCAAGCAATATTTCATTAGCTAGATATTTATAGCTTAAGAAGTGCCTATTCAAATAAAAAAATGAGTAGAATAACGAGGTAAATAATTTTTGCCCAAATAAATAATTTTGAGATGGATCTAAACATTTCAACTTTTGACTTACTCTCATAGATTTCCAATTCAGAACTAAGAAAAAAAATATTTTGAATATTATCCAATAAAAAAAGTTTTGCCAGTTCCAAATAATGCTAAACAGGATTGTCCTTTGTACAGTCACTAAATCCCAAACCAATCTCACTGCCATAGAATTTATTCTGACTCGTAACCCTATAGGACAGACAGAATGAAAGGTATGAGTTTCTGAGACTGTAACACCTTGTCTCTCCTGCAGAGCTAGTCGGTGTTTTTGAACTGCTGACCAAGGAATGACATTAGCGGCCCAATGTGTAACCACCATAATTCCAGGAATCCTATTCTTATAGTCATTAGAACAAATAAATTTGTCAAAGGTAAAAGCTACATTTTAATACTGTGTATCTTTGAAAATGTAACCATAACTAGAAGTATTGTTAGATAGATTTATATACAAATCTTAATGTCAAATAATTCTTTGTCATTCTATCTTTATAACCTTTAAGGTCATGATTTTGAAAAGTAAGGCAAGCTGTCTGTTCAGCTAATGAATCCTGTGATGAAATTTTTAAAGTACATAAGTGACTGAAGTATTAATTCTTCATTCCAAAATAAATGAAAATCATGTGTAATTACAGTATATGAAATTAGGCATGAGGAAAATATGGGCAAAGAGATTTCTGTAACTTTTCTTCAACCCAGGTATTTGTTTCAAAGTTTTCAAATAGAGATAAAATGACAGCGCTCAAAACTTTAGTAAGCAAGTTTAACGATTACCATATAAATATTTGCACTTGATTGTACAAACTAATTTTTTAATCAAATATCAAACATTGCCTATTACACATAAAAACAGCATATTATTACCAGATTGTAAAATGTTACCAGCAAGTCAGGAATTTCAGTGACAAGTATGTGTAAAGCAGCAAGAAAATTTCATTATTTAGTATATGATACGTAAGTATTTTTCTCAAAAGTTTAATTTGGCAGTGCTGACTATCAGATAACTTACACTCTATCTTTGAGAGTCATTTCACCCAATTTTTGTTTTACCAGAGTACCAAACTGAGTGAGGTGGTTAGGACAAATTTTCATAATAGAAATGAATAATGCTAAGGCTCTGAGAACCTAACAGGGCACAGAGGCATCCAGCTCAAACTACACTTCCAACCTTCATACTCAAAGGTAGAAGAGGCAAATGTAGCAGAGGTTTTACATGAAGCCTCTCTATTACTGGCATAAATTTTCAACAAAAGCTTGCAAGTGAGACACCCTCCCCCACAAGAAATTATTAATGATGCAAATAGTTTTATCGGAAGTACAAAGTAGTGACAACCAGAGGATCGTACATTAATAGTGAAAATATTCACTATGCAAGCGTACCTCTTTCCGCTTCTGTAGCAGGAGTTCTAGCCGCTCATTGGCTCTTTTCCCAATCATTTTATTCCGCTCTGCCTCATACTGTCTTTGTGTATTATCCATATTAATGCTAAGATTTAGCGCCACATTCACCAAAGCTGTCATCAGCTTCATAGCTATTTTCAAGAGGGTAAAATGTTGAATAAATTAGTCTAACAAACACAAAGTTTTACAATTTAAAAGCAAATTACAAGAAATTAAAAACATCGAGATGGGCGGCTCTGCTCTAACAGAAGAGAAAAATACAGCTGCAACAAATAGCAATATTATAACAAAACAGTACCTAATGTGCACTGGCTACTTACCATTACCAGGTACCTGTGTTAGTCAGCTTCATGCATTACCTCTTAATCCTCCCATCTGTCCCCCTATCATTCACGAGGAAGCTGAAGGTCAGGGAGATTAGGGAACTCGTCTCACATTATATAGTCAGTAGTTTACCAGGATTACAAAGCAGGTAATCCGACCCCAAACTTCATGTCCAAATCCCACTCTGCTATAAATGACCCTACAAAGATCTTTCTCATGAGTTCATGATTCAGCTTTTAAGTCAATTAATATAGCAATCATTTTACCATCTTGATAAACATGATTATATCAAATTTTGCTATTTAAAAATTTTACAGAATTTCCTCAGTATTTGCTTTCCTTTAATTTTCAGTCCTGGAGTAGTTCAAGTGGTTTATAGGTCTGCTACTGGCAGAAAGATTTGGGGTTCAAATATACCAAGAAACACCAAGAAAAAAGGCCTGGCAAATCTAGATGCCTCATAGCCACGAAGACTCTACAGAGTTCTAGGTTGCACAAGTTAGGTTTATCAGGAGTTCTAATCAATATTTAGGTAACTACCATTGATAAATATTTGAAAGACACTAATACAACTGAAGAACAGACCTAGTTACTGAATCTAGAGAAAGATTCTATGTCTGTGGGGGGAGGGGAGGACACAAAACAAAAACTCTTCCCACATAGAAAAAAAAGTTTTTAAAGTAATGCTTAGATAGATAATTAAAGGCAAGCCTCCTTGATTTACTGCATGCGGACACCAAAAACCACATTCAATTGTGGCATGGAACAATTTTCACTGTAGTGCATCTGAAACAACAAAAGATTTCGTCCACACTGACTTTAAATCATTCCTCGATTTCTGAGTCTCAACAAAATGTGGGTTCATTTCACTTAAAATTTAAATATTAAAAAAAAGACCCAGACTAAAGTTATTCAGAAGCTTTTAAACAAAACTCTACTTTTTGCAGACTGGTAAAAAGAGGAGACACCATCTAGGAAGGGCTATCACACCTGTGCCAAAACAAAATCCAAACAACTGCCCCTGTCCCAACTATCTCCTCAAGTTTGCTATCAGCATCCTTCCATGAGGGTACGAGTTTCAAGAATCCAATTACTGTCTTTCCCTTTGCTGTGACGTAGCAATCACGTGGGTTGCCCATAAGAAACTGGCCATACCAGACTGTGTACTGAGCTAGTCACAAAAGGATAAATACTGTATAAGATCACTGTTATAAATGAAAAAAAGAAAAAAACTACCCAAGATAAAAGTTTTTCACACCTAAAGACACAGGTTTGGATGGGAGGGAAACGGAGGCAAGGGGAAACAATCAGCTATAGGGCAGACAGGTGTAAGGGGGAAGATAACTCTAAAGGGGAGGGCAGGGCAAGCTACTGGGAGCCTTGCTAAGTTATTTAAGTTATTGAATATGAAAATAATTATCCAAATTAGAAACCCTGACATAATTCAAAATATAAACATTTTCAAAAGGAAACAATTTCAAAAGGAAAAACAACCCACCACCACACACAGAATGCCTTTACCTTCCAAATAGAAAGCAAAATCCTATTCTACAGAATTCCCTCAGAGGAGAGAGGTGAGGAGGGGGTACTCTGAGCTGTTAGTAAAGCAATACAAAGACAGTATTGCTAAATACTGACCTGCCAGGGTGCTTGTATGTCGAAATGCTCTGACTTGGGAGTCAGACAATCCAGTAAGGAGAGAGATTACTGTATCCATCATGTACTCATCATATATGATACTATATTGACATTGCCGTACTAGTACACCAATGAATTCACAAAAACTGGATTTGAATTTCTTCCACTGAGGACCAGCCATAGTAAGTGGATAATCTCCACTGTCCTGAAAGAAAATACGTATCACATACATGATTTACATTTCACTGTTTTTTGAAATACCCTAAGCCAAAGCACGAAAAGACATTATCTTCGACTTATCTTAGACATTGCGTCTAAGATAATATCCAATAAATACTCAAAGTAGGCAGAAAAATAATATATAAAAGTTGAGGTCCCTTTGAACACACTTGTGATCTTTTCATCAAGCTCACATGGACATTCTAGAATCACTTTAACTATGAAAGTATACACCTACATCTCAGGAGTCAAAAATAATATACTTCCCCTACCAAAGCTAAGCACAACTCTGATAAACATAGAATATACTTAATAGATTACTACTGGTAGGAAATGAGACCCAAATTAAAATAGCTTTAAACACATTTGAAGAAAAAATATTCTCATTAGAAGACTTAAAATTCAACAATTGTACAGAGAGGAACTTTTTCAGCAAATTCACTTCTATCATTAGATCATTTTCTTTATTTTTTAAAGTAAAGTCATGTCAGAGACGAATTAAGTTCTATCGATACACTATTTATGATTATATCTGGCTCAGAAAACAATATATAAGGAATACTTAGAATTAGAACATATACTCTAAACGCTTCATCCAAAAATACAACAGCAACTTCCTCAGGAAGAATGAAAATTCTTTAAATATAAAAGCTATTACATACATGTCATAATTCCAAATTTTACTACAAAACCAAAACAAGTAAGATAAAGTAGTCTCTCTCTCATCGCCATCAAGTCGATTTGGACTTACAGCACCTCTCTAGGACAGAGTAGAACTGTCAGAGATTGTAAATCTCTACATGCGTAGAAAACCTACTTTCTCCCTTGGCCTGCCTAGTGGTTAGCAGCCCAATGCACAACCCACTATGCCAGCAGGGCTCCACAGACAATGATAAAATAATAATTACTGGGATAAATAATTGATTCACAGAATATAACGGAGAGTCCAAAAATAAGGCCTTGAATTTATGGATAATGATGCTCAACAAAGATGTGACAATCACTCAGTGGGAAAAGAAGAATCTCTGCAAGAGATGATGCAAGGATTTCCATGTGCATAAGCACCGATTTCCACAAAACAACAATTATGTTAGACCTCAACCCATGTATGTAAATGAACTTACATTGGGTCAATGGCCTAAGTATCAAAAGTTTAAAAATCCTAACATTATATTTGGCAACTATAGTCTCAGATATGACACCAGAAGCATAAGCAAAGAAAGACAAAGACACAAAGTGGACTACATCGAAACTGTAAGCTTTTAGGTATCAAAGCTATTATAAACAAGTGAAAAAAATCAAGGCACAAAAGGGGGGAAAGTACTTGCAAATAACATTATCTGACATACCCAGAATATATAAAGAAGAATTCAAGAAGACAACACAAATTAAAAGCGGGTAAACAATTTGAAAAGTCATTTTTATAGGAAAGCACATGTAGCTATGTTCAATACAAATGAAAACCAACATAAGATATCATTTAACGTCCAGTAGGGTAGCTATTATCAAAACAAGGTCAAAAAACAAAAATGTGTTGGCCAACGGTATGGCAAAATTGGAAGTATCAAACGCTGGTTAAAAGATTAAAAGGCACACAGCCACAATGGGAAACAGGTCTGCCCATTCCTGGAAAAGGTACATACATTACCAAATTACCATAACCCAGAAATTCCACTGTGCGTGCGTGCGTGCATGTGTACCCAAGAGCACTGAGAATAGATGACATTTCTAATAACCATTTGCAATGGTCCCAGGAGTATCATCCACAATAGAAATAATGAGCAAACAATAGAATGCTGACCAGTTATAATAAAGAATGAAATTATGATACATGCTACAACATGAATGATCGGTAAAAATGTTATTCCATGTGAAATGTTCCAGACACGCAACAAAGTAATGTATGCTTCTACCACAGTGGTATCTAGAAGAAGAAAATTCAGACAGAAACTAGAACAGAATTTGCAGAAGGATGCAGAAATGGGAGGGTTTGGTTATGAGGGCTAGAGTTTCTATATGGATTAATAAAAACCTTGGGGAAATAAACAAGAGTTATGGCTGCACAACAATATGAATGTAATTTATGCCAGTGAAATGTATCAAATTTTTTATTCTTTATTAAAAGTTTTATTAAATTCTAAAAAACAACTAAAGCATAATGCTATACGTAATTTAAATGACTAACTTACTGGCTAAGGCCTTCTTTTCACTAAAATTTGAGTCTACTATCTTTTCAGAGAACGTGCATTTCAAATATGAAAAACAAGTGATAAATAAAGTTTTACATGAGTGGGACTTACCTCAACCTTATATCCATATTTTCAAACCTTAACTGAAAGAGTTTGCAATGTGAACACTATGATTAAGATAAATTTGTATAGCAACTTTCAAAAAGATTTTGCAAACTGCAATACCTTGTTTAACATTTCATCTACAAGTTGAACTGCTTCTCATGTGAAAATAAGGCCCCAATACTCTTTCTAAATGTTTTCAACATTACCTGATACACTAAATTGATTGACAAAGTGAAATGTATTGCTAATTATTGTTATTTAATTTAGTGACATGCTCAAATTTTATTTCTTTCATAAATGATTATTTTATTTTTTAGTATGAAGGTCCACACAATAACATTTAACAGCTGAAGGGTAAGAAAAATACAGTGCTAATAATTACCTCAACTACTTGGGGATTAATTAATGGAACTTTGTGATTATCAAAATCAAAGCCTTTCAAAAATTTGTCTATGTAACTCAGCAGATGGTTTAAAATATGAAAATAAAAATAATTTATAAATTATCATGAGTTCACAAGGGTGGAAGCTGGGGAGGGAGGAGAAAAAAGAAGAGCAGATACGTAGGGCTTAAGTAGAAAGAAAATATTTTTTTTAAAGAATAGCAACATATGTACAAATGTGCTTGATACAACTAATGGTTTGTTCTAAGAGCTGTAAGACCCCCCCCAATAAAATAATTTAACGAAAAATTAAATAATTGAATGAATGAATGAATAAATAAATAAAGGAAAAAAGGGAAAAACTAGTCTACCTTTTAAAACAATAGTTAAAAAGCGCCATCAGAACACGCAGAGCGAGCGACGAGACAAAGTTTTCTACCTGAAAACTAGTGACAGTTTTGAGTGAGTGGCAATGAAATACAGGTAATGGGGCGGGGAGAACAGGGAAAGATTCCACTTCTGACTCCTTGGCTAATATTTTGATCCTAATTATTCATATTTGAAACATAGGAGAATTTTATAACCATCTAGTATATTTTCCTTTGCCTAAACGCACTCATTCCTCAAAGCTGACCAAAATGGAATTTTTGTGTTCTTATACTCTATTTTATACTCTATTTGTATTTGAAATTTGAATTTATTGACAGTAGCTATCATTTACTAGGTCCTTATTATGTTCCAAAATACTGTAAAATAACAAGAAAATTTCAAACAGTATTTAATTCCATCTATAAAAATAACCCTGAGATTAAATATTACGATGCCCAAATTACACATATTGAAACATGCCAAGACAAAGTGCTCAAAATCACAGCTATGTTTGAGAGTCAAGATGAAATCTGATATGAATCCTCTTACCCAGCTAATATTAAGACTCAGAATTTAACAAATATATGCAAGAGTAAATGAAGATCGATATGCTTAAAACTATCAAAACATTTAGGGTGATAAGTTACCTCATCAAATTCTTCAGTCATTTTTCGAATTATTTCAGAGTTCTGCATATGTCTAAACATTTCCGCCGTGACAACTCCTGAAATTTTCAAGTGTCAGAAGTTAATACATGGTATAATGAAAAGCACAAAGAAGACTTCTGGTAGAGTCTCCAAAGACGTCTAGAGTTACATCATGTGATCTTCATGATACTTGCAAATACAGCAAGTTGAACTGTTTCTCCTTTGAAAATAGTATAAGTACCACTCTCAATATGCACAAAAAACAGCCCCCCGCATCTGGTAGGTGGCTTTCTTCCTAGCACAGTCTATCTTGGCCAGTTCTAACTGGAGTAACTTTACTCAGGTCTGTATCATCTTACAGTCTTCGCCCCTTTAATAGAATGCACATGTCATAAAAAATGAGGTAAAATCCAAGGTAACATTTAAAACCTTGAGCATAAACCTAAAGATGATAAAGAAAAGCGTAATAGGTTGAATTGACTTAAGCAAGGCCTCTAAAATCCATAAAGATCTAAGAAATATTTATTAAGCTGGGATGAACTTGATGAAAATGGATTTTATTGCTTCTATCTTCCATGGGCTGTTAAGTAGTAAATTCCCAATCCTTGAAAAGTCTGTAATTTAGCTAGAAAGTGAGGTGGTATTTCCTGTTTGATTTTGTTATTTAAAACAAAGGAAAAATGCTTTTATTTAAAGCAGTAAATAATAAATGTCATAAAATGAGTAGAAATGTGTGTGTATATAAGTAAAATTGCCTGGGGGGTGGGAAGGGGGATCATTATAAAACGGATCAAGAGATGATTAAGCTTTTGAACCTGGTGAAGATATGTAGATTTTTAACAAAGAATGGAGAGGAAAAGAAGTGAGGGGCTAAGTCACTGGCTCTCAAACATAGTTGGCTAAAGTGTAGGTATCTGCTTTTGCCGGCCACTTATCCCTGTTCTGGTCAAAGGTTGGTATCACCCACATTGGTCTAAATCACAAGGGAGGGGAAAAAACTAGAAAGAGATCAAAGAGAATTCTATGAAAAAGCTATGAGCAGAAGACGATACAGGTACAAAACGTGTGTGTGTGTGTGTGTGTGTGTGTGTGTGTGTGTGTGTATCTGGCACTAGGTTTCCAAACTATCATTTCGATTGGGTTGTTATTTGCTTGCCAGTTTAATTACAAATACATAAATATATTAGGAACAAAATAAAATCCACTGCCTGCATCTAGTCTAACCCAACTCACAGTGACCCTGTAGTGACGTCATGAGTTCAGGAGAATATAAATCTCGATGACAGCACAACACAGAACACACTATATAACGAAGGCTCTTTAAATACAGTAAAGTGATTTCTAAAATGATAATGTCTTGGTACAGAAAGATGAAACATATAATACAAATTTTTTAATTAATAACCATTTCTTTCAATTGACAACATCTCTTTTCCATATGTATTATATGCAGGCAGGCATATAGAAT
The DNA here is from genome assembly GCF_000313985.2 of Echinops telfairi. Taxonomy (NCBI): domain Eukaryota; kingdom Metazoa; phylum Chordata; class Mammalia; order Afrosoricida; family Tenrecidae; genus Echinops; species Echinops telfairi. The sequence continues at coordinate 4,036,935 of NW_022109980.1, read as the reverse complement.
AAAAATAAAAATCTAAAAACAATACAGTCCTTTCCAATTCCAAACCAGAAACTGATATTTCAGGTGCTTCACTATGAGCATGCAATTTAAGCCTCTCCAGAGACCTAACAAAACCTAAAGTAGTAGGGCAGAAACTAACATTCAATTGAGCCTACAATATGCCAGCCACATCGCATGTGTGTAGGCCTGGCAACAACCCTATGAAGAAGTCACTGTGAGCCCTGCTTTACAAATGAGGAATCTACGGTTAAGAGAGTTAACCAATTTGTCCAGGATTACTCATCTATATCATGCTGCCTCCTCAAAGTGAAATCTATTTCTAGTGGTGCCCTGGAAGATGCTTTATCACAACCCTAAAAAGAAAAAAAAATTATCATTATGTTCTGATTTTTAAAGAAATCGCCAGCTTTGGGGAGAAAGCACCAATTCCCTAATTTAGGGGGTGCGGGTGGGGACCATACTCAAAACTCATAGGGGTTTATGTTTTCATTCTTGAGTCAGGGATCCCCATACCCAAAGGTCCTGTACACTATACAAAACAAGAGAAAGACAAGTAACTAAATCCCTGGTACACTATTAAACAAATAGTGACATGTAGATCTCAAAACTATTTTCTGAAAAACACTTGACTTCTAAAACCTTCCATCTCTCACCACATGATAACAGTCAAAAATCCAAAAGTAAGGGGAGCTGATATCAAGGGCTCAATGGAAAGTACATAGCTAGAAAAGAATGATGGCAACATATGTACCAATATGCTTGATACAATTGATGTATGGATTATTATTATGAGTTGTAAGAGCCCCCAATAAAATGAAGGGGGGGGGATCAAAAAATAAACAGAGAGGGGTCACTGAGTAGAAAGAAAACTTTTTGGTTTTTAATTGGCTAAAGCTCAGAGCCAGAGTATGTAACAGAATAGAATTGTCCGGTGGGATTCCCCTTGAGTAGGATTTGACGCAAAAGCTTATAACAAATCTTGACATGAGCAAACGACCAGGTACTTTCTCCTGGTGGCTTTCAATTGTCAACCTTTCTGTAAGTGGCCTAGAGGTTAACTATTGCTAAATCAGGGTTCGCTGACAGGAAAGTAGCTCACATAGCCCATGCATTTATATTCCTGCTGCCAGCCCGAGTCAACTGTCTGAGGGATGTGTGGGACAGGTAGCAACACTGTTAGAAACTGGTAAATGGAAAAGTAACTGATGAAGAGGCAGGAAAAGGAAAACCATTGGTGGTAGAATGACTGACAATAACGAACTGTCATAAGAGATTTTAGTGGAGGGTCAATCAATCAACCATCCAAAGCCTAACAGCTTTGCATGACTAGAGCTCAGGATGGTGATACTGGGTCCACAGGAAAAAGTTTAAGGAGATTCGGTATACTTAAGAACATACAAAATGTAATTTAATGTGTCTACGAAGAATTCTACAAAACAATTTTGTGTGTTAACTGAAAGCCCTTACTGACTTAAACATTGAATATAATAATTTCTTTTATGCAGATTATTTAATTACAAATTAAATGATTATAATGCTTGCATCTAGTTGATAATTTACATGTTCACAAACTTCAAAACTTGTAATTCTTGACAATATACTTCATAACAAGCTAGGAGGTGGCTTCAAAGAGTTTCTGTAAGGGGGGATAAAAACTTCTTAAAGTTCCATCATCTATCCAAAGGTTAAGGCATTAGTTAGAAAGTCCCTGACCATACTAATAGGCCAGAAAAAGATTGAATCTGGTCACGGCAAACTGGTCTATAACTTTGTTTTTAAAACTCAGAGACCTAATTAAGAAAATTAAATTTACAATTCCCTGTCATTTGAAAAGTTAAAGCTTAACTACACAGAGAAGCCTAAAGTTAAAAAATAAGTTTCCCTAAAGTTGAAAATAAAGAGTTTAAACTCAGGATATTTAGTAGTGCAATCAATCTTCAATTTTCAAATAATCTACGTAGAGAAAGGGCATGACCGGTGTCTTAGGTATGTGTATGTTTGTACACACGCACACACAATGGTAATTGTGGCCGTTCTAGTGCAGAAACATGGTCATTGGAGTCAACCTAGTTCACTATATTACCCCCTTTAAGCTGCTAAAAATTTAACTTCTGAGTATAGCTACCTTATTTAAAATCCAGATTTAGTGAAATCAAAGAGACTAAAACAATCACAAAATGCTCTCAAAGTTAGTTGAGTTGGTATGATGATCAAAGACTTTAGATCTATCGGGCCTTCTGCAAAACAAGTTGTTTATGCATGCTGTCCGTTTATGAATGTTGTCAGTCGCCTCCGATAAAATGCATGTTTTTATAATGTTATTTGTTTACCAATTCCAACTATATTACTTCTTAAAAGTCACTGGCCTGAATAAAAATAGCTTTGGGAGCTCTTGTTTCTGATTTATTTAAAGCATTCTGATTCTCCAGCATTTAAACTTTTTAAAACTCTATTTTTTTTAACTTTAGACTTAATGCCCATGTTTTTGGTGTTATTTTCATTAAAACTGCAATGCTCCTGGAAACCCCCCACCCACCCACCCATAGAGCTTATTTGCTTGGGCATTTTCTAGAATTTCATGGATGGAACAAGTATTGTAGACACAGGAGAGTCAGTCCATGACCTTGATTCACTCGTTTACAGATACGGATCAGGATGTATGGCTCCTCGATTGATATAATTTTATCCCCCAGCCAAATGTCTTCCTTAAATATTTTTGTCCCACACAGGGCAGTTCTCTGTTGTATACTTTCCACAGCCCTGCACCACAATCTCTTAGAATACAACATACTTTTTTATGATCCTGCTCCTGCGCCACAGCTTCTCAAGCTATTATTTAAAAAGGTTAATTTCATCAATACCTTACTTAACTTGCTTTACTTACCTAAGTACTTATTTGTTTACTGTTATGCATGGCACTTTATTAACTACCTACACTTTAAAATTTCCTGCCATGTGAACCTGTATTTCTTCACTGTCTTTCTCCTCCCTTCTTAATCCATGTTTTTGTTTCTGAAACAAGATGCTGAAAGTGGGAAATACATCTTCTAGAAGCATTTAGCAATTACAAATTGTCACATTGTAAGATAACTTTCACATGTGACTATAACTGCCTAAACGGATTTGTCTTTATGCTCTTTTTTCCTCAAGTACTATGTATGGATAAAATGCAATGAAGCTGATACCTTATTGTTATTTCCAATGCCACTATCTCTTTTACTAAGTACAACGAAAAACAGATGATTTAAGAATATTCTCCTTCTAAAATAAACATTTCTTACCTTTACAGCCGGAACACTGAATAAAAAAGTTGATGAGGTCAAGAAGTGCTATATCTCGGTCATGCTTGTATGATTCTATCCAATCATCAACCACCGACTACAACACAGATGAGGAGGGCGTGAAATTAAGCTTTTTATATGTTCTAAATATCAATTATGTCTGATGAAAGTCATAAGATTAAACACTGAGTTGGAGATTACTTCATGTTGATATGCATACTTATATAAATGACATTTAAAGTTCAATTTTAAGGATAGACTCAAACTGAGTAAATGAATCACTTGACTGCACAAATTGAAGGTTAACCTTCCTATATTTTGCTTTAAAAGGTATCTGAAATTCAACTATGATATACAACCCTACAATGTTGCTTTGTTTGCTAATGACACTCAATGGATCCTAGAAAATAATTTAAAATTTACAACCAGCTTTCTTTTTTTGGTTATATTGTGGTAATATGTAACTTATTAGAAACACTAGAATGGAATAAAAATGTTTAATGCATGCTTAGGTATATGAGAAAATGCAGAAAAACTTTTTTTGCCCCCAATAGTGAACGCTAATAATCCTATGTTAAAAGTCAAATTAAAGACTAAAACAAGGTTAAGTAAGAGTTCATGGAGCTAAAGAGTTATTTTGCTTTATAATTTAACCTATAGATACAATGCAATCCATATCAAAATTCCAGTTAGCTTCTTGGCAGAAAGTGAAAAGCTGTTCATAAGCTCTTACAGTAATGCAAGGGACATGGGGCGGCCAAAACAATCTTTAAAAAGACAAAGTTGGAGGACTCACATGATTTCAAACCTTAATGCAACGCTGCAGTAATAAAGACAGTGGACTACTGGCATAAGAACAGACATACAGAGCAAGTACAGAAATAAACCTTTAAATTATGGTTCATGATTTTCGAGAAGGATGACAAGATATTCCAATAAGGAAAGAATGAGGCAACTGGATAGTTACATGCAAAATAATGAAAACGGTTCCTACCTCACACCATACAAAAATAAATTCAAAATAGGTCATGGACATAAGAGCAAAATTCACAAAACCCTTAGAAGAAAACATACAAGTAAACCTTCATGGTCTTGAGATCCAACACCAAAAAACTCACTGCCATCAGGCAAATTCCAACTCTATAGAACAGAGTAGAACTGCCCTTGTGAATTTCCAAGGTAACCATTTACAGGAGTAAATAGAAAGCCCCATCTTTCTCTCCAGAAACTGCTGGTGGGTTTGATCTGCTAATCCGTGGTTAGCAACCCAATGCATAACTTACCACATAACAAAGCTCCCCAGATACTAAAAGCATGAGCATAAAAAGGAAATAGAGGAACAGGCAAATTGAACATCATAAACATTAAAAACCTTAGTCACAAAAGGACAAATATTATCTGAGACCTCCACTATAATGCTAAAAGCCAAGACAAAAATTTTATATCAAAATGGAACAGACTTTTGAAAATTCACATGGATGGGAGAGAGGGCAAGGATTGGAAGATATCAAAGCAACAGACTGGAAGATTCACAGGTACTGATTTGGGTGAAAGGGAAGATAGAGGTCCTTAAGAAAAGAAATCTGGGAGGATGAGCTAGAAGGAAGATGAGGCAGAGGGCGTGCTGAATAGTTTCAACTACTGAATGCAGAGTTGACTCTGAAATGTAAATGCCAACTAATTCACACAAAAAATTCATCAAAAAAGAGGTGTGGTCCTTTTGCCACCCGGTGACCTATACCCACCATAAAAACCTAAGACCTGCTGCCTCTGAGTCTAATCCAACTTATAGGAACCCTACATAACAAAACAGGATACCCCATAGGGTTTCTGAGGTTGCGAGTGATCATTCCAGAAGAAGATTGGCTGCTGGGCTGCTGGTGTATTCAGGTTAGCAGTTGAACATTATTACCTAAACAAACCACTCCTGACATGTTGGTTCCTACTCACAGGGACATTAACGGATAGGACAGAACTGCTCCCATTGTGTTTCTAAAGCTGTAAATCTTTGCAGGAGCAAACTGCCCATCTTTTCCCACCGAGAGGCTGGTTGGCAAGAACTTTTCGTTTGCAGCTAAGTTCTTCATTCACTGTGCCACCTGGATTCCTTCATATCCCTCCACTGGGGTGTCTAAATAATTTATAATGCATCAGTTCTGTGGAGCACTGTGTTGTTTGTGGTCAGTTGGTACTCAGTATCCATCCTCACCTTTTTCTGTGTTTTCCCATATATGGTATATATGGCCTTGTACCAGGAGGGGAGTGCAATGGACCACATGTTCTGTGGTTTCCAAGATGAGGTCAGAAAAGTTAATGCAACATCTCCATTGGTCTCTTGGAGCACTAGCAAGCCAGGCTCTCAGGAGGCGCGCTTCAAACCCAGCTGTACCATGAGCCCCAAGAAAAGACCAGTCGCAATTGCTCCAGTCATCCGCTCCAGTTGAATAGTCTTACAATTCACTCTTGATGTATTATCTAACACAAATTGGGGGGCATGTATATATGTGGTTCCCCATTTAATTTTAACTATTATTTTAAAGTCAACAGCCAGTGTTGTACTTACTTTCAAATTAGTGAGTTCTGCATATCCCAAAGGCCTAACACCTGGTCTCTGATCAAAGAATTAGCGATCTTGAAACAAGCAAAGTCTGACACATATAATAAGAGTGTTTTCAAAAGGCTTGTGGAAAAATTCCATTATCTTTCCACCACCACCCTCCCCTTTAACCACTTTTTGGCTTCACAAGTACATGGTTAACTAAAAAATGTATATGCTAAGTGTTATAATGGAAAGATCAAAGTAATAAAGCCGTTTGAGAAGCAGATATAGTGTCTGGAAATGCTTCCCAGAAGGAGTGCCATTTGAGCTACTAGTAGGTCTTATCTGATAAGTGAGGAAGAAAAGATTATTCCAGACAAGACCAAGAGGAAGAACAAATAGGGGACGGACCACCTGCAGTGGTTGGAGAGTACAATGTATGCTATAAGAAAATTTGGGCTGGAACTATTGGATCAGGAAGAACCCTTGGAAGTTTCTAAGAAGAAACTCTCAATCAAATTTCAATCTTAGGAAACACACTCATTGACCTGGAGATAGTGGGGAAAAGTCCAGAAAACCCACTGGTGAAATAGTGCAGAAATTTCCACTTTAAAGGGAAAAACACATTTAGAGGGAGAAAAAAAGGGCACAGAAGTGTAAACACATAGAAAACCAAAAGCAACACAAAACCAAGGAAAATGTTCACTCTACCATTAACAAAAGAATTCAACTTATTTTTTTGAATGTGCCAAAAGGTTGCATCAAAACCCAATAGAATAGACAAAAAGTAAAATGGTTTAATTTCACTGTGAAGGTATTGAGATATCTGATATTAACAAAAATGAAAGGTTTTGTGGAAAAACCTAATACATAATACAAGTAATATAATTTATCCCTTTATATTAAACATAATAGAAACCCACACTCATCACAACTGTATTAAAGTCATGTTTCCTACATGAATGCCTGAAGATGGATTAGAATGCAATTTGGTAGCTATTGTCCTCTGCTCTTTAAAATTGCTGAAAACTCAATTTCTATATTTTACATTTAAAAACCATTCATCCAAATTAGAATCTTTTAATTTATTAATAAAACCACACCCATTAAATAACTATGTTTAAAAATAAAACTTGAGCTTCAGTTAGGAAAAATAAAACAACTATGCCCTGTAGGTTTTATAAATTAAACTTTACTAAATATCTACGTTTATTGAATACAGTAATACTTCTTCAATTTTTTAAAGCCCATGTAGGCTCAGCCTATATAGTAAAGCCCTAAAGTGTCACCTCACACCAAGTGGAAGGGGGATAGGGAGATGTACAGTTTCTCCTTTTTTTAAGCAAACAGTCAACATTATGCTTATTCTACAATGAGTGAAGGTATGATGTGAATATGCCTCCCAACTAATTTTATTCTGCTAAGAAAACAAGCACAACCAATTAAGATTTAGAGGAGGCAACAGTGACCAAAGCAACTCAATTCACTAAAGCGGTGAGCAAATAAATAAATACATATTAGGTCAAAACTTCTAAATGGGCATCATACTTCCTGGGATATGAAGTCAAAATGATAATAGGAAGAAGGGCCTGGAGCTTCAACCAATGAAAATCTCTGGCCAATCACAGTGTGCATAGGATTGCCATGTGTTAGGAGCCAACTTGGCAGCTGCTAACAACAACATACAAGGTCAAGGAAAATGAACTCTTACGGTCATGGTTGAAATACTTCCTTTCTAAAAATAATATAATAGAAAATTCAAAACACAGATTAAAGGTGTTACCTCTGAATAACAGGGCCGATTGGCTTCTAAACAGTTGGCTGCATTTTTTAAAACATAGCAATTAGAAGCAAAGTTTAAAGATGGGATATATATATATTTATATAATTCGCTCACGTTTTAAAAATCTGGGAAGACAACCACAAATATTACCTGCATGGCACTCTTGCCCATTTTAACAACTTCAAACAACATCATGTTTTCCACTCCATTCTGTTGGTGATGACCGTTCATTCGGTTTGGACCAGAAGGAGGTTTTCCTCCTCCATTTCCACCTTTGCCCTTTTCTCCTGGGCCCTTTTTGCCTTTTTTACAAGTCTGTAAAAAGATTTAAAAGTTAAGGTATGGTTACAGCAGGAACTGCTGCTATGGTACATTATAATCACACACTTATAAAACGGAGGGTGCTTTCAGCTAATGCATCAGTCCAGGTGTTACAACAAAATGAAGTGGCTATGATGGTTAGCCTCTTTACGGTGTTATGTTTTATCCTCATTTGTATCACCAGATACCATGCTCAGCCTCTGGAGTCACACTGCTTGAGTCCAGATTTCGCATCCTATTAGCTGAGTAATCTTGGCAAGTTACAAATAAACTG
>NW_022109980.1:4025589-4028537 GCF_000313985.2 Echinops telfairi | reverse complement strand
GAGAGAGAGAGAGAGAGAGAGACAGAGACAGAGAACGTTACTGGAATCTACACTGGATAGCAAGACCAACTGGAACAATTCCACAAAATCCAAGTCTGAACCAATTTTGAAAATTAAGGTACAATTGCAAGGAAGTAGACTGTTTAATATGGCTCTTCCAGCGATAGTCTCTGTAAATCCCACCAAACAACTTTTTTTTTTTTTGAGTGAATCTGGAAAAGCAGCTGGGCGAAGATACCCATCATAGCATACGTTTCAGCTGTGACTGACTACCGTCCTGCTGGGTATAAAGTGAGCCCTAACAGAAGCAGGAGAGATCACCTCAAGACCAGCAAGGGCCAGGAGCCAAGTGAGACCTCTGGGTCCCCAATATCACTGGCCCAGTGAACCTCCCTGATCCAGGAAACAGCTTTAATGCCAGAAGAATAGCAGGGGTCCAACAGCAGAACCAGGAGCCAAAGAACACAGAGCAAGCAAAGCTGAGTGATTGGGGGCAGGAAGCTGGCATGTGTGGTCGGGTGCCTCTGAGCAGTTCGTTCATCCAGGCAGCTGGAGCTGAGTGCCTTCTGGTTAAGGCTTACAGCGGGGTGCCATGCCCTTCAGGCATTTATTCGCAACCCTAAAACAGCTTTGTAACATATCCTGACAGAACTCTACCCGGAGCCAGATCACTTCCACCTGTTAGCGTCCATAATAAACAAGATAATCGTGAGCATTATTTGTGAGTTCTGCACAGTGGTTGTAGTGAATTATAGAACCTAGCCAAAAAGGAGATAGAGCTGGAAAAGTAGAGTGTTGCATGAGACAGAGCAGCAATCAGCTAATTAAAAATCCCTGAAAATATCAACAAAGCTTTGAAAATCAGAGTGTCACTAAGCATTCTCTGTGCTGCTTTAAGAAAACACTGGAGTGGGCAGCAAGAAGAGCAAAACCCTTACCAAATAAGTAATTTAGAATTTTTTGAGCACTTCAACTTAATTTCTATTGTTACTTCTAAATGATGGCAGTGCACTGAATAACAAAGATTTAAACTGCAGTAGCAACCTCATTCTCATGCCCTGCCAATTTTAGCAGGAAAATTCAATTCATGAAGTCTATGGAACCGAAGCCCTTTTATAAGGAGGTGACATATTAAAGAGAAAATTGTCGACATATCTCAATTATAAAATACCTCCCTTAGCATTCATACCTTGTTAAAACCAACCACTTCCTAACTCAAAATCCTCATTTCCAAAATAAGATGAGTAAAATCGTTGAAAATGGGGGAGGGTTCCTGACCCCTGGATTAGACTGTTCCTAAGGCCTCTTTAGAATCATACATTTCTATGATCTACAGCAGGGTTGGCAAATTTCCTGTGACGGGACATACAGGAAATCTGTTGGGTCTTGTCAACTATTCTCCATTTATCTACTTTGACAGCCCTTTCAAAAAAGGTTTTTTAAAAAATCACTCTTGGCTTGTAGGATGCAAATAAACAGGCTGTTTTTTTGTGAATTCTTATCTACAGACAACAGATCTACAAATTTACCTCCACCACCAACAGCCTGTGTCTGGGTACTCTACTCCATAAATCCTTGGCTTGTCAATTTACATTATTTTGCTAGTAATATTCAGGGCTTATGAATTCAAGCCATTAATTCCTAATTGTAAATTGAAAGCCTTTTGTCCCCAAAGAAATCTCAAAAAGATTGAGAGAACTACAAATAGTACACTACAAAGGTATAAAGTTCGTATTAATTAGCATGAAGCTATATATTTGTAATTTAATTGGTCTATCATATGCTTCAGAATTCCCTGTCGAAGTCAAAATTGAATTAATACAATTAAAATGGCTCAGTGCATATGCTATGCTACAGAAAACAATGTGCGAAGAGTGATAATACAATAAGTACAAGAAGTAAATATGCTGCCTTGGATGCAACCATACTGGAAGGTGGGAGGATTTAAAAACAAAGAGCTTATGAGAAAGTATAGAAAGTGGCTTAAAAGCAAACTATCTTTAAAGCTGGGTTCAAACACTTTAACAATTGAGCCTCCCTCGATGTTTCCCCTATAAATTAGGCAAGTTAGCTAATGGTAAAAATAATAATAATAATAATAATAATAATAACCCCACCAACATAAAGTTGATTCTGACTCTCGCTGACTTTACAGGACAGTACACAACTGCTCCCTAGGGTTTCTGAAGCTGTAAATCTTTACACAGGAGCAAACAACCTCATCTTTCTCAAGTGGACTGCTGATGGTATGAAATGCAGTTAGCAGTCCAATTTGTAACCCACCATGCCACCAAGAGACCTTTTCAGCTAGTGGATAAGGTGTATTTAAAACATAAAATTAGTTAACATATAAAATTATTAAATGCACAATGGAACATACATAATATATTGTCAAATAGGAGCAGTTGCTCCTATTATTACAATCCTTGAGCTGATCCTTCACACCTCACCCACAGCAGTGAGTGAATAATGTTAACCAAATTTTTGGCACAAAAACCTTGGGAAATCTTTGATTACTCTGAGTTTTCTTCCAACTTAGACAAATTAAAGGAGAGTTGATTAAGAAAAAAAGGACTTTCTAATAACTGTGCACTGCTCCCCAAAATACCTACCTGTCTCGACAGGTTGACCTGTTAATTCACATCTGCTCCACATCCCGCATGTTCTCCCCTCACTCATTTTGTCTTTCTCAAACGAGCTACTTTTAAGTGGTTGAAAGCATTACACGACTATGTAACACATGAATTTGGTACTCTGATTTCCAAGGGCTATGTTCCACACAGTTACATTCGATGTGAAACTTGTTGACTATATGCAATGGGTTTCAAAGGCATATTAAAAAATGTTTGCAAGTAAGATTCATTTAAGAAAAATTCTATATGCCCGTGTATTCAAAGGCATGCATTTAAAAATATACTTGTTAAAATAATGTTACTTAGGGAGAGGGG
>NW_022109980.1:4002995-4025101 GCF_000313985.2 Echinops telfairi | reverse complement strand
AAAAAAAGAAAGAAATACCAGACTCAAGTGAGTGGGTAACCAACAAAAATGAGTCATCTTTTGCACATGCACACAAACAAAATCAACATTTACCATTCATCCGCTTATCCAAAGTCTTCATACTACCTACTCATACTCTAAACTTGCATTCTACTGACTCATAATTTTAACTTTGTGAAGTTTTTTTCAGAGTATAACAACTGTCAACTTTAGTACATTAGATTTAAACTGATTGTGTGTTAAGAGTCTTAGAAAGCATTAGATTAAATTTTACTTACTGCATTGTTTTATGTTGAACTATTCGTGGGGAAATAAAAATAAAGCCAACAGAATATCAGACTTTTGTTTCATTTGAGGGGGCTTCAAAAAGTACAAGGGAAAATGTGATGAAAGGATAAGAAAATGTTTCCAACTTTTTGAAGTCCTCTCGTGTATGTGTTTCACAACATGAATTAATAAAAATACGTGTCATTCACTCCAATAAAAATACACAAAGGCAAGTGTATAAACTGACCCCATATGCCATACTAATCAGGAATAGAGCACTAAGCCATTTGCAAAAGACAAAATGGCTGAGAGAAGTAATTAAAGGTCTAAGAGCCTTTAAAATTATGTGTGTGCGTGCCTGTGTGTGTGTGTGTGTGTGTGTGTGTGTGTGTGTATAAAATCTTACAATGAAAATAAAGCCACATTGTTGGTACGTACTTTTCCTTTGCCTTGCTTTTGGTTTTTTCCTTCAATATCTTCAAAATCTGTGTCAGAAGAAAAATGTGTCTCTGACTCCCTGTGACCAAAAAAAAAAAAAAGGCAGATATTTCAAACCTTCTTCAGAAATAGAGAATTCCTCGTTTCTGCCACATGTGCTTATTGTCTTGGTTAACTCACTGCAAAGATCCACATTTGCATGAAAATGAAAAACTGGTTTCCCAAAACATCATACCATTACAGGTTACCAAACATCCTCGGTTACATAACCAATTACAAAAACAGTGCTCCTCAAACACAGATAGCTATACAGTTTTTTTAAAATATTTTTTTGTTCATTTTTAACCAAAGCATAGAAAGTAAGCATGTGGATTCTCCAAATTTAACCCTGGGAAATAAGGTGTTCTGCTGTAATGGCTGGTTTCAGTTTCCGGTTCAGGGAACATGTTGGTCAAAGAAACCTGTAGTTTGACACTGAGTGTTAGGTGAAGGAATTGAGCAACATTAAAGATTTTGACCTACCTGAACCAAAAGAATTCTTAACAATCCACATGTGAGGACGCTACACATACTTTTATTTCTGAAGGGCCAAGTGCAGGACACTTCTATGAATAATTGATCAAAATCTTGTATGAAAAAACAAGGTTGTGAGCTATGGTCAACTCCATGCTCCAGGGCAAGTGACAACCTTTCTGGACCTCAATCTTCTTGTCTACCATTTAAGATATCTTCCCTTATTTGGGGCCAAGGAGCTTGTTTCATGTGCGAGCTTGATGTAACCTCCACAATGGGGGCTTCAAAAACCCAAGGGGAAATTCCCTATCTTCAATTCCATTTTTCTGAGAACATTTGGATCGTCTCACTTGTGTACACACGTATTTTTGTGATCTAAATAATAGCCTTTTATTACTGTTAGAAGTTGACAGTCAGTTCCGACCCCTATCAACCTGAGAATAGAACTTCCCCATAGAGTGACCTAAGCCATGATGTTGAAGAACGGACAACTGCTGTTGGGTTTGAATTACCAACCTTTGCAGTTCTCACCTACCATGTCACCAGGGCTCCTTAGTAACAGCATATATATATTTAGTTAAATGCCTCATGCAAGGTGTATTTATATGACGTTTGGGGTGCCTTGGGTTTTAGAAGTGAGTTGCACCCATCAAACATAAAACTTTTACCACCCTAAGTGTGTAGGCTTAATACTAGTTATACCTAAAATAGAATTGAAATGCAAAATTATCTTTCTGAAGTTAGTCTTTAACTAGATCCCCCCCCCCGCCCCCCGTTTCCGTTTTGTCACTGCAATAGCCAGTTGTCTAGAGGCTGTGAAATAAATATAAAAGTAATGGTTATGAGAAAGGAGCCTTGATAGTGCTGTGGGTTATAGGCTGGTTGGCTAAGAGCAAGGTCAGTGGTTCAAACCCACCAGCCGCTCCACACAAGAAAGATCAGACTATCTACTCCCATAAAGATTTATAGCCTCGTATAACACCACCACCCCTGCCTCCCAGACCAACAACAGAAAGTGGGTGACGAAAGACAGCGGGTGATGTAATATATGAAAATAATAATTTATAATTTATTAAGGGTTCATGAGGAAGGGGAAAAATGAAGAGTTGATACCAAGTGCTCAAGTAGAAAGAAAATATTTTGAAAATGATGATGGCGACATATGTACAAATATGCTTGACATGATGGATGGGTGGATGGATTGTGATAAGAGCTGTAAGAGCCCCCAATAAAACTGTTTAACGATAAAAAAAAGATTTATAGCCTCGGACTCTCCGGAGGGCAGTTCTACTCTGTTTTATAAGGTCTTTATGAGTTGGAATCAAGTTGATGACAGTGAATTTTTGAGTTCTCATTGATTAAGGTGCTAGTAGGGGCGTCAAAACATTTGTGGGGCAAAGTAGCTGAAAAACAGATTTTTTCCACGAACCTTTTAAACACCCTTATGTACTTATGGTTCTTACATCAAAAAAACAGTATTCTTCAGACATCCTAAATGACCTTGCCCCCCCCCAAAATGTGAAAATTATTTAAAATATCTCAGCATGTAAATAACATTACATTTGTCCCAAAACAATTGGAGGGGATTCTAGGCACCAGCTCCCCCAGAAAGCACATTAACTGTTACTAATTCTGTAATCACTAGTAGTCCTAATTTTCCAATGGCCACTGAGTAATCAGAGGCTCAATTACACTCTTAAACCCATCTCCAGGCTAGCCAAGCACAAGCCAGCATGATTTTTATTGCTTACCAAAAAGCCTTTGGAAAAGAACAGAAGTTGGTAATCATGATGGAAGTATAAACCTCAACCCAAAAAGGAATGCTGTGCAAAGTCTTTCTTTCTCTAATCCTTTCCTGGGCTTTTCTTTTTCAATTATTAAAAGAACCAAAAATAAAACAAAACAAAAACCCACCTACCCCTAGGTGAAATAGCATTTATGTGACATATGGAGTTTGGAACATGATGAGCATCAGACACATAAATAAATACATCTTCCCCTCCTTGCTCTTCGTGTCTGTTCCACATACCCATAAAATGCTAAGGTTATTTTACCTCCACAACGTTAATCCCCCCCTTATCCATTATCCTATTTTAGAACCTAATTACCTGATTACATATTTTAATAGTCCCATCTACAATAAAAATCATTTTAACAGTATCCCCTCAAAATATTAATATGTAAAGACAGTTGAGTGTCTAATTTAGCCTTGAACGACATCTAATATAATGCCCTGTTATACAAATTCTTAATATTTTTTTAATTTTCCTCAGACTATTCTGTAATACCCGTTAATTCTTTTTACCCTTTAAGAATCTTAAGAGTAAGTATATTGAAAGAAAAATCCTATTTAAAATAATATTTGGCACTAGACACATACAAAAACCTTGGAGGAATAAGTAAGTACCTAGGACTAAAACTCAGGGACAGGATGGTCAATTGCCCTAACACAAACTACCAAAGATCATGTTCCAAATCCTTTAATGAGCGGTAAATGAGGTGTTAAAAGCTGATTGTCCTTGGGGAAGAATAATGAAGAAAATTTAACATATATGGAAACACCTGGTCCAGTGGACTAAAGCCCCATGCAAACATCATTCTCCAGAAGAACTAGATTAGATGGTGCTCTGAAAGGGTTCCCTTTAGAAAATCCTAGATAGACTGAGAAGAAAATGTGGAACAAATCATCATTTAAAAAACAACAGGCTTACTGGTCAGAAAAAACCTGTGGCTTAGTCACTCTTCATATTTAGAATTGAGTTCACCCTCCTGGCTCAATTTCCAGTCTAACATTAAAAGGGGAACAATAACACTAGGGATCTTACACCTCAAAATAATCAACCATTTGAGATCAAAAGGCCAGCATTTAGCCAAGGGCAATTACCCAGGAAACAAAAAGGAAGTAGGTTAAGTGATTTTACAATGTGAAAACAGAAATCAATCACATGAAACAAAATGTGTATGGAGTGTTGAATGGAAAACTGATACTGCGAAATATTGGTCATATCCTAGCTGACTCATAACTTCTCCTAAAGATTAACAGTATCATTAGAAATAGAAAATCAATACACTATCAAAAGTGGACACTGGCTTTCGTTATGTGCAATGATGTCTAGAACAACCAGACTCTTCAAAGCAGGCTTGAAGCATATTTTAGGCTCTGTTTCATTTTGCATCCCAGATGCTGTGTTTTTTGGTTTTTGGTTTAACATGGTTTGTAGCAAACCTGCCTCAAAGTCTAATGCACGTGTACTCACTGTGTCTGTGTTAACATTTTGGAGATCCTCACAATACTTACCAATTTTTTTCATAATGATATTGCACCATTAATAGACTACCGCCATTGCCATCAAGTTGATTCCAACTCACAGGGCTTCCAAGGCTTTTGTAAATCTTTAAGGAAGGAGGCAGTCTCCTCCACCTTCCATGGAGAGGATGATAGTTTTGAACTAATGCCCTTACCCAAAAGCACCAGCATATGGAGTGAAAATACATTTACAGGCAGTGGAAACCAAGACATTTGTGTGGCTCACTTCATTGCAATATTCACATTATTGTGATGGCTTGGAATCGAGGCAACAATAATCTCGGGGTGTGTATTAAAGAAGTATACAGACAGTTGAACTGAGGGCTCATGAAACTGAACCTTAGTGTTAAAATTTGTTATATACAGTACCTAAAATTCTTTCTCACACTTAAAAATAGAAAGAGTAGTTAAAATAAAATTTGACCAATTACAGGTAGGCTTTTAAGACAACGTAAGGATTGCTTTAAAGGTCAATATTTTTTTAAAAGAGGTTACGATGCATGTACCTATTCCTGAAAATGGTAATAATAATATGGGTAGCCTGCTATAACTTCTTAGATTTATTTTAGTCTATCATCATTCATTTTTATCCCACAAATCTGGCATTATGTCATAAATACTACTTCGGAATACGTTCTTTACTGATGGGAACATTCAACTTTTTAAGAATTTTACGTACTCAAAACAATTGCTATCGCAAAACCAGGTGTGGGGTCAGAACTTTGCAACCACCAAATATTCCTTTTCGTATTATGTAAATTATAAAATAAAAACAGCACAAAATTGTTTGGAGTAATTACTGTTGGAGAGCACAGTATCAACAGTAACTGTTTTAAAGTATACATACTCTTGCATCTTCAAAGCAGATGAAATTTAACTTCCCATGGGGTGTGGTCTTTCAGAATTATCAAAATAGATTACTTACTGTAGTAGATTAAAATCAGTTGGTATTTCTGGAGCTGCTATCATTTCTTTATCATCTTCTGGAACGCCCCAGTGTCGGAAATATATTCATATATTTACGTGGGTTAAATGATTATTTGCTTCTTTCTTCTAAGATAATTCCTTTAAAAGGAAGAAAAATAACCATATTTATTATAAAGGCGTGAGAAATACTAACTCTCCAAGTACAGAATGAGGCGTTTTAGTGAACGAGTTGTTCTAGCCTTTAGGTGCTTTTCTAGATCTAGACTTGCTATAACCATTGCAACTCCACAGTAAAGACATCAGACATAATTGAGCATTATTTTTCTAAACTGTTAGAATTCTGGTGCCTGATAACAGTTCACAAAGATAATGTTCTACATATTACTTTGGTGAGTAGTAAACTGGGGTCTTACAACTTCTGAGTGGGGTCATCTAGGGTGCATATATTTGGCTCTTCCTGTCCAGAGGAAAGAGTGATGAAAACTGAAAACAAGACAGCACAATGACCCATCTCCCAGGCTCTGCAACCAAAAGACTTAGAGATTTCTCTGAAAGGTATTCATGTTCCACAGTCCAGGATAGAATGAGAGAAAAACATAGATAAAACAAAACTCAAATTCCTAAAACAGACCAGGATTACTGGTTGGCTAGAGAATGATGAAACCTGGAGAGCCTCTTCCAGTCTCTGAACTCGCCCCACTCTAAGGCAGACGGTCTCTAAGGGGAACAAAAACACTGGGCAGCATTTGCTTAAAGGCAAGCTTCACAAGTGTTAGGAGAGATGAGAAATGGATACATGACGTTACATTGAGGGTACAATAAAGGAGATGAGCCAAAGTGTCTGAATTATCTAAGTAAAATGTATCTAACTTGTTCTGCTACTCTATAAACCTTTACCCAATTCACAATAAAAAAAGTAAAAACAAAGGGGGAACCGATTACAAGAATCTACATATAGCCTCCTCCCTGGGGATGGACAGCAGAGAAGAGGGTAGAGGGAGACATCGGACAGTGTAACATATGGCAAAATAATAATAATTCATGCATTATGAAGGGTTCATGAGTGAAGGGGGAGTGGGGAGGAAGGGGGGAAAATGAGCAGCCGATATTAAGGGCTCAAGCAGAAGGCAAATGTTTTGAGAATGATGATGGCAACAAATGTACATATGTGGTTGACACAATGGATGGATGTATGGATTGTGATAAGAATTGTACGAGCCCCCAATAAAATGACTTTTAATTCTCTACTCTATAATTCTATACTTTAATTCTATACTTTTAAAAGTATAAACCCCCCCCCCAAAAAAAGGTATATACCCGACTACAGAAGAGATTTAAAAGCAGGTGTTTCTTTCATCAAAGGAGCTGGTGAACAAAGTGAAGAGACAGACAATGACTGAGGTGAAAATGTGGGAGCACCATATATCTAATAACTAAAAAATTCAAGAGATTTAAGTCAAAATGCATAGAAACGTTTGTACAACAAAAATGTCAAAATACGAAGCTACTATTACTCAACGCTTCCTCCATCAAAGTCTACATTTCTGAAAGCAATGCTTCCAACTCTCTAACCCTTCTTTCCCAAAAGAATTCTGTGCTCTGCCATTTCCATCACATCAAAACAACAGTCTTGGCATCTTCACGTGACTCAAAGCGTGGTGTTTAAATGTTCTTCTTCAAGTTTAGAGAGCACAAAGACATCTGAAGAGGCAAGATCCAGGCTGCCAGCTGGGCAAGGTAACGTTTCCCAGTGGATTCTCCTGCTACCTACCCTTCAAGAATGAACAGATGCATTGTAGTGATCACTGCCGATTATGCTGGCCTTTTCTCACTAACACCGTTTTTTAGCTTTGTTTAGTTTAAATTTTCTTAAAGGTTCTTCACAACAAGCTCCTGTTGACTGCCCTTTTGAAATCCCCCCCCCCCCCAAACTGTGGCTGACTTTCTGCAGGGCATCATGTCTTGATGGCAGGGAATCTAGTCTGGTTTGTGTTATAACCTTCTGAGGGGACATCTCTACCTTAACTGACCACACAGGAGCCACTGCTTTGATGGGACCCTAAATGAGACGAAGATAAGTGTACAGTATTGCTGAGAGAACATGTCTACAGTCATCCACTGACTGCAGGGGCATGTTTAAACACATTCTACTTGTAATAAACTGGAACACTGGTTAAAAACCTGGGGGGGGGGGCGCGCTGCATCAAGTCCATTCCCACTCATAGTGAACCCTAATACCAATACTTTTTTACTTACTTTCAGATATAAGATTCCAACAATTTACTCATTCTCAGTCAGAATAGACTTGGTGCCAGGACATTTAGGTTTGCTTTTGTTTTAATAGTAATTCGATTACATATAACCTAATTATATATGTGGCCATACACCCTATAAGATAAGAGAATTGCTCCTTGGTGTTTGAGATTGTAAATCTTTACAGAAGCAAACTGCTTCTTCATCTTGTTTCCTGAGGGGTTAGTGTGTTTGAACTGCTCACCAGTGCTTAACCCACAGCACCATCGGTACGCATTAAATTATTGAAAAATAAAACCCATTGCCATCCAACTGATTCTGACTCATAGTGACAATACCTATAAAGGAAAAAAATAGAACTTTCCCCTTTGGGTTTCTGAGGCTGTAAATCTTTAAGTGCAGAAGCCTCTTCTTACTCACATAAAATGGCTGATTTAAGCTGCTGACCTTGTCTGATTAAGCAGCCCCAGGATTAGCGCACTACACCACCAGGGCTCCTTAAATTAGCTATTAGGAAAACAAAAATCAAAACCACCATAAGATACTGCCTCAGTCCCATCAGAATGGCAGTTATCAAAATCGTTTAAAATGAAAAACAACATGTATTGGCAAAGCTATGGCTAAAGTCTGGCTAGAAGAACAACAACAGTTCTAGTTGTGAAAGTCAAAGATAGAATTCCTAAGACAGAACGACATAAAAGTAAATTTTTTAAAAAAAGAAAGGAAGCAGGCAGACTCTGCCTTGGTTTGTATAATTTTATTTTGAAGTGAAGCTAGTAATCAGTGGCCACGAAAGCAATAGATTCCAAACTTATCCAACTAATAATGTTGATATAAAATACTAATCAGCTTTAAATGGTTTCTTCCAAGATAGTAGACAGAAACTTAACAGATAATCAAAATTTTCCATTAATTTAAAATCTCCAGAAAACACCAGAAAAGGGTATAAGTATTTATCAAAACATTATATTGGATAACTCACTCTAGTTTAACTAGTATTGAGGAAAATAACGTAGTAATGAGACACAAACAAAATTAATAATCCACAAATTAAGCCCTGCATTATCTATACCACTGAGTTCATCTTTCTCTGAAGAGTATTCTCAAATAAACAAAATCTTTCCTTCAATATGGCTGTCTGATCCTTACTCTTAAGTCATTGCCAAATGATTATTCCCCTCAAAGATCATAGGTTTTATTCTTATATGACCTAACGAATTATCTAAAGAGCTCACCAAAATTCTGAGGTTTATAACACAACTCACTCAAAACTCACTGCCAACTCCTGGCAACCCTACAGGGTAGGGTAGAACTGCCCCGTGGGTTTCTAAGACTTTAACTCATCACGGGAGCTTTCTACTGAGGGCATAACTAGCCTACTAAATCCTGGGTTTTTTTAAATGATACAATTTTCTTTTTAAAGGCAGTGGAGAGGAATAGCATCAATGAGTCCTTAACCAACAGGTCAGATTATCTGCATGGCAAGACAGAAGTAAAGGTTTCATGTGATGATTCTATGTCTGACTGGCTCTCTGAAAATTTAACAAATGATAAAACTCTTTAGAAGCAAGCACCAGTGCCCTACATTTCAACAATGAATTTTTACAATGACATCAAAACACCAAAAAACTCTTTAACGTCTTCAAAATGTGTGTGCAAGAAAAGACTTTATCAACAAAGTAAAGATTTAACCAAAGTGAAGAGAAGTAGTTTTGGAAGCCATGAATTTGATAAGGGGCTAATGTCCAGAATACAGAACGTCTCAAAAACAAAGAGGACCGATCAACACACACTTCAACAAAGAAATATTCACTAACCAATAAGCACATGAAAAATAGTATCTTTATTTATTGGGTAAATTCAAATCAAAACCACAGTGATATATCACTTTACACACAGTAGATGGCTATGATTAAAAAGACGTAAAGCAAGTGGTGGCAAAAATGGGGCATTATTAAAAGCTTCATGCAGTGCTGATGGGATTGTAAAGGAGAACAACCTCTGTGGAAAATATCTTGGAAGTTACCCCCAAAAGTTTAACACAGAATTACCATATGATCTAGCAATTCCACTCCAGGTATATTGCCCCCAAAGTTGGTTATTAGTATCTACTGCAGCACTATAACCACAATTTTGAAACTGCCTATATGTCCACAGACAGATGCTGGTGTGGTCGTCATTACTCATAGTGACCCTAAGTAAAAAAAGACAAAACAATGCCCGCCGTGCAACATCCTCACAATTGTTCCTATGCTTTTGGCCATTGTTGCAGTCACTGTGTCAATCCATCTTGTCTGGATAAACAGATATGAACATTTTATATAATTTAATATGTAAACAATGAAATACTACTCAGCCATAAAGAGAAATCAAGCCTTGGTGCATGCTATACCGCATGCGTGGAAGAGCTTTGAAAATATGCCAAGTCAGCCACAAAAGGACAAATATGGTATCTCATTCATAACAAATATCTGTAATGCCCAAGTGTAGGGATCCAAGTTTATAAGTGGTTACCAGGAAAGAGGGGGAAAGGAGACTCATTGCTTAGGGGTGGGTCATTGTGCTCACCCTCAAAAATCAAACCCATAGGGACGTCAGGTCCATTCTGACTCAGATAACTGGCCCGTGGGATTTCCAAGGCGGTGCTCTCTATGAAAACCGATTGCCACATCTGTTCATGCAGAGCAGGTTGGTGGGTTTGAAGCACCATCCTTTTGCTAAGCAGTTGAGCACTGCCACAGGGACTCCGACTTCTGCTTCTGTTGCTTACTCATAGCAATCCTACATACAACAGACTGAATGAAACATCGCCCAGTACTGCAGCATCCTCACAATGGTTACCATGTTAGAGCTCATTGCTATAACCACTGTGTCGATTCATCTCACTGAAGGTCTCTTTCATTGGCTTTCTACTTTACCAAGCATGATGTCCTTTACCAAGGACTGATCCCCACCCCCACCCCCTATAACCAAAGTTTGTGAGACAGAGCCTCACCATGCTGACTTCTAAGAAGCATTCTAGCTATTCTTCTTACTTCTTCCAAGGAATGGTATCTGAAACTTTGCTTTTCCAACAAGTTCTTAAATGATGCCTCTGCTGATGGTCCTGGATGCATACTAGGAATATTGTTTCAACTGCACTTCTAATGATCCACTCAACATTCTGCATCATATTTCAAAGGTATCAACCTTTCTTTGGCCGTCTTTACTCATAATCTAGCTTTCTTGGGCACATGAGGTGATGTTTCTGCTTTTAGCACTTTTAACGAGGTCTCCTGTTGCAGATTTGCCCAATGCAGTAAGTAAATCATTTGATTTGTTGATTGCTGCTTCCATGGATGTTCATTATGGAACCAAGAAAAATGAAATCCTTGAAAACTTCATCTTTCATCCAATTACCATGATGTTACTCAAAAGCTGCAAATATCCACTAGCAACCAGAAGAGGATATGTACAAAATACGAATCTAGAAAAACCAGGTTTCCAAAAAATGAAATGGAACCACTTAAGATAGATATTCTATGCACTAGTGAGTTGGAATGGCCAGATACTGGCTATTCTTAAATAACTGGGCAGTCCTATGACCGACTATGCCAGGGATGGCATGGTATTCATTGTCTACAACACTGAGTACAAAAAAGAAGAAATATCCTGGTTGGTGATGGTTGAACAACTCTTATGAATGTGACTGAACTATTACGATGTGTGATATGTGAATTGTACACCAGTGAGATTGTTAAAATAAGCAAACTAATTTCTGGAAAGAGAAAAAAAATCCAGCACCTATTCTGAAGCACAACACCAGAGGTAGGATTAACACCTACAAGCAAGACCAGTTAATAAGACTATTACTCAATTTTATGCACTAATACCGAAAGTGAACACACTGGTGGCTGGAATGTGAGCATTGGAAGCAAAGAAGGATCAGTAGTGGACTTTGCCAGATGGACTACAGAGGAATCAAATCCACTACATTTGTGGAACCAGATGTAGCTCAGTATCATCAGTCAGAATAAGGCCAAGGACCATCAACTGCTCACATGTAAGTTTAGGTTGAAGAAAACCAAAACAAGACCATGAGAGCCAAAGTACAGTCTTAAGTTTATCCCACCTGAATTTAGAAACCATCTCCTGAGTAGATTCTGACAAGTAATGTATTACACATCCCTAAACAGCACAAAATTTGCTACTTTGCTCATCACAAGATGTTCATACTAACAAGTACCTAATTAGAAACCAAAATTCTTAAAAATCATAAAAAACATGAACTCTCAAGTACAGCCCATTCCCCTGATTACAAATGAGATCATCTCCAAACTCTGCCTTTAAGAATGTGTAGAACAGGCGCATATGGTTCTTATGTGGCCTTTCTTTAGTGCAAGAAAATACGGCCAAGTCTTTTGAATAATTGAAAAGCTACCCAGGCAGCAAGGGAAGGTGATGGTGGTGAAGAATTTGTTGCTAGGGCTTTCTTCATTTCCAACTGAGAAGAAATTTACATGATATTAAAGAGCATGTAGGAGTTGTCCCTAAGTGGGACATGCATAACCAGACACTGTGTTTCCAAAAAAAAATGTTAAGTCAAGATCTCACAAATTTGTTAATGCACACAAATGACAAACACACAAGTACCATATATAATCAAGTATAAGCCAACCCGAATATCAACCATGACACCTAATTTTACCACAAAAACTCCATTAAAAATGTGCTGGAAAACTCAGTTGATACATGAATGTATATATGGTACTTCAAAAAGTTGATGGACAAAATAGAATTTCTCCCTCAAGAACCCTCTGAAGCTTGCCAACAACCTATCCCAGTGAAAGTTTCTAATTTTTTTCTAACTATTAAAAATTCATCCAACAAATTAAAAAAACAATTTCTGGAAGGAAAAAAAAATTCTGCCACTGAGTCCATTCCAATTCACAGCGACCCTCTAAGAACAGGGTAAGACTACCCCTGCAGATTCCCAAGACTGTAAGGGAATAGAAAGCCTCATCATTCTCCAGTGGAGTAGCTGGGGGCTTCAAACTGCTGATCTTGTGTGGTTAACAGTCTGACTACATCATGTGTCAAGCACAATGCTGGGCACTGGGGATACAATAGTGATGACAGCAATAGTCCTTGCCCTTATGTAACTTCTTGTATGAGACATGTAAAAACATTTCTATTAGAAGGCACCTGCCTGTATAGTGACCTAATATTAAAACAAAATAACACTAAATCCCATGTACTTAAGGTTTTACTCTTTATTCATTTTCTCAATAGCCAATTTGACACCAGAAGAGTTCATCAAATCTCAAATGAAATCATATATATTGAAGTTGCTTTGTACATTTTTGAAAGTGAGAAAAGCAACATGGGCAAGTTGGTACTAAGGCTTTTTAAAACGTACATTTAATCTGTTTCTTCTAAATATTTACAGCTGTCTATAAAACACAGGACCCCCCCCCCAAGACATACATGCAAAAAAAAATTCATAAGACCTTTAATTGCACTTAACCCCATCTAACCTAAATTTGGAAAACCCCAACTCTATGAATATGGAATGCTCAAAATAAAAGTATGAGTCTATTATGAACCACACCACATATTTTTTTAAAATATGCTCAAAGATCACAAGGTGGAGCTCTCACCTAATATCAAGAAAAAACTTTAGACCCACTCTCCCTCTAAGTTCCCAGTGTCACAGCTCGCACCACTTGTCCTGAGGGGATCGTCCACCCTGGATTCCTGTGTTTCCGGCTGGACCAGAGGATACGCGCTGGTACAGATGGGAACTGGAGGCACGGGGAGTCCAGGGCAGATGATCCCTCCGGGACCGGTGGTGTGAGTGGCGATACTGGGAGGGTAGAGGGAAAGTGGGTTAGAAAGAGGGAATCGATTACAAGGATCTACATGTGACCTCCTCCCTGGGGGACAGACAACAGAAAAGTGGGTGAAGGGAGACGTTGGACAGGGCAAGATACGACAAAATAATAATTTATAAATTACCAAGGGTTCATGAGGGAGGGGGGAGCAGCGAGGAAGGGGAAAAAATGAGATCCTGATGCTGGGGGCTCAAGTGGAGGGCAAATGTTTTGAGAATGATGAGGGCAATGAATGTACAAATGTGCTTTACACAATTGATGTATGTATGGATTGTGATGAGTTGTATGAGCCCCTAATAAAACAATTTAAAAAAAAGAAAAGAAAAAACTTTAAACCTGGGGTCTGTATCACACGTACCAATGCGCTACAACTAATATAAAAGTATTAGCATTCAATAGCTTCAGAGGATAAAGAGCAAAAATAAAATGTACATTAAGACTCAACCCCTATTTTCCTTTTGGAGAAAAAATATAACAAGTTTCTGGTATTGGTGGTATAGTGACGAGCATAGCTGCCTTCCAACAACTAGCTTCTGCTTCTCCTTACAGAAATCTACGTCCTTCAGGATTTCAATGGGAAGCCTTACCCCATCCACCCCACAGCCCTGGGTCTTCCATCTTCAGACTCCTCTTTGGTCTCCAAACTGAAAGAGCATTTAAGAGGAGCGTGGTTTGTGTCGCTTGAGAACTCCCAGCAGCCGTTTTAACATGGTGTCAGTGGAAGAAGAGCAGAGAATTCTTAGGGGAAGGCTTCAAGAGCTCACCCTCAGATGTTTTACATGGCGGGTGTGTCTTCACATTTTAGTATTGTGTTCAATACTGGCTTCCAAGAAAGAACAAATTTGTACAGGAAGAAGCACAGCCACAATACTCCTTACAACAGTGGTTCTGAACCTTCCTAATGCCGCGGCCCTTTAATACAGGTCCTCATGTTGTGGCGGACCGCCCCCCCCCCAACCATAACATTATTTTCGTTGCTACTTCATGACTGTCATTTTGCTACCATTATGAATTGGGCGACCCCTGTAAAAGGGTTGTTCAACAACCCCTCTCCCCCAAAGAGGTGGTGACCCACAGGTTGAGAACCACTGCCTTGTAAGTCCCTAGAGAAGGACATGGTGCTTGGTAGAGAATCAGGGGTAAAGATGACTAATTGAGATGGCTGTAATAATGGGCTCCCACATAGGAATGATTGTGAGGGCAGCACAGGGCCGGCCAAGCGTTTTCTTCCTTCATAGATAGAGCCACTATCTATGGGTCATAAGTGACTTGATGGCACCTAGCTTAATTTTGTAGCAATATTGTGTGACATACATACGTATGCTTATGACCTAGTTACTCAAAAAGCTTAAATTCCATGTTAAATTCAACCACTACCAACAAACACACACACACACACACTTCTTATACTTCTAAGGGACTGTTGGGTACCAATACACACAATTATATAAAAACAATTATGCATGCATCATTTAGAAATTGTGAGGCACTTTTACCCAACTGGCATCAAGACAGAAAATAGAATGCTAAAGAATGCGCCATCCTTAAGAAGCTCCTCCAGAATCTATGTATTAGCTGGGGAAAGGGGAAACACTTAAAAGTAGTTGGTGTTCTAATTCTCACTAAAAATATGCAACTGCTAAAAGCTGGCAAATTCAGCACATACAACACATTCCACCTCTTATCTCAACACTCCTCCCAACAGGGTCACATCCTCTATCTATAAGAATCACCTTAAGTAAATGCATATACACCCTTCTAAGATGGCACCATCGTTATAATACAAATGTTTTAAAATAGAAACTACCTTAATCTCCAACCATAAAGTGTATACCGGTACATCAATGTAAATACTGAGGATAGTCATACACTGGAAAATCAGATGACTGTGAAGCAACAAGAGTAAAATTGGATACATTAAAAACCTTAGAATACTGAGGACCTGGTGCCAGGGGCTTAAGTGGAGAGCAAATGTTTTAAGAATGATGAGGGCAATGAATGTACAAATTTGCTTTACATAATTGATGTATGGATTGTGATGAGAGTTGTATGAGCTCCTAATAAAACGATTTAATTTTTTAAAAAAATCTTAGAATACAAGAGTAAGAAAGTTGCTAAGGAGAGAAGTTATATCTGGGGGAGTGTGAGACAAGCCTGGAATGCTGTTTCAAGGCAGTGCTGAACCTTCAAGGAAGGCACAATGAGTCAAATTCATCCACCTGAGTTGAAAACATTTGTGGACAAGAAGTTATCATTGAAATTAAATGGTGGCAGGCAGGTCCAAGGGATACTGTGGGGATGTGATCTTTATGAATCATGAGATAGATGATTCATAGAGTGTAGAGATGGTAACTAGTGGAAAGCAGAACAACATTGGAATGGTGGTATTAAGAGGAAAGAGTATCATGTTAGAAGTCTTGGTAAGTTAGAGTATGAGTAATGCCTATGTTCAACAAAGACATCAATGGCAGCAAAAATGGAACTATGTACCTTTTTCATGTTAAATTTTTTTGTTAAACTTTTTGTAATCATAAAAAAGAAGCTAAAGTATATGTTAATTCATCATTTTGTGGCTATCAATGTCACAACATGAGGTGTGGACTCTAGAGATATTTAATTTGAGGTCCATTGAAAATGGGGGGGGTGTTTCTTTTGTTTTTTTTTCCAAGGTTGTCATAACTCTTAAAAGAAGTTTTGCTGTGAAGGTTTACTGAGCAGAGCGGTTTTCCACTCCACAATTCACATACATTTTGTTTCATGTCATTGGTTCCCATGCCCACAATGTAACAGCACTGATCCCAAGCCCTGCCTGTGTTTTCATTCTCGTTCAGCATTTCTTAACCCTTCTGAAATTTGTCCTTGGATAAAGCTGCATTTTCTATCTCAAATGGTAGATGAGTCCAAGAAGTACATAAGGATATTTTTTAATGTGCCCTTTTAAGCCCTATTATCAGATGCGTGATCCTAAAATGGAATTTATTCACGTTTCAGATAAAAACTTCATAAGGAAAAAAAAAAACTTCATAAGGTAAAATATTTACTAAAAATTCTGATAAGTTTGACAAAAGAATCAGAAAAACTACTTGTTTAGTAAACAACAGAAGTCTGTCCTTTAGCTTGAAATTGTGAATATGAAAAGGTAATATAAGCTCATTGTTGCAATACATTAATCAAGAAATGAAAAGTAAACCAAAGCTTAAATTAGAAATAAATCCTATTGCCCTTTCATTTTCTCCTTGCCCAAAAGATTTTTCCCCCTTCATCTGTTTATCCTTCTGATTTCTGCTAAATTGTTCCAAGAACATGTCAGGGTGAAAAGAACCACCAGTGATATTGCAGGAGTAGATCATTTAAGGAGGGCCTAATAATCTACATACAGAAGGGAAGAAATGTATTTCCTAACTGTAGAAATGTAGGCAGTGTCTCATTCTTAAAAAATCTTTCTGCTCTTACAAACTTGACTAAAATAAAAAGTAAAAGGTCTCTGTGACTGACAAAATAAGGATGCCTAAGGTCACAGCTCTTCAAAGGCAATGTTTACTTCAGAGAGAAGGGGAGGACACAGGCTGGGGCATACAAAGACAGACCATCTCTACAGCCTGCCAGAATATAAAGCCAGGCAGAGCTGGAAACATTCATTCACCTGTTCCCCTCCCCTTTTCAACTTATGACTACAGGTGTTCAGCAATCCTGCTGGTTCCCTTCACTCCCTAAGCTCCCCAGTACTTACAAAAATGGGACTAAAGCCCTGAATACAACTAGAGCCACCTGACTCAACATGCACGCTCAGCCAGCAGACTTCTGATTTCAGTTAGCAAACCAGTATGCCACTTTGCTACTTAGCAACAAGTGGGTATTAACTAGTTTGTTGTTGCTGTTTTGGGGGGAGCCGGGCTCAAAAGAAAAAAGATTTCTTGATTGAACTATGGAATTATATGACATTTGTATTAGCTCCCAATAAAATGGTTTTGGGAAAAAGAAAAAGGAAAAGCCTTCTCTGCCTTATTTCTACAGGCTCTGCATGCACTTAGGCTGAAGTCACCAAAGGAGCAACACCTTGACCTTGTTCTTGCGGTTAATACATCCACCAGTCACCCCAGGAACTGGAAGCCTGCCAAAAAATTCACTTTTAACTAGACCTTCTGTATATCTGCTTCCCTAATCTGCAGTCCACAGTAGATGCCCTCCTCACATTTATCTGACCACACTGGTTCTTGCTGCTGCAACTGCTAGATACTGGATAGATAACACGTCCTAGCCTAACATATTTAGAGATATTCAGGGAATTTCAAACAGGTTTTTTTAAAGAGGGCGGGGCAATTTCTTTTCAGTCAAATGAGAGCTGAACATAAGAGGAGAGGAAAAGTAAAAGGAAACAGGAAAGTAGGAGGCTGGGAACCGATTACAAGGATCTACATGTGACCTCCTCCCTGGAGGACTGACAACAGAAAAGTGGGTGAAGGGAGACGTCGGACAGTGCAAGATATGACAAAATAATAGTTTATAAATCATCAAGGGAATTGTACGAGCCCTCAATATTTTAAAAAAAGAATAATGAGGGTAACAAATGTACAAATGTGCTTTATACAATTGATGTATGTATGGATTGTGATGAGTTGTATGAGCCCCCAATAAAATGACTTTAAAAAAAATCATCAAGGGTTCTTGAGGGAGCGGGGGTGGGGAGGGAGGGGAAAAATGAGGAGCTGATGCCAGGGGCTTAGGTGGAGAGCAAATGTTTTGAGAATGATGAGGGCAATGAATGTACAAATGTGCTTGACCCAATTGATGTATGTATGGATTGTGATAAGAGTTGTATGAGCCCCTAATAAAATGATTAAAAGTAAAAAAAAAAAAAGAAGAAGAAAGTAGGAGGCAAAGGACATTTATAGAGGTCTAAATACAGGCATGTACATATGCAAATATAAGTTCTATATAACGATAGGGAAATAGATCTACGTACATTTATATGTTAAATATTAATGTAGAAGACGGGCATTGGGCCTCTACTCAAGTACTTCCCCCAAAGCAAAAACACTTTGTTCTAATAACCCAGCATTCTAACGCTTAAGACAAAATGGGTGCATAAGCAAATGTGGTAAAAAAAACTGATGGTGCTTGGCTATTCAAAGATACAGTGCCTGGGGTCTTAAAGGCTAGAAGATAAATAAGAGGCCATCTATCTAAGAAGCAACAAAGCACACCAGCCTGTGTGTTCATGAGGTGTCAATCAAGTATCAAGCCTTAAAGACCCAGAACAACAAATCATTATCAAGGTGAATGAGGGGGAGTGTGGAGTGGAGACCCAAAGCCTATCTGTAGACAATTGAACATCCCCTTACAGAAGGGTCACAAGGAAGAAACAAGCCGGCCAGGGTGCAGTATAGCATTGACAAACACACAACTTTTCTCTAGTTCTTTAATGCTTCCTCTCCCCACTATCATGACCAACTGTACCTTACAAATCTAGGTAGACCAGATCATGTACACGGGTACAGATAAGCGCTCACAACACAGGGAATCCAGGGCAGATAAACCTCTCAGGACCAATAATGAAAGTAGTGATACCAGGAAGCTAACGGGGAGGTGGGGGGAGAAAGAGGGAATCGATCACAATAATCAACATATAACCCCCTCCCAGGAAGACTGACCACAGAAAAGTAGATGAAAGGAGACAGAGGTCGGTGAAACACATGAAAAAAATACTTTTTACGTTTTCAAGGGTTCATGGGGGTGGGGGTGGGGGGTGGGGCGGGAATGAGTTGATACCAAGAGCTCAAGTAGAAAGAAAATATTTGAAAATGACAACACATGTACATGTGTGCTTGACACAATGGGTGGGTGCATAGATTGTAATAAGAGCTATACGAGCCCCCAATAAAATGATTTTGGGGGGGGGAAATTTTCATTTCAATTCATTTTCCTATGAATTTTTAAAGCACTGCAAATTTCTCCTAGCAAATTTCAGCTGACTGGACAAATATGCTTCTAATGACAAGATAATTATCAAAATAGGTAAAATACCCCCTTTATCATATGTATGCAGAGCAAATACTCTAAGAAGCTGAATTGGAGGAAGCCATTTAACCATCTGTGATATGCAGACGATACAACTTTCCTTGCAGAAAAGAGGGCCTGAAGCACTTACAGATAAAGATCAAAGACTAAATAAATATACACTTCTATATGAATTACACCTCAACACAAAGAAATCAAAATCCTCACAATTGGACCAATAAACAACCTCATGACAAACGGAAGAAAGATTACCCTGTCAAGAATTGTTTATTTTACTTCAATGAACAATCCATCACCATAGAAAGAGGGCAGCCAAGAAACTAAACACATTTGCACTGGACAAATCTACTACCAAAAAAATTGTTAAGCAGCAATGCTTGAAGGACTGGGATACATCTGTTCAGGCCATGGTGTTTCTTTTTATTTTCAAGGCATAGTATTTTCAACCACCTCATATGCTAGTCACCTCAGAGGCTAGACAATAAATAAGAAAGACTGATATTGTTGAATAGGCAAAGAATGTTAAACATTCCATGAACCGCCAGAAGAATGAACAAATGTCTTGGGGAATAAAACACACGAGATGGACTAGAGACCCAAAGCCCATCTGTAGACAATTGGGCATCCCCTCACAGAAAGGGTCACAAGGAAGGGATGAGTCAGCCAGGTTACCGTATAGCACTGATGAAACAACACTCCTCTAGTTCGTTAATGCTTCTCCTACCACCACCATACTCCTCTAGTTTTTTTAATCATTTTATTAGGGGCTCATACAACTCTTATCACAATCCATACATACATCAATTGTGTAAAGCACATTTGTACATTCATTGCCCTCATCATTCTCAAAACATTTCCCTACCACCACCACCACCACCACCACCACTATATCATGACCCCAGTTCTACCTTACAAATCCGGCTAGACCAGAGCATGTACACTGGTCTAGATAAGAGCTAGAAACACAGGGAATCCAGGACAGATAAACCCCTCAGGTACAGTAATGGGAGTAAGGATATCATGTAGATAGGGGAAGGTGGGGGGAGAAAGGGGAATGGATCTCAGTGATAGATGCATAACAACCGACCCTCACCCCCCATTGGGGGCGGGGGACAAACAACAGAAATGTGAAGGGAGACAGTGGATAATGTAATATATGAAAATAATAATTTATAAGGGCTATACAAGGGTGGGAGGGTGGGGGAGGGAGGTAAAAAAAAGAGGAGCTGATAACAAGGGTTCAAGTAGAAAGAAAATATTTTGAAAAAGGCAACATACATACAAAGGTGCTTGATACAATGGCTTTATGGATTGTTTTAAGAGCTGTAAGCGCCCCAAATTAAAATAATGGAAAAATAAACCCAAAAAACCCCACACACAGCTAAAATGCTCTTTTAAAACAAGAATGGCAAGATTTCTCACATACCTTGGAGGGACCAATCCCTGAAGAAAATACATGAAATTTGGTAAAGCGGAGGAGCCAGGAAAAAAAGGCCCTCAATTAGATGGTTTAACACAGTGACTACAAAGGCTGGTTCAAATATAGCAAGATTGTGGCGTTGGCACAAGACGAGACAGTGTTTTGTTCTATTGTACACAGGGGTCACTGGGAGGAGGAACCAGCTAGATGGCATCTAACATCACCTCCAAACCATTTCTCATTTTGCCATGCTCAACAGCTAAAAAACCAGAAATAAGCTTTAAAGGTGCTATATTGTTCATCTTCATTTCTTTTGTGAAGACATTTTGGAGATAAAACCCAAATTGGCTAGTAGAAATTAAATTTCTAGATCTAAAAAAAAATATTAAGCTAAATTCATGACAACAGAGAAAGAGTATATACGGTGATGTAAGCACAATGTATTATCATAAATTAAAATAGGACACAGAGAAAAGATTGGATCAGAGGGAAGTCTAAATTCTTATTTCCTAAAGGCCAACAAACAATCCTTGAACTAACTAAAAGCTTTTCTTTCTTGTTTTGTTCTTTGTCAGTGGTTTGTTGTTGTTGTTGTTTTGTTGTATATTGTTGCTTGGTTTTGCTCTGTCTTGTTTTTGTGCATGTTATTATCTCAGCAGGGAGAGGGGGAGGTGGGAGGAAAGGAAGTGGTGTTAACAAACCCAGGGACAAGGGAACAACAATTGATCCAAATTGGTGGTCAGGCGGGTGTGGGAGGCCTGGTAGGGCATGGTCAAGGGTAATGTAACAAAGAGGAATTGCTGAAACCCTGGTGGGGGCTGAGCATGATAGTGGGACAGGAGGAAACTCAAGGGAAGTAGAGGAAAGAGCTGGGAGGCAAAGGGCATTTATAGAGCTCTAGATAAAGACATGTACACAGGCAAATATATTTATATATAAGGATGGAAAAATAGACCTATATGCCTACATTTATAGGTTTAGTATTAAGGTAGCAGAAGGACATTGGGCCTCCACTCAAGTACTCCCAAAAGGCAAGAATACCTTCTTCTATTAAATTGGCATTCTATGATGCTCACCTTCCCGACACAAC
>NW_022109980.1:3997152-4001680 GCF_000313985.2 Echinops telfairi | reverse complement strand
GATGAGGGCAATGAATGTACAAATGTGCTTTTACACAATTGATGTATGTATGGATTGTGATAAGAGTTGTATGATCTCCTAATAAAACGATTAAAAAATTTATTCATTCACGATGGTAAAAGTATCCAATTGAAATATTTGATATTTATTAATAATTGACATGAGGACAGAGATACAATTTAATTAATTAAAAACAAAAAATTAAACCATTTTGCATAGGATGATGAAATTGTTATCCCAAAATTCAGAATTGCAGTGACTAGTTTTTTCATGACCACACAACACACATGCTACATACCCTTTTTTGTTGTTACCTTCGCTTGGGATCCACTTGTACCTTATTTAAATATCTAGCATATGCAGTAACTGCATTTGCAAAACTTGAGCTGTATTCAGATTCTAGTTCAAAAGACAAATATGCTTTCACTGTGTACCTAAAGAGCACAGTACACAGACTCCACTTTTTGGTTTGTTTCATCAGATCTAAAAGGTTGTCATTCTACATGATATCCACCACAGGGAAAATCACACATAACGTATACTGTACAACAAATTCTAAAATTTTCCCTCTAATCAAGCCTTCCTACACAAAGAGAAAAACACAAACACCTTTGGAAAAAATCCCAATTTATCAAGCAAGCTTCTTGTAAACTCTAAGCTTTTGCTTCTGCTGAGCAAGCATATTATACACCTACTGTTTGTTTTTTTAACATGTAATTTTATAAATTTACAGAATGACTAGAGCTAGTTTAATTTTATAGCAGAAAATTGAAATATCTAATTGTCTTAACATCATAGAAGCATTTAACTTAATGATGTAAGTTCATCCTAGCTGTATTTTTATAAAGTTACTCATCCTAGAGGATCAAAATTATCAAAGAAAAAAAATTATCAAAGAAACATATCTAGTGAATGGTCATGATTGCTTTCCCTTGTTCATAATTAATGGTAAAAGCAAGTTCTCATAGTTGCCCAGAAGAGAATGACTTAAACAATCGGGAGTTCCTGATACCTGGTGACACAGTAGTTAGTTAAAGTGCTCAGCTATCCGAATGGTCAATTGTTCAAACTCACCAGTCACTCAGCAAACGTGGCAATCTACTTCACAGATGATTTATAGCCAATCAAAATGTGTTATGAACTGTTCAACGGAAAACCAATTTGCTCTGTAAACTTTCACCCAAAAGAAATTTCACAGCCCTGGAAATCCTATGGGTCAGTTCTATTTATTCTGTGCTATACAAGGAGGCTTCATAACGTTTGTGTAAAAATAGAATCCCTGATAGGATCACAATCGAAGCCATGGAGACATGTGGGTTACCAAGGCCAGAAGTTCGAAACCACCAGCTACTGCACAGGACATTGGTAAGGTTTTCTGCTCCCCTAAAGACTTAATCTTAGAAATCCCACGGAAAGTTCTACTCTGTCCCACTGGGTCACTACTGAGTTGGAATTCCCTGAATGGCAATATGGTTTTAGAAGATCCCCGAAAATGCACCATGTCATTCTATTATATGTCATTAAACTTAAGGGGTGAAGCTTATTATTAGTGTACATCACTGAAATATTACATAGGGGGGGGGGAACGGGACGACTTCCAAATGTTAATGGCAACATTCCATTATCGTTTTGTCCCATTTTTCATGAACTTTTTGAAGCCATTCTTATATGTAGCTATTACACTGGTGATAGATATTAACAGAGATCCTGCTACACTTTGCTCTACCTATCCAATTTTCAGTGTGCTACATCCATGAATGCACTTCATTTGCTCTCTTATGCTGTCAAGCAGGAGAAAGGTGAGGCTAACCTGCTCCTGAAAACGTAAAGCAATCTCAGAAACCTTATATAGGGTTGCTATGAATTAGAAACACCGTGATGGCAATGAGTTATGATTTATTTCCTGCTCAATCATTAGGAATTTTATGCATTGTAATGATGCACTTCACTAAAATGTTTCTGCCAAATAATGTAGGCAACTGTGTAGGAAGTGACCCTTCGTGTGCAAGCATGTCCCATCTTAGGCTGTTTCAAATCCTCCTCCACCCCTACATGATTTTATTCAAAAGTCTTAGTTCATTATGGCCTCAACACAGGTCACTTGCACTGGCTAACTATAACTTACCAGGTAAGTATTCAGCCATTTTTCATCTGTTTTGGCTATATACTCAAGCATGATCACTAGTCAAAATACTTCACCTACCTCATAAGACAGTGTTACCTATAGACCACAATAGAATCCAGAGCCAGTGTGGCCAATGCAACTCTTGCTTGCACTATGAAGAGCAGCATTCACCCTACTCTGCCCCCTAACAGAGCTTTATAGTGTCATAGAATTCAGGCAACTACACCCTAAAACCACAGCCATCTGGTGGTCAAAATAAACAAGTGACACCATCAAATGATGGCAAGGATACAGAGAAACTGAATCACTCATACACTGTTGGTTGGGAATGTAAAGTGGCATATAGGTTCCCAAACTTACTTGGTCTACTGTCCCCTTCCAGAAAAGTGCCACATTCTCTGGCAAACAAGACTATACTATAGCCCATAATCTAGGATAAAGTGCTTAAACTGTGGCCCTCTGGTATATACAACAACTTTAATGAGTTCAAAGGAATTAGACTAGTCAAAAAAGCCAATTTCAAAGGTTATATTTATTGCATGTTTGAATTTATATCACATGTTCAAAATTACTAAGTCCTATCAATAGGACAGGCAAGTTATTGCCAGGAATTTCAGGTGGGGGTGAAGGTGACCATAAATAGGATCTTCATGGTAATGCAATAGTACCTATATACTCGAGTATAAGCCAACCCGAATATTGGGAAAGGCACCTAATTTTACCACAAAAACTACATTTAAAATGTGCTGAAAAACTAGGCTTATACACTAGTATATACGATAGTTTATCTTGACTGTTGTGTGCTGTTTCTACACATCTACATATGCCCTAAAATTGCACAGAATTATCCACATACACACACAATCACAAAAATGAGTGTATACCTAACAGGTAAAATCTGGATAAACAGAGTTAGGCCTATTTTAATGTCCTAGTCTTGATATTGTACTACAGTTATAAGTAATTTTATCATTGGGGAAATCTTGGCAAAGGCATATATAACCTCTGCAGTTAGTTTGTTTTTCATAATTTTTCATGAAGTTTTCACTATGTAAAAATTCAAAGTTCAATAATTAGGGAACTTTAATAGTTGACAAAAATATCTACATAAAATGTATGCAGATATACATGAATATATAGGGTTCTACCCTCTAGATCTCTCCACTGAAATGGCATCAAAGAAACTACCTCAGTGTCTGTGTGGTAGTAACATAATACCATGTCAACTTGAAGATTTATATAAAAGTGTAGGGGTTATATTCAACCTGACAATCAGGTCACAGCCTGGTGGTGCCTCCTTGTGTGGGTGGCCTTCTCATAAGGAGGGGCCTGGGGAACCACCACCACCACCATCTCTCTGACTTCACCTTCCTACTGGTGAGTCACTCAGACCTGCCAGAGCCCTGTGATGCTTCAACTGCCACTGGGTCCACATGACTTTTCAGCCAGTGAACTGTGTGATACTCCTGCATTCTGCATGATTGCATGTGACTGTGTTGAGTCTGAAAAGGGACTTATGGACTATTTGTTATCGGACTTATGAGCTGGGATGTTTTCTTGATGTATGATTACTTCTTGGTATAAAGCTCTTTTTTACACGAGTGTCACTGGATTTGTTTGTTTCTATAGTCAAACCGGCCTAACACAGTCTATGAGCCTTGTAACCACCCAATGTTGGTCTTCATCTTAAGGAAAGGAGGGCTCCAAAGAGAAGCACTTGATTCCAGAACTGAAACATATTGTACTGTAACATAAGGCTTCCAATACAACACTAAACCTACAGGTTGGGGTGAGGGGTTGGCATATCACGCACACACAGACGCAAACCAAGAAGGAAAGAAAGGTAGGTCCAGACCCCATATGGACACACCAAGCCTGGAGGATGCATCCCAGCATGAAATTGCGAAGGTACAGATGACTGTAGGGGCAACACCAGCTCAAGACATGTTGTCCCCTTTATGGAGCATACTGCGACCACACAGCGGGGAGGAAGTGCAGTCTGAACGCCCTCCCCGCCACCCGCCCCAGGTAGTGGGGCAAACCAAGAAGGAAACACAACAGAACAGTAACAGGAACAAAGCAAATCCACAAAGCCCCTAAAGAGCCCCCAAAATAGATTTCAGGTTAGGAAGGGCAGTTCCCGGAATTCCCCCAGGACCAGTAGGGAGATATTCACACAGGTCAGTGGACAGACCTGGAGGCATACATGTTTGTTAGGGTTTTTTTGCTGTGGTTTTGGGGGGGGTTCTGTTTGTTTGTTTCTATTTGGGATTTTTGTTTTGTTTTGGGGGGGTTGTTTTTTCTCGGTCAACTGTTTGTTTCCTATTTGTTTGTTCTATGCCACTGTTGGTATGCCTACTTACACAAGACAGGCAACTACTTACACAAGACAGGCATGTGAAG
>NW_022109980.1:3990026-3997052 GCF_000313985.2 Echinops telfairi | reverse complement strand
CGGTGGGCAAACAGCACCATACACAGGAGAAAAACTAGGGAATACAAAAAGGATAACGAGGTGGATATAGAGATTCTGGGAGCACTGGCGCAACAGCAATCTAGCTGAGAGGAAGTAGATCTAGCGCGATGGTGGGGCAGAAGGAAGGTAAAAGGAAACAGGAGTGATCCAGGAAGCAAAACTATGGGTAGAGGCATGACCCTTGGGATGTCCATATGTAATTACATTAACCCATAAAAATAGAGGTATTGGCCTATGTACATATATTTATATGGCAATACACTGAGGTAGTGGCCAGACTTTGGGTCTCTGCTCATACCCTCCCTCAATACAACAACACGTTGTTCTAACAAATTGACAATCTGAGATGCTCACCCTCCTGACACAATCACTGAAGACAAAATGGGTGCATAAGCAAGTGTGGTGAAGAAGGCAGATGGTACCTGGCTATTAAAAGATATAGTGTCTGGGGTCTTAAAGGCTTGAAGTGAAACAAGCAGCCATCCAACAGAGACACAAGCCCACATGGAAGAAGCTCACCAGCCTGTTCAATCATGAGGTGTCATCGGGACCAGGTAACAAGCATCAAAAGACCCTTATTCAAACAAACAAAACCATATGGTTAAGAACAAGAGGGATCAGAGAAGAGACCTAAAGCCCACCTATAGACAGTGAAACATCCCCCACAGAGGGTTCACAGGGAAGGGATAAGTCAAGGAGGGTGCAGTAAAGCACAGATGAAACACACAATATTCCTCTGCTTCTTTGAGGCTTCCTCACCCCCACCCACCTTGACCCCAGTGATGCCTCACACTTCGGACTAGCCTCTCCCTTCAGACTAGACCAGACCATGTACACAGCCATAGATAAGAGCTAAGAGCTCAGGACACACATAACCCAGGAGCAGGAATGAGAAGAGAGATACCAGATGGGAAGGGTGAAGGGGGGCAAAGAAGGGAAGAAGGGGGAACTGATTGACATACAGCCACACACACCCCTCCAGGGGAAAGAACAACCGAAACCATGGGGGGAGACAGTGGTCGCTGTGAGATATGAAAATAATAATTTATAATATATTAAGGGGTCACAGGGGGGAAGGGGGAAAGAGGAGCTGATACCAAGGGCTCAATAGAAATAACTGTCTAGAAAAGAACGAATGATAGCAACATATGTACAAATATGCCTGAAAATTTTTCTGTATGGATTGTAATAAGCATTATAAAAGCTCTCAGTAAAATGATTTTTTAAAAACACAAAAGGTTCTATCAAAAGGACATAAGCATCTGCCAGAAAAAGCCAGCCCCTAGCACATCATTACAGGTCCAGTAGTCGCAATTGTACAGTTATCATAAGTAAAGATTATAGTAAAGCCATAGAGAGCATGAGAGATAGAAGAGAAATATAGAAATAAATGGAGTCAGACACAAATCATGGTAGCATTGCTCACCTCAGCCCCACTTGGTGGTCCACGTGGAGGGGGAAGGGAAGGAGGAGGGGGAAAGGAAGGAGGATGGGAAAGGGAACGAGGGAGAGAGGACAGGAGAGAGGGAGCGAGAGGAGGAGGGAGGGGGCGAGAGAGACCAGGGAGAGATCTCTATTGCTAACCCAGGCCTTTATATACCTTTGGGGGGTATGCAAGACCACTAATTACAGGTAGACATGCATCACAGGAAGGGGTTGCAAAATAGGTTATACTGGAATGAGAGGGGGTGGTCTAGGGATATACATGCAATAGGAAGAAGAGGGAGTGGGGGGGGTATATGTGTGACAAGATGGGCGGATCCTAGATTTAGGATGGCAGCTTAACTTTGAAGGGTTTCCTGGATCTCCATAAGAACCACTATCAGTGGGATGTGAACTCCACCTACAGGAACCAAGCTAATGGTTGCAAGCTTTAGGGAGAAGTAATCCATTGTCTCCAGCAGCAGGGAGTAGGCCCACCCCTGTGGTGGGTCGAGACAGCAGTCTGGCAGCATTGCCTTCAGGGAGGTTGTAAGCATCTGACTTCCCCCCACAAGCATCAATTTAAAGGAGGTCATACTGGTCAAAAAGCTAACAGTTTGAGCATCATAAGTAATGCCTCTAATATTAATAAGACACTATTTCTTGTTAATTAACACTAAAAAAGTAAAGAGAGAAAACTAGGAAATGCCTGTATGTTATCATTATAGGCAGTTATTAAATCAACCTACTGTTTTGAACATTACTAATTTGAAAAACAACTATTTTTTTCTGTCTTCCAGTTATTTCAGGGTAATAACCAATCCCAATTGACATGAGGAAAGCTCTACTTGCTGCCTGCCACTATAGAATGTTAAGGACTAGAAAATATTTTTTGAAAATTATTAGGAAATTATTTCATAATCCCTAGTGAAATTACTGACTTAACTATCAACTGTTGTTTAAAAATATGATTAGATGGTTGATGCCAAACTGACTATCTTGAAAATTCTGTGGTAGTACCACACAGATTTATTTTCTACTTCCCAGGTGAAACCCTAACATAACACTGTGACAAGAAGGATTAATGATTGATGCGTTTCCTGATGAAATACAATTTCAAATTTACAAAATCACCTAAGATATATTCTAATAAAAATCTTGGAACTCATGAAGACATTATACAGAACTACCATTAAAGAAAATACAGGAGGGGGACAGCTGAACAAGCCTAAATGCCATTTACAGAATAAACAACAAAGCCCCACAATACAGAAAAAAAAAACTATCTGCAGAATATTACCCCAGTCTACTCAACAAAGTAATGTCATTGTTTTAAAAAACAGGGTTGTTGGAGAGGGCATTATAGCCGGCTCTCGAAATGCTGAATGAAAGAAACCAGACACAAAACTACTTATATTATTATTTCACTTATATACAAGAATGAAGGTCTGCTCTACAAACCTTCACCGAATCCCCCCCCCGCCCCCCCCAAAAAATGTATGAATAATATCTGTCCAATCAAAGTCCTGGCAATTTTTTTTTCAAAATAAACAAGCGGATTCTCAAATTAATGTGAAACTATAATAACAAACTACAATAACAAACAATTTTTGGAAAAAGAACAAAGCTGAAAGGCTCACACTACTTGATATCAAAACTTACTATATAGCTACTGCTTTTATCAAAGCAGTGATATACCAGTCTGTGTGATCCAAGGATTGTAAATAATAAGATTCAAACACAGAGGAGGAAATGGTATACCAGTGCCTGAATTCTAAACACTTTGTCTGCAGAAAGAGATGAATAATAGTAGCCCAGAATCCATTTGCAAGCATCCAACATAGTTTGAGTCCCTGGTGAATCCCCAGTGTCCATAAACTCATAACATTAAAAGTCCTAATATTAGACAAAGAGCAGTGTAAAGTGTATTTCAGCAGCTGTACTTAGACTAGGTTGTAACATCCAGTCATTTGATCTCCCTCTGGATACAATGTGAATTTATTCTAAAGTTTTAATATTCTCTGCTTTCTCTTCGATTGAAGTCTTCCTCTACTTTATAAGGTCATTGTTGCTGGATCCTTGTTTGCTCTTGTTTTGATGTTTGTCTGTATAAAGAAACAGATGGGTGGATTTTTTAATAGCTGGATTAATGATTGCCTGGGGGCGTGGAAGGGGGGGGATGGGGATCAATGAGCACAAGAAAAAAATTGATTGTGGTGGTGATGGTACAACCTTTCTTGGTGAAACTATTAAACTGTTATGTTAATTGTAGCTCAGACAGACAGAGATAAAGGTGAAAAAATGGGCATGTGTGATCCATGGAATAGAGGATCCCTAAATAGACACACACAAAAACTGTCGCTTAATTTTTCTTGAAGATGCTAAGGCAATTCAGTGAACGGATGTCTTTCTCAATTGCACCATGTGCAAAATAATAACTAAAAATGGATACTAGATCCAAATGTGAAAGACCCAAACTATCCAACTTTCAGGTGACTTTGTATATAATTGCCAAAAACTGGGAAATAATCCAAGTGTCCTTCAACTGATGAATGAATGAGTAATCACATCACATCCATACAATGGATTATGCTCAATATAATAAAGAGGAGTGAAAACTCTGATGCCCTTAGCAAGGATGAATTTCTCCACTAATTCTAGAGACAAACCACTTTCTACATACCATCTCTATATGCCTGATCCATCCAAGTCCATCAAAGCTCCATCTTCTATAGCCTGCTCACACCTTCACGTGGGCTCCCCCCCCCCACCACACTTTCTGAGATTAGCATCAATGACTGCTTCACTATTCTCCATGCTTCTTTGATGCACTACCCATCCCCCACTTCATACATTTGTTCTTCTCCAAGTGTTGTTTTTTTTTTTAAGGAGTTTGCAGAGCACCCCACCCAGTCACCTTGTATGTATCTTACCTGAGAAGAAAAATGTTCTCACAGCGCCAAGGAAAGACCAGAGTCTTATCAAAATACTTAGGTAATAACCTAAGATGGTTTCCAAAGAAACACAGCTAGTAAGAAGCAAAACTCTGGCCTTGAGCCCATCTTGTACACATTTGTCTCACAAATATATGGTTGCCTTGTTAGGATAATTCAAATACTAGTTCTTCAGAACAAAAAGAGGATTATTGCTCTTAAAGGATTCTGAATCAGTCAAATTTCAAACATAAAACAGGTGTTAGTTTCCTTCCTTTGTAAATATCTAAAAGTATCACATAAAATATCCGGAAATATCTTACATCTTTTTCAATACATGCAATAAAAACAATCTGTACACAAAATGATCCCTAGCAGAACATTGAGCAGCAGCAAATCCCCAACAGCTGCATTTTACCACCTGTAACTACTTCCCTGCAGGGAGCAGGGGTCCTGCTATAACAATGACAGGTGATCACTTAGTAAATAATTGAAAAGTGGTTCTGAAATTGCAATATACCTAAGACTCGTGAAAATGCTTATTAAAATGCAAAGTCATAGGCTCCAAACACAGGGAACCAGAGTCAGTGGATACAGAGTCTCAGGCAACTGGTATTATTCACAAGTCCCCTACAGAGGTGATGATCCATAGCTTTAGGTGACCCAGTTTTCCCAACAGTGTAGCTAGGTGAAAGAAGCTAGCATAGTCTTCCCTTCCTGTCATGGGCCACTTAGTCATCTGAACCTTATTCACCCAAGTGCCAGCAACCTGCACCACAGCTCAAGGAGGCATTTCCCCCGAATGTCCGGGAGAGGTTTCTTAAGGACTAAGTGACCAACGGCCACCAGACCACTCTTGCCTCCACAAGAAAGACTTGTGCCTCTTTGCTGAAAGGCAAATTGAAGCTAGTGAAGTTTGAGTGTCTCCAGAAGGTTCATTCCATATAGATTTCAACTCACCAAGGGAACCTTCCTCCATCCATTTTCACTCTTCGCTAAAAACACTAAAAACCATTAGTGTTTAGTCTGAACATATCAAGAAAAACGTTTGCTCAATTAGAAGAATGTGTCCAGTATAGGATATTCTTTAAAAACTCTATTTAAGAAAGACCACTATAACCTTTTAATTACTTGTTTTATCATGGAAAACACAAAACGAAACTCATTTTACTTCAGGTATGGCTCAAAGGCAGCAGTTTGTCTACCCCTGCCCTAGAGGGCAGAGTCTAACAGTCCCAATAAGGTTTCTAAAGCTGTAAATTTTCAAAGGCTAACTGCTACATCTTTCTCGTGCAAAGCAACTGATAAGGCAGAACCCACTGGCTTTTTGTTAGCAACCCAACATTTAACCTGCTGTGCCACCAGGGTGGGTGGGTGGGTATGTGTGCACACATGCGCGCGCGCGATTAAACCTATAGTTCAAATTAACACTATTTGTTCAATCTTCCATGAGAAGTGCTCATTTTCACTTCTGCAGCTCCAGTCTGTAACCATACCACCCCTCTTTCAGCTCAACTTAGGACCCATTATTTAAGGCCCAGTTAATAAATCTAGCTGCTAGCATCAGTTGCTGGTATCCTCTCAAACCTGGCTATATCCCTAATCCTACACTCATGGCTGGATGATCTTTTCCTAGCTTATCCAACATTTATCTTGGCCCTTTAAACAATCATAATTATATCCATTGCATGAAGCTCTATTTCAGCCTCAGTGTATTGCTCCCTTGAAGTACAACACATTTCCATTCAAATGCACCAAATTAAGGATTTCAAGTCAAATATTAAGTTCTCACACCTGCAACTGAAAATTTTTGAAATACACTGCCAACAACAGAGAGGTAACTAACTGGTGGGTAGAAGGGAAGGATGGCTAAGTGGAGTACCAAGTGTAAAGGTAAGATCTAGGTAATGGGTCTAAACGGAAGTGTGTTCACTCACTGTCTAATTCTTTCAACTTTCCTGCATGTTTTGGGGTTTTTTCACAGTATTTTGAGGGGGTGTGAATAAAGCAGAGACACACACACACCCCAAAAATGAATGTATATACAGTTGAAAGTGCCACAAAAGAGCGGAAGGTCCACCATGAAAGCCTCAGGCACGCTTCGTGAGTACAAGGTGGTGGGCCGCTGCCTGCCCACCCCCAAGTGCCAGACACCACC
The DNA here is from genome assembly GCF_000313985.2 of Echinops telfairi. Classification (NCBI taxonomy): domain Eukaryota; kingdom Metazoa; phylum Chordata; class Mammalia; order Afrosoricida; family Tenrecidae; genus Echinops; species Echinops telfairi. The sequence goes on along the minus strand of NW_022109980.1, from coordinate 3,990,518 downwards.
ACTCTACCGCATGTGTATCTTCGCTCCCAACCACGTCATCGCCAAGCCCCGCTTCAGGTACTTCATGTCACAGCTGAAGAAGATGAAGTCTTCCGAAGAGATTGTGTATCGCGGATGGTGTTCGAGAAGTCCCCTCTGCGGGTGAAGAACTTTGGCATCTGGCTGTGCTACGACTCCTCCAGCGGGACCCACAACATGTACTGGGACTTGGCCACTGTAGGCGCCGTTACCCAATGTTACTGCGACATGGGTGCTCAGCACTGGGCCCGGGCCCATTCCATCCAGATCATGAAGGTCGAAGAGATTTCGGCCAGCAAATGCCGCCTGCCTGCGGTCAAGCAGTTCCATGACACCAAGATCAAGTTCCTGCTGCCCCACGGGGTCCTGCGGCACCAGCACAAGCCACGCTTCACCCCAAGGAGCCCAACACTTGCTTCTAGGCTCAGGCCTGGCCACCCCACCCGAGTCTGCCCAATAAACGTGGGGGGGGGG
>NW_022109980.1:3969853-3988628 GCF_000313985.2 Echinops telfairi | reverse complement strand
TTTACACAATTGATGTATGTATGGATTGTGATAAGAGTTGTATGAGCCCCTAATAAAATGATAAGAAAAAATGTGCTGAAAAAACTCTGCTTATACACAAGTATATAAGGTACATAAATAACCCACTGCCACACCAACCAAATCCACTGCTATGGAGTGAATTCTGACAGCAACCCTACGTGGGAGGTATGTGGCTGTAAACCACCAAGGGCTAGCAATTCCCTCTGCCATGAGGGCTCCTTAACCCATTATTAATGTAAAGCTTATTCTTTTGAGGTAATAGATGCCCTAAAATCACAGCCCCATGAACTCCCCACACAACATAAAATGCCTAGGCTAACAGTAGAAAGAAACAATTATATAACACCACTTTTTCCAAAAGGAAAAAAAAAAATCACCGAATACACACACACAACCAGACAGAGAGAAGTATCGCTTCAAAGCCATGGAAATGATTAGGTTTATAATTACAAGATGCACTGCTAAAAAGGTACTGATAGTATCAAATTGAGATAGTATCATTAAATGAAAAGAACAAGTCACAGAGCAATACATGTAAGTATGGTCCTATTTGAGAGAGTCACACATTCCAAAGAATTACAGTATACAGAACTTTCTGTGGTTTTGCTTGCAGTCCTAATACTTGAAGATCACTTGGTTGTTTTTGGTTTTGTTTGTTTTTTTATGTGAGACAAACGGAATGGGGGAAAGCTCACATCTTATGATGAGCTTAACAATACCTTTTAAACCAGTGTTGTCACTAAGGCTGGTGGTACCCGGTATGGTAACACATGGTGCCGCCACGCCCCCCCTCCCCGCCCCCAACCTCCACCTGTACCAGACTAGGCAGAATATCATTAGTGATGTTTACTCTCCATTTTATTCACAGAATATTGTGTGCTGTAGATAGTTGCACACTACTTAAATGTAATGTTTCTTAGATTACGTGGCTACTTACCACAAAATTACCTTGTAAGATCTTTCTACAACGAATTATAACAATATTAGTTTAAAACTATTTGTAACTGAGCAGAAGTTTTTATTTTTATTTTTTTTTAACTTTTCTCCATTTATTGTGATTTTTTTTTGATTTTTTTTTCTTTTTTAACATTTTATTAGGGGTTCATACAACTGTTATCCCAATCCATACACACATCAATTGTGTAAAGTGCATTTGTACATCGTTTCTCAAGACATTTTCTCTCCATTTAAACCCCCGACATTAGGTCCTCATTTTTCCCCTCCCTCCCCGCTCCCCGCTCCCGCATGAGCCCTTGATAGTTTATAAATGGGTATTTTGTCATATCTTGCCCTGTCCGACGTCTCCCTTCATCCACTTTTTGGTTGTCTGTCCCCCAGGGAGGAGGTCACACACAGTTCCATGTAATCGGTTCCCTCTTTCCTACCCATTCTCCCTTTACCCTCCCTGTTTTGCCACTCACACCACTGGTCCTATAGGGCTCATCCGTCCTGGATTCCCTGTAATTTCAGTTCCTATCTGTACCAGTGTACCTCCTCTGGTCTAGCCAGTCTTGCAAGATAGAATTTGGCAGAAGTTTTTAAAATTTATTCTTCAACTTTTCTTTAATTACTGCTTCTTTCTCAAGCAAGATCTATTGACATAAGCACACAGATACCACTTAGCACAACACTGTAACTATAACACCAAAAATGTTGACAAAATCTGTGAATATACTACACCAACAGCAAGGAAAACACTGCACATGCTTGTAAGAAAACCACGTGTTTCAAAGCATCGTTGTAATTGGGTAATATTGCAACAACTCTGAAGAGAGAGCATGGAAGGTTCCAAAGTAAATGATCATAGTTTTTGATTCCCATAGGTAAACTGATACATGTAGGCTTTGCTTAAGGAAAATACTTCCGTTGTAATTACTAGGGTATGTTTTTTTCAAAAATAATAATAAATTTCTGCTGACACTACACAAAATTTTTATACAGTTGTTTTGCTGTCATCCCACCTCTGATGGTGTCGCCCAGTTCCGTCAGCACCCCCACCCCCACAGTGAACCACGGCTTGCAACTGAAAACAATTGAAACAAAGTCTGGTAAGTTTTCAAACCACCAAGCCCATCATACCATTTGCTCAGGAAAATTTTAACAAGCTTCTTTTAAAATCAGAATATAAATGCAAAATGCAAAAATCAATGGTGCACTGTCTCATAGTACTCACAGATGAATGGAAACAGAAGAAATCAAGCTAACACCTCAACCAGTCTTTTTTACAGAAGCAATGAGACAGAAAAGAACACACAGACCATAAAGGTTATCGACCATAAAATACATGAAGTGATTCGGAAAGCAGAGAGCAGTAAAGTATTTGCTTTGCTGATTGACAAGACAAGTTACACAAAAAGCAACGGGCATAACCTAATAGCTGATTTCCCTTGTGATACTGCAATGTGTGACATACACTGAAGCTTAAAACATGCTTCTTCAATGACACCAAGTTGAAAATTCTCAAAAAAAAATAAGTCAGTAAGGTACAAACATAGTTATAGAATATAAGTCTACTTGTCACTGCTATAATTTCAAGAATAAGAAGAAAATAACACTAAAATTCCATAGTTGCATAAGTAATGTGTGCTTAAAGTTTAATAAAGGGCTAAAATGAAAACCTGTAGTTGAGACTATATTAGTGCCTGACCCCCAAAGTATAAGGAACAATATAATGGAGACCATGCCTTCTTGATCACAACTCCCTGAAGGGTTAATGACAATGTTCTTCCACGTACACTCATCTGAACCATACATATCTCACCATGTCTTCTCCCAACTGTGACGTTCTTGGTTTTTTTTTTAAGATCACACAGCATTCAAGTGATGATAAACCACCAATTTCCATATTCCCTCCTGAGCTTTACCCATATGTGCATGTGTGTATACCTCTGTGTAAACATTTCAAAAATGTAACCAAAAAAGACAACGGTGCATATTTTCATTTTCACACACATTTGTAATGTTTTATAGTAGTAACTTTATGAACTTCTCTCAATTTGGATTCAGAATATCCTGCTGAAACTAAACCTACTGCCATCAAGTCTATTCCAACTCGGCAACCCAGCAGAACAGGGTAAAATTGCCCCATATGGTTTCTGAGGCTGTAATCTTTAAGGAAGCCAACTGTCCCATCTGCACCAATCCAGTGAATGGTGAGTTTGCATCACTGACTTTTTGGTTAGCAGCCGCGAGCTTGCCACTGAGCCACTAGGGCTCTTTTATCGTGAGAAATTAATATTTTACTAACTACCACTACTAGTGACATCTTCCTCTGTGTAGTTCTATTTCCTCACTAGTAGATTCAAGTGGGTCAACATTTATTTCAGAGGTCTGAATTAGAATAGAGGAGCCCTGGTGACACAGTGGTTACACATTGGGCTGCTTACTACAAGGTCAGCAGTTTGAAACCACTAGTGGCTTCACTAACAGTGTGCTATGAATTAGCATCGACTTGATGGCAGTGTGGTATTGTTTTATTTATTAATAATTAGATAAGGGGCATCTCTGTCTTTTTATTGTTGTTATAGTTGTAAAACGGGAAGAGATTTGCACCTGTAACTACCAGGCTATTGTTGAAGATTGTAAATAGTGGGTGAAAACCTCATGTCTGATAACAATGAAGATATAATAGTTGCTCACATCAATCTGCACAATACTAAGTAATATAAAACCTTTTATTGCATTTGCTATAAAAGGCTTTCTTAAATGTTTTTTTTCCAACAGTTTTAGTGGCATATAATTCACATATCGTACAATTCAGTAGTTCAATCCTATCAAGCAGACTTGTACAATCATCACCACAATCAGTTTTACAACATTGTCTTCATTCCTATACTCCTTACTAATTCCCCATTTCTTCCCCACACCCCCTCCCACCCGCTAGGAACCATTAGTCCAGTTATTGTCTCTATAGATTTTTTCCTCTGTGCTGTTTTTGTAAAATAAAGTTAACAGTTATCAAGTGCATTCCATGTGTCAGACACTTAACATACTCTCTTTAATTCTTTCACAGTGAGAGACAGCCTATCCATTTTACAGATGAGAAACAAGGTAGGTAATTCGCAGGAGGTCACAGTTGAGGAAAGAAGTCATAAAATTCTAATTTAAATCTAGCTCTAAGGGTTAAGTTCCATTCCAGGGTGCCTCAGAACATTCTCAAATGCTTTGGGGAAGTTTTTCTCTTTTACAAGACCAGAAGTGAGCCAGAAAACTGTAAAACTCAAATGCCTTTGTTATCAGCCAGCCAATTATCTCTAGGAACAAAGGCATGAAAGATTAGAACAGAGAACTGACAGAGGGAGCACACCTGAGTCAGAATGCTAGTAGCCCTGTTGCTAGCATATATATCTACCGGTATATAGATATATTACACATATATGTATAATATATATATGAAATGTTCATATAATAGTCTCTACAGCAGTGGTGCTCAACCTTCCTAATGCCATACCCTTTAATACAGTTCGTCATGTTGTGGTGACCCCCCAAACCATACAATTATTTTCATTGCTACTTCTTAACTGTAATTTGGCTATTGTGATGAATCGGGCGACCCCTGTGAAAGGGTCATTCGACCCCCAAAGGGATCGCTACCCACAGGTTGAGAACCACTGCCTTCAAGGGTCCTTTTACTCGGTGCTTTTGGGTCACTGAGTTAGGAATAACTCCATAGCAGTGGGTTTATTTTTTCGTAATACTGACGAATCTTTTAGAAGGCAAAACATTTTCCAGCATCTCAAAATGATTTTTTTTTAACAGAGAAATTTACAGTTCCAAAGGTAAGTTAAATTCACAACTACGACTGATTTTTTTCTAAATATTTAAGTATCCAGATAATTTATTAAATTAAAAGTTCATTATTTCGACAAACTTAATTAAGAACATTATATGTCATGCACTGTTAAGAGATAACCAAAATTACAGCTTTTTCTAAAAAAGTCCCCTAAATCCTAATGGACTAAAAGAGGTTGCAAAATAAACAAGAAAATACCAGAGATTGAGTGCTACCAAAGACAAGACAATAAGGTGATTGTATTGAGAGGGGGTGGCACTCCCTCCAGTATTTTTAAATATAATGTAACTAAGAGGCATGGTTATTTTAAGCTAAGCTATAAATAATGCAATTTTTATCTTCCTAAATAAAACTACTTAATCTATATAAAGGGGGTTGTGGAAGTATGTCTTCTATGTTCCTATTTGCCCCTAACTTCTCAGATCTGACATGAAAATTGTTTTTCATTAACAATTTAGTGGAGTCTGTGAAATCATACTACCTAGCAAAACCATAAATGCAGTCGTGTAGGTTTTTTTAATGATGTCAAAACAACACATTTTCATTTATCCAACCTGTTTATGTCTAAAAAGAATCATTCTGCTACCAAGACAAAAGCTGGACCAGTAATAATAGCATTTTTATATATGCTTCATTGCACAAGCTTATTCACAACCTTAGCATTATTGGGCTAGAGCTAGATGAAAGGGCAGGCAGATCATAGGAGGCGGCTTCCTTAGCAACTTCCGGTTATGAGTTGAATTCAACTAGGAGAACCAGAAATAAGGTGAACAGACATTACAAAATAATACACAAACTCAATTTAAAACAGGTACATATATTTAATACTACAATTTGAAACCACCAGCCACTCCACGGAAGAAGAGTCTTTGCTCCTATTAAGAATCATTAGGGTCTCGGAAACCCACAGGGGTAAGTCAACCCTGCCCTTTAGGGATCACTATGAGTCAGCATCGACTCAAAAGGCAGAGTTTTGAGTGAGATTGAATACTAAAAACTACCACCAGTAATTAACCAGAACACTACTATATACTCCTAATTAAAAAGCCCTCAAGTTAAACTTAGTGTTGTCAATCACATTCCAAATACCTTGGTGAAAAAAGGAGAGGACAAGTTCATTTGTGCTGGTAATCAAAGAAATAAAATTAAACAAACGGGAGGTGCCACTTTTCAAACACTGAACTGGCAGAAACTGTTTAAAATAACACCTCCTAAGCAGGGATAATGTAGTTACAAAAATGCTCAAACTGGTTGACATTGTGATCTCACTCCTGGACATAGATAGGAGGGAAAATGCTACTTAGAAGCAAAGCAGCACTATCTAAAATGGAGGGAGAAGACACAGACCAATGTACAAAGAGATAAAGAATTGGGTAATTCATGGTTTGGCAAAAGGAGGGGGAAGAGACGGCAAAAATATGCACATTGTGGTCAAAAAATAAATGTCCAATGTATCAACTTAGGAAGTGTGTAAAAGAAGCTAATGTAGCATTTTCTTCAAAGGAGTCTACCCTCTGGAGTGGAGGCACAGTCCACCTAATCTTATCACCAACGTTCTAGGCTCTAGATATTTAACTAAATATTTTAAACTTCTAAAAGCACCATGTCTGCAACAACTGATAAAGCAACAAATTGGAGGAAATTTTGCAACAATGACAGGCAGCAGTTAACTTCCCTTATATATGAAAATGGCGCACAAAACCAAGACAGAAAATTTCCTATTTCCCAGAAGGAGGGGGTGGGGGAGCAAAAGAAACAAATAGCCAATCAGGAACACCAAAAGCTAACCCCTTCCTTGGCAAATGGATTCTGACCCTGTCAGTAAAGCTGCTCCACAGGGTTTTCTTGGCTGTAATCTCTATAGCAACTGATCTCTTCATGCTTGGAAAGGTTTGAACTACAAACCTTTAGGTTGAATAATCTAATGCAAATTGTTTACACCTTCTAGGGACTTTGGCTAGTAGCCCAATTCCTAATCCACTCCCCTATCAGAGTGCCTGATACCAAATGTTAAAACACTGAGTGCTCCCCCAGAAGAATGCACTGAAAATACAGCTCAGGGAGAGGGGCATTTCTGATCAGAGCACACAGGAGCAAACGAAGAGGGAAGGAGAGAGAGTGGAACACATCCTGGTCCACAAAGCCCCAAGGGCAATATTCCTCCAGGAAGCAGCCAATGCACAGAGAGGATGATAGCGCCGGCCCCACCAGGAGACATCAGGACCCTCACTGTGCTACCGGGAACACTGGAGGCACAGTGCGGGAATAGTGTCCGATCTGACCCCACCACATTGGGTGAAATGCTAAGGGTGTGCAACAGAGCAAGGGGAGCGAAGCAAAGCAATGAAGTCCCTGGGGAATGCCAAAAATAGACTGGGGCCAGGGAATGGTACCCCCATCAAACCAGACTGGAAAGCACTCCTAAAGGTCAACAAACAGAACTGGACCTATTTACAGGCTTTTCTCTTTTTTTTGTTGGGTTTTTGTTATTGTTGTTTTGGTTTCTGGTTTTCTTTTGTTGTTGGGTTTTGCTGTCTTGTTTTTGTGCTTATTATTGTCTCTGCATGTCTACCTACATAAGATAGGCGGGATAAACAATCCGGAGAAGAAAACAACAGGACCAATGGTTCTGGGGGACAGAGAAGAGTATGGGATGCGGGGTGGTGGTGGGGGAGAAGTGGGCATTAACAAACCCAGGAACAAGGAAACAACAAGTGATCTAAAATGGGTGGCTAAGAGGGAGTAGGATGCCTAGTAAGACTTGATCAAGGACAATGTACCTGAGAGGAATTACTGAAACCCCAATGAAGGCTGTACATGATCATGAGACAAGAGGGCATTTATAGGAGTCTAAATACAGGCATGTATATATGTAAATATATTTATATATAATGATAGGGAAATAAGATCTATGTATATTTTGGGCCTCTACTTAAGTACTCCCTCAACACAAGAACACTTTCCTCTAAGAACCTGAATTCCATGACACCCAGCTACCCGACATGATCACTGAAGACAAAATGGGTGCATAAACAAATGTGGTGAAGAAAGCTGATGGTGCCAGGCTATCAAAAAAGATATAGTGTCTGGGGTCTTAAAGGATGGAAGATAAACAAACAGCCATCTAGCTGAGATGCAACAAGTTCACATGGAAGAAGCACATGAGCTGTCAATGGAATCGGGTATCAGGCATCAAAAACCCAGAACAAAAAAATCATGTCGATGTGAATGAGGGGGAGTGTGGGAGACCCAAAGCCCATCTATATACAATTGGGCATCCCCTTACAGAAGGGTCACAAGAAAATAGGAGCCAGCCAAGGTGCAGTATAGCACCGATGAAACATAAAACTTTCTTCTAGTTCTTTAATGCTTCTTCCCCACACTCTCATGACCCCAATTCTACCTTACAAATCTGGCTGGACCAGAGCATGTACACGAGTACAGATAAGAGCTGGAAACAAAGGGAATCCAGGACAGATAAAAACCTCTCAGGACCAATAATGAGAGTACGGATACCAGGAGGGGAAGGGGTAGGTGGGAGGAGAAAGCGGGAACTGATCACAATGATCTACATATATAACCCTTTCCCAGGGGGAGGGACAACAGAAAAGTGGGTGAAGGGAGACATCAGTCAGTATAAGACATGAAAAAGAGTAATTTATGAATTATCAAGCTTGGGAGGGGGCGGGGAGCCAATACCAAGGGCTCAAGTAGAAAGCAGATGTTTTGAAAATGAGGATGGCAACAAATGTACCTGACACAATGGATGTATGTATGGATTGTGATAAGAGCTGTATGAGCCTCCAATAAAATGATTTTTTTAATGTGGTTTTGAGGATTGTTTTTGTTTTTTAAATACAAATAAACAAATGGGATTTTCGGGAAAGGCTAGTTATGTTGTGGGAAGACCAGGTATTAAAGGGGTCAGTCTTGGGAGAGGGTGGTAATCTGACAATGTGTATCAAAAACTTAAACATAAGCTTTGTAACCCATCAATTCCACTTCTGTAAGCATACCCGGAAAATAATTTAAGGGTCACAGGTGCTCACTCACTGCCAAGAAATTAGTTAAATAAAATAGTGTACCCATGTACAATGCGGCTATTGGGATGGAGTAGGTTCCACTGAAACAGAACTTTGCCCAGAATTCATCATACCAAAAAGTAGCTTATACAACATGTGTTTTTATAAGACATGCAATATATTTAGTATGCACCACTTTTATATCCAAAACCTATTCACATATGTGCATGTGTGGTGTTTGTACAAACATGGCACGATAAGCAACAAATTGTTCAATGACTTCTATTGGGAGGTGGGCAATGGTATTAAAGAACTTACATTCCATTGCTTTTGCTCCAGAAAAATAAATAAAATAGCTTAATAATAGAAAAATACTTTCAGAAAACTTTCTAAGCAAGAGATTTTCATGTGGCTAGTGTGTACAGCTGTGGCAGAGGGTTCCATTAGAACATAGAGAAGCATGTGTTTGTTTTTTTACTTAATACACACATTAAAACCTAAAATACACACATGGCAATTCTTAAAATTCATATATACACACAAATGTACGTGTCTTTGTGTATACACATTGTTTCTTTTAGTTACTAAATCATAAAGTGCAAAGCTAGAAGCCCTATTTCGAAACCAATCCTGCTTCCAAGTTAAGAGAGGGAGGAGGAGCTGGAAACTAAAACCCGCACTGAAACAGATTTCCAAAGACTAGACAATGAGGGCCTGTACACACACAGGCTGAATTCCTTCCTAGGGCAATTCCTAAGAGTAGCCCTCTAAAAACTAGAGGGGTGGGCTAGGGTGGGGTGGAGAGGTATCAACTGCCTCCCCAATCTCATCTCAACACATGCTATATACGCACTCGCCCTAGTACTGTTCTGGTTCCAGGAAATGCCTATACTAATTCATTAAAGATTAAATCTACTCGCCTTTAAGATCAGCTTTGCAAGCGTTCTAATGTGTGTCAAGAGATGCCACCCCCAGTCATGTATACATTCAACAAATATTAAAGACCTGCTACATTCCAAGCACTGCTTGAGTTGCTGAAATTACGACTATGAACAAAGGCAGACAAGCATGCTTGCTTTCATGAGTTTATATTCCAGCATGGGGCAAACCTGCTATGATAAGCAATAAACTGGGGAGGGGGGAAGAGAGATCGCTACTGTACTAAAGAATATTTTCATAATTCGCAGCATGACCAAGGAATACCTTACCCAAAAGGTAACATTTACGCAAAACCTGAAAATGAGTAGCCAAACCTGGCAGAAGGACCAGCTGGTACAAAAGTGCTGAGGTGGGCACCTGCTTGAACAAATTAGTAAATTACTTTAAGCCTCTTCTCATTAGCAAAATGGCTGTATTCCTACACCATGCTTGTGTCAACTTGTACTGTAGTGGCTTGCAGATTGTGGCCGTGATGCTGGAAGCCGGGCCACCAGACAACAGCAGAGCTTACAAACGAAGACAAACTGGGAAGACCTGGTGACTGACCTCAAAAATACTCAACAAAAACCTTGCAAATCACAACTGAGCATTATCCGAGTCACTTGCTTTGGACACAAGGGCAGGAAAGGATCAGTCACTGGAAGGCATCATGCTTGGTGAAGTAAAAGGCCAGCAAGGACAAGGAAGATTCTCAGTGAGATGAAACCGCAAATAGCCACAACAATGAACTTGTGCATTGTTAAATTAATAGTGATGAAGCAATATGGGTTGAGACCGTGAGAGAACCCAATGTGCCATATGTAACCAATGGTATTGAACTGTTCATTTGAAAGTGGTGAATGAATGGATGTTCGCCACCAAAAACGAAATCTTTCTTTTTTGAAAGAAAGAAATAAAGGTATGTGTCAGTGTCCAAGGCACAAAACAGACTAAATAAATGACTGTTCGGGTTACCTGGGGACCTATTATGTGGCAAAAGTCCTCAGTATACTATCTAACACACAGAAAGAACTCAGAACGTGTATTGTTATCTTAATCTCCTTAAGAGCCTATAAAGCCAGGAGGCCTGAGGCTCAGAGATTTACCCAGTATTCTCCTGACCCCTAGGAATTCCTACAAGGGGGAACATATTCCCTCAATTAACCAGAGCACTGAAAATCCATTGGCAGGATGAGGCCACCTTTCACATTTCTGTCTACTCAGCAGCAGCATGGTAGTACAAATTAAGCAAGCTCATGAGCTCTGTAGCCAGCCTCCAGGGGTTCACTCAGGGCTCCAGCACACTGCTTAGGTATGTGTCCTTAAGGCATGTGTCCCTAGGCAAGTGGAAGGTCTCTGTCCTGTTTTCCTTGTCTGCAAACAGCAAATACTAGGACCCACCTTCACAGGGTTGTTGGGAGGATTAAATGGAATGTTTTAAATGTGCCATCTCTTTTCAGTGAGTTCTACTAGCTAGTGTTAGTAGAAATAAAGCCCTCACCATCATCATGTGCTTTCCACATGAAAAGGAAAGAAAAAAGTTTATACTCACATAGAGAAAACTAGAAATTGTACAGATGCTGGAGGTGGAAAAGCTGTAAAAGGAAAATAAAAACCAAAGCAAAACCACGCAAACATTTTGGCATCAAAACGTTGTCTGGATTTAGACCAATTTACCTGAACAGACTGTTCCTATTAGTATGATTGTCTTTTAGTAGGAACACTACCTTTGAGCCAGTGAGACCTCAGCCAGCAATGCTTTGGATGACATTTCATTTCAGTTGGGGGAAAAAAGCCAATTCCTTAAATTCAGATGGCACTGTGGTGAGGATTAAAACAAGTAAAACGTAACAAACTATCTTCCCACCCCCCCCCACCCTTTTTTAAGTGCAACTTGATGCTTGCTATGGTTGGTTGGTTTGTTTTTGAGATAGCACGTTATATGTAATTTAAGAGTAAGAATTATTTAGTCTCTATTAGTTCTAGATACAATAATACTTGTAAGCTTTTCTAAAACTACCTAATCTCCCAAAGCTTTCCCAATACGACTTTGAGGTGTTTAACTTCTTCCTCCATCTCATCCATTTAGGATTCTTATGTCCTTCCAATTTTCTTCTCCCTCTCCCCCCCCAAAAATATATATCACTATGAAATAGATCACCCTGTAAAAGTGCCCTTGATTTAAGCAGAATTGGATTTAAAAGTAGGCTCTACCACTTAACTAGCTCAGTGATCTTCGACAAGTCCATTAATCATTTTGAATCTGAGTAAATCAAAACACCATAAACTTCCTAACAGGCTTGTTGCAAGAAAAAATTTTTGTGTTGGGGAACCTAGTACAAGTTTCCATGTAGTAGATGCTGTAAATGATACCGTGTATATATAAACTCTATTATTATTGCAAAGCCAACTAGGGGAAACTAATTGACTATTTTTCTTCTAACATAGCCCTTGAACATGAATACTAATAATGCAATTATAATGCAGGGTTACATCTCTAGAAAACCTAAGGCTTTAATTCAATTACTGTTTAAGAACCTGTATGACACACACAGCACAATGAGACAAGGATACAAAATCAGATAAAAACAGTTCTTAGTCTGAAATTTTTAATGATCTGTAAGTGGTAACTTCTGATCTGGGCCAAATAGCACGTTTTATGTACACATACATCATTACTTTTCACCCCGGGTTTGCTTTTTTCTTCAGCAACCTAGATAACTAAGTTTCTGTCTACTTCAAAGGATCAGGAACTTAGTACCTGAAATAATCTTTTCAAAAATATAATCCTCAACTGTCCAAATGTGCCCTCTAAATTTGTTAAAGTAGCACACCCAAACATGAATGCAACTACTAAAGACTCATCAATGAATAGTAGTGCTTTATGCACGGATATTTATTAAAAAAAGGTACATATAATATTCAGAGCTGGAAAAATCCATTTGTCATTCACAAGTTTGCTTTTCAAAAACACACCTTCATGCTTCTGCTTCTCCACCAGCAATCGTGACCATCATTTCCTCAAGTCTCCTGCCAGGAGTAGTCTGAGGAATGTCTCTTGGCCTGAATGAGTGGTGGAAAAAGGGAGGGTCCTATCCCAAAGGAAAAATATTATGACTTTTCTAATATTGCCTACATTTTCCCTACTACTTCATTCAGTATAGAGGGAAATTCTCAAAGGTTTGTGCTCCTAACTATCTGTAAACTCTTTCTTCAGACCCCTGCTTAAAAACAAAAAAAGCCTTTTTGTTTGTTTTTAGGTAAACGGACATTAAACTTGCTCTTTGAAATTAATCACATTCTAGTTCCCATAAAAGTTTGCAAATTAGGTACAAGGCAGTTAAGATCAAGTGGTGTGTGGAAAAATTCTCATTTTTGAAAATAAAAGATATTAACATACCTACCAATCCTAAAATGGAAATATTTCAAATATACCAGCCTATGTTACTACAAAATAAACATAAGAAGTATCATCTATTGCTACAAAACATTCCAACATTCCAATAAACACAGGGTCAAAAAACAATTAAAACCAACTATCTAACATTTGAAATAAAGGCCCACAAGAGTCCCATGTGCTAGAGTGGTTGCTGCTTGCCTCTCTTGTTTTAAACAGAATCATGACACACTGTTTAAAAGTCTCAACCTTTGGGTAACAGTAAGTGGTTGTGTAGGTTATTAACAACCACAAGTATTGAAACATTTAAAAGATGCATTATTGGCCTCAATTATTTGTTTTCAGATTAAGGCAAATATATTTGTTACTAATCTCAAATTAAGGGCACTGTATCAAAACGGCACACCTGAATTATACACATTAAAAAGGCAACAAAAGCTTTTGTTACATACAAGAAAAAGTCGAATAGTATTGGTACAAAATAATTTTTGAAAACTTTCCTCAACAAAAAAATATCACAACGTGACGCTTCTTTTTCCTCCACATAGGCAGTGTTTCCATTTTTGTAACCCTTTCACCAAATAATTCTGCACCCTTCTAACCAGTTAGTGTCCTAAAAAACAACTGCTATAACTTAAATTGACCTCTATTGCCTTGAACTGAACTAGCCCGGCAGATACTCTCAGAAGCCACTGTTTTGACTGGACTTTTTTTAAGGCCCTCAAAAAGACTAAGACAAGCATATTACTGAGAACTTGTCTGCAAAGACATATTTAAACAGATTTTATTTGGAGTAACTCCAAGGCGCATATGAACGATTTGCACTTACCATATATACTCGAGTATAAGCCGATCCGAAAATCAGCCGAGACACCTAATTTTACCACAAAAGCAGCATTAAAAATGTGCTGAAAAACTCAGCTTATACATGAGTATATACGGTACTCTAGTATATTTTACAATTAAAAACTTTTTAAAAAATGAACAGCTATGGTTTTAGCCTAATATTCTTTTGAAAATAATCCCAGTAACTGAGGAAGTCCCTAGATGGGACAAACAGGTAAAAGCTTGACAAGTGGTTCAAATGCACCCAGACTCACCATGGAAGACAAGTCTGGCAATCTCCTTCCTGAAGGTCAGACTTGAAAACTTCAGAGTATTTCTACTCAACAACCAAGTGTTAGTAGCCAAGAGTCAGACTAACAAACCAATTCCAGTGCATTAGGTTAAAAGGGGAAGTTATAACCCTATTGGACTGGGAGACAGATGAGGCTTTCTACCCCTGTAAAAACTCAATCTCCAAAGCTCACAGCAGTATCGTAATTTTACTCTGCACTGTAAGGGTAGGGTGATGTTGAGTTGGAAAAAAAAACACTCGAGGACCCTACTGGAATAATTAGGCCTATTTTACTATATTCCCCCAGAGGGTAGAATCTGCATAACGTAGTTCAACAAAATTTTATATCCAGTATCTTTCAAATACCAAACTTGTCACCAATAGGACCAGAAACCCCCATCTTTCCCCACATAGCAGCATTTTCAGTCTAACATAGTTAACCCACTGTGCCACCAGCGCCCTTCTGGTAACTCTTAGTAGGCACTTTAAGTGCTGGCTGATTTAACCAGTGGCAGAGTGGTTTTATATATTTAGCTGCTGTGAGTTCAGCAGTTTGAAACCACCAGCACCAGCCACCCTGCTGGACAGAGCTTGGACCCTTCTGAGAATCTCATACATATGCATAATCTCAAGAGAATTCATGTAGCTCCACCTCATCCATTGGCCCTAGCAATGTTGCATGTGTAATATTTAACCTGCATTAATTACACATAATAAAATTCAGAAGCAAACTGTTTTCTACCACAAAACTGAGGCTTTAAAGTTCCATCTGTTCAGAAATGCAATTCCCCTTTTCAAGGCATCCTTATGATGTCTTCAATGACCTGAATCATTTAAAAATTCAAAGTCCTGAGACCTGCTACAATGTGAGGAAATCTTGAAAATATCATGCTGAGCAAAGTTAAGTTACTCACAAATTAACAAATACTAAGTGATTGCACTTATTGCTCTCTCTTGGTTTGGATCCATCCAGTAGGTTGACGCATGATGACTCAACGTACAATAGAATGAAAACTGTCCGATCAGTGCTTTATTTGAGCCCACCGTAGCAGCCACTGGTTCAAGTCATTTCACTGAGGGCCTCCTCATTTTTGCTGGCCCACTCTATCAAGCACAATGTCCCTCTCCAGAAATGGATGGTCCCTCCTGATAGCATTTCCAGTGTACACGAAACCAAGTCTCACCACCTTTCCTTTCTAAGAAGCCTTCTAGCTGAGTTTCTTCCTCAGATTTGTTCCTCCTACCAGTCTATTCCATTTCCCCTCAAACTTTTTAAAGTCTCCCTTGTATTCTATACAGGAGCACTGTTGGTATAGTGGTTACTTGTTGGGTTGCTAACTGCAAGGGCAGCAGTTCAAAACTTCTTTCAACCACTTCCAGGAAGAAAGAGGAGGCTTTCTACTCTTGTGAAAAATGACAGTCTCAGAAACTCACGGGGGCAGTTAGCTCTGCTGTCCTAAAGGGTTGCTTTGAGTCAGCATTAACTGGACAGCACTGGAGCTAGTATTCAGTATTCTTCACCAACACCTTAACTGCATGAATTCTTCTCCTGTCTTCCTTATCTATTTTCTAGCTTTTGTATATAAGAGGTGACTCAAATCACCATGGCTAAGGTCATGCACACCTTAGTCTTCAAAGTGGTATTACGTATTTACATTTCACAACACTTTGATGTCTTTCGCAATAGATCTGCACAATGAAACCCGTTTTATTTTTTTACTGTGGTTTCTACAGGCATAGATTGTGGAGCCAATAAGAAGAGATCCTTCACAACTTCAATCTTTTCGCCTGTTTATCGTGATGCTGCTTATTGGGTCCAGTTGTGAGTTGTAATTCATACTGAAGGTTGTATTCTTTTACCTTCATCAGTAAATTTCTAAAACCTTTCTCATTTTCAGAAAAAAATGTGCCATCTGCATATCACAGGTTATTAATGAGCCTTCCTCCAATCCTGATGTCTCTCTCTGAAATGTTCTGTTCAGCTCTTTTACTTTATTTCTTCATGTTTCAGAGCCTTCTCAAACATCCGTTTTGGCCTTTTCTTTCCTGTCTTTCTTTATAGTGCCTTTGCTGTTATCATCCCACAACTGACCTGGTCTTGGGTTAGTAATGGCCAATGCATCAAATCTATTCTTGAGATGGTTCCTATATTCAGGTGGAAGGTACTGATGACCATACTTTGGTTTTCATGGACTTTAGGTTTATTCCACTTCATCCTAAGTTTGCGTAAGAGCAACTGATGGGTCTGTTTTGCAGTTAGCCCCTGGCTTTGTTCTAACTGGTACTATTGAGCTTTTCCATCATTTTCAGTCAGTTAATTTGATTCCTCTATTACTTCATTGAGGAGGGACCTCAGAAGATGGACTGGCTCTAGCATAGGAACAATTGTGAGAATGGTGCAGGACCAGGCATTCCGTTGGGTATAGGGTCACTATGGATTGGACCTGAATCAATGGCACCTAGCAACAGCCACAATATTCCATCAGGCAGGTTCAAGTATATAGTTGTAGTTTTAAGAAGTATTTACAATGAATAATTGTTGGTCTTACAAAATTCTATCATGTTATCTCCAGCACAATTTCAATCACCAAGGTCATATTTTTCCAACTACTTATCTCTCTGTTTCCAACTTTCACATTCCGATTCCCGGTAATTATTAACACAACTTGATTGTATGTTTGAACAATTTCATACTGCAGAATTTGTTTAAAATATTCCATTTCTTCATCTTTAGCATTACTGCTTGGTATATAAATTTGAATAGTAGTATTTAAAAAAAACACTACTACTACTAACTGGTCTTCCTTGTAGACATATGGACATTATCCTATCATTAACAGCTTTATGCAGGAATATATCTTGAAGTGTTCTTTTTGATAGTGAATGCCATGCCATTCCTCAATTAGGCAAGTGACTAGAGCCATAAATTTACTTCTGGCTTGGGGAAGGGAGAGTGGAAGGGAGGTGGACAGGGAAACTCCACTGGACCTTTTTCTTTCACTTCTAAGACACTAAGATTCTGTTAAGGGTGATAAGGAAAAAAATGGGATCAGAACCTATCGTCGCAAAAAAATGTTAAAATGGCAAAAATGTTTAGTCATATTGCAATAAAAAGAAATAGATGGTCCTACTTAATGACCTCTCAAGTTGTAAGGAAACACCAACAAAATTTCCAAAAGCAGCCAAGCTAAAAAGAAAACACACGAATTACTCAAGGAAATACTATTCACTTTAGATCAGCTCTCTAACACTCAACACCCTCCCACCTCCAAAGAAATAGAAACCAAAAAGGAGAGGTAGATCTCCATTTACAATATTAAATAAGATCTACAATTATTATGCCAGAATAAATCATTTCTCCAAATGTTTAAATTCATTGTCAGTAATCCTTCCCCCTTTGGGGGGGGGGGTGCTGAGGGGCCAGGACTCCACAAACAAAAATGCAAACCAACTACAAAGACTATTAATTTTATGAAATGACACGTCAATCTTTAGAAAACGTAACTCAAACTGTTATTGAATCTGTTGGATTTCAGATGTCTCTAGAAGCTGGACCTTGTTCTTTTGCTTTTAATACCACGTTTTCCCTAGTCACAAAATTCTTTCTCCAGTCATCTGCTCAGTAGAAACTTTCCACAAGAGAACCCTAGGACATACCATTAATTAACATTCCCTCCTAAGAAAAATTATAATGGGAGTTTGAATAATATGCAAGAAAAAGGAAACTCAGGGGTGTCAACAGTAAAAATAGTAGTTCCTTTGAATTTTTACTTTGTTTTACTTTAAAAAAAAACCTTAGAACTTCAGCAAAGCTGCTTCGCACACTATATAAACGTCATTTCAAAATGTCAAATGAAAATTCTTCCCAGTTTTTAAAAACAATGTTGCTTGTCTTTTCCTATTAATCCCATACCAATGCAAATTCCCCTAAAACAAGTAAAAATAAATTCTTAGAATATGACAAGTAAAACCATTTTCAATCACTTTCATGAGGCAGAAATTTCAGTAGGGGGTTCAATTCTCTTCCTACAACTACTAATTGTGGTGCCAACCTTGAGCAAGTTGCTTTTTGCACCCTGTGCTTAGGTTCCTCTGATAAGTAAGTTATTGTTGAGGGTCATTGTACATCCTCAGTTTCTCTGGGTCAGGTCCTATTCCCATCCAGTTATCTTTTAGTCTCAAAAGTACACTCAAAAGATAATGGTCATCCTACCTCAGGTTTATGAAGAGATTACATACGCTAAAACACATGGCATTTACAATTTTCTGGCACAGAGTTGAGTTTAATTAGTTCTGTTGTTGTCACTGAGAGTTGACCTGAGTCAGCCCCCAACTCAAGGCTACAAGAGAAGGAGAGGCTAGGTGGGCCTGCACCATCTCCAGGATTGGCTGCAGGTTCACAGGATTCTTATTAGCAAGTTTCAAAGTACAGTGAACCCTCGCCACTTCGTGCTTCGACTTCCGCGGCTTCACTCTATCGCGGTTTTTGCGTAACAGCGCATGCTCTG
>NW_022109980.1:3957438-3967713 GCF_000313985.2 Echinops telfairi | reverse complement strand
TTTACAAATAAGGAATCCTACTTCGCGGAATTTCATTTATCACGGTAGGGTCTAGAACCGATTAACCGCGATAAACGAGGGTTCACTGTACATTGTCAGGCTCAGTCAGCTATGGTCAGTGTTAAGTCCCTGTTAACAATTTGTTAGAAAAGATTTTGAATGACAGAATGAATAAATAATCCCATGATTTGCCTTTATACATATAAATTTAATACTATTTAACTTCTCATTAAGTTCTCAAAAAAAGAGAAATAAACTGCTGGAAATCAACACTAACAAATTCATTCCACAGAAGAGGCAATATTATATATTGCATTTATATTTCCATATCTAAGTGTCAGTGGGGGTTATACTAGGGTTACAGGCAGGAAGCTGACTGAAAAGTAAAGTTTTCCTTAAGGTCAAACCAAGTCCTTTACTTTTCTAGCAGCCTTTCTCAACCTGGATTCCTCATACTAACCACCAAAACCAAACAAAACACAGCTTCACTGCCATCAAGTTAACTCACAGTCACTCATGCCAACTCATCGGGACAGAACACAAAAAATAAGCTTAGTGAGGATTTCTCCAATCAATACAGTGCAGAACTAGTATCATTCTCCGAGCTCAAAAGAAAAAATGCATTTATCCCATACAATGGATGCCTTAGGGCATGATTCTGTGGTGAAACACCTGTTCTTTTTCTTAATCATTTTGCATTGGTTAATGTAAGTACAACTCTTATCACAATCCATACATAAAATCCATTGTGCCACGCATATTTTGTACATTTGTTGCCATCATCATTCTCAAAACATTTGCTTTCTACTTGAGCCCTTGATATCAGCTCATTTTCCCCTCCCTCCCCACTCCCTCCTCCCCCATGAACCCTTGATAATTTATAAATTACTATTATTTTGTCATATCTTACACTGCCCAACATCTCCCTTCACACACTTTTCTGGTGTCCATCCCCTAGGGAGGAGGTTATATGTAGATCCTTGTCATTGGTTCCCCCTTTCTCCCCCACCTTCCCTCCACCCTCTGGTATTGCCACTCTCACCACTGGTCCTGAAGGGATTATCTGTCCTGGATTCCCTGTATTTCTATTTCCTATCTGTACCAGTGTGCATCCTCTGTTCTAGCCAGATTTGTAAGGTAGAATTGGGATCATGATGGTGGGGGGGAGGAAACATTTAAAAAGTAGAGGAAAGTTGTGTGTTTCATCGTTGCTATCCTGCACCCTGACTGGCTCATCTCCTCCTAGCGGCCCTTCTGTAAGAGGGTGTCCAGTTGCCTACAGATAGGCTTTGGGTCTACACTGTGGGTCTCCACTTCTTGGTATTCTTGAAATACAAAAGGAAAAAAAAATATGGAGAAACTCATTGTTGAAAATTTTGAGTACAAGTCTATGACCTGGAAAATTATTTCCTACAGGATAAAGCTTAAGGAAAAAACCAACATACAAAAAACATAAGTTTGACTGGTGACTGTGAAAAACACCAATGACTCCATCTCCACTAGCTTAAGGTCAGAAATCCAACATCCAGCAAACCAGGAAGGGAAGAGAGCAACAAAAACTCAGTCTAAGATAGCATTCAGTAATGAGCCTAAGAAGCTGGAGCAGTGTTTTAACTATCTACCAGTGGATACAGTAAGAAAATGCAGTAACAACATGAAAAGATTAACTGAAACAGAAAGTGGAAACAAGAGCAACTTTCAAGAGATTTTTATCGGTAGCAGCACACAACTAAGCAGCTCACTACAGAAGAACCAAACAGCAATAGATTTCTTAAGTCATTTTAGCTCCGATCTAACCACTCAGTTAAACAATTGAATGAATAGGCAACTATTTCTAGACATATTTCACCTTGGTTTTGGATAGAGCATAAATGATATTTATACTCAAACCCATTGCCACTGGGCTGATTCCAACTCAGTGAGTGACCCTATAGGGTTTCCCAAGCTGTCATCTTTATAGACAATACCACATCTTTCTCCCCAGAGCAAACTAGGTTCAAACTGGCAGCCTTTTAGTTAGCAGCCAATGGCTTAACCACAATGCTACCTGGCTTCCTTAAATGATACTGGGGAGAGGACGCTTTGGTGAAGTTACTCTCTTTTTCATAGCATGTCAACATAAAACAACATAAATCAAGAACACAATTCAGAACAACAAACCATAGGAAACCAAAAAGGTAGCATCTGCCCCCAAAGGTTACAAGCAGGCTGGAGACTCACTCACTATGAGATGAGTGACTGGCCGTGGGAAGCCCCAGTGGGAAGAGTGCTGTTACAGAGAGGGAGATTCCAACAAAACTCACAAAACAAAATGTAGTACGTAAATTGTTCAATGGGAAATGAATATGCCCTGTAAACTCAAACCCGCATCACAATAAAACGGATTTTTAAGAATACAATTCACCACACTACCCAATGAACTTTTTGAAATAGTTATTTTATTGTGTTTTCAGTTTTATGTTTACACAAGCCAAGTTAGGTTCACAGGACAATTTTCACGCAAGTTACTCAATGAGTCCCACCGGCTTTTGTATAACAAATATGGTCATAAAACAACAGGAACCCTTCGGACTGATTTCAACTCTTCTGACCACTAGTACAAGACAGAATGCAGGCTTCAGGTAGCCCTTCATAGCATTTGGCCGTCTTTGTGCAGGAAAAGGGCCTTGGTGATGCAATCGATGTTTAAGAGCTGGGCTGCTAATTGAAAGGTCAGCTGTTTGAACACCGATCAGCGCTTCCCCCGGAGAAAAGACCTGGCTATCTGCTCTCATAAAAGTTTACAGGCAAGAAAGCCCTGAGGCACGCTTCTGTCACACAGGGCTACTGTGAGTTGGAACTGACTCACACGCCATAGATGGAAACGGCAAGCCCTGGGGCTCGGTGCTAAGCTATCAACAAAGGTGGGCACACTCTTCCTGACTCACAGATCCCCTATAATAAGTTGACCAGACCTCCCCGCTTTTGGCGGGACAGTCGCGATTTTTAACAATTTTTCCCACGCCCCACGGCATTTTTAAAAAGTCCCGATTTTTAGAAAGAACGCACGACAAGCTAAGGTATGTGGTTTTCGGCTGCCTTGTGGCTTTTTCGCCAGGATATGAGTTTTAGCGATGGTGTCCCGATTTACCAATGTTAAAATCTAGTCACCTTGCCCTATAAGGCAGAGAAAAACCACCCCAGGTTAGTTCGATTCCAAGGCTGTAAATCCTTATGGGAGCAGAAAGCCTCTTTTCTCCTGTGGATCAGCTGCAGGGGTTGAATTGCCATCCTTGTGTTAGCAGCTTCACAGGTAACCCTTTATGTCACCAAGGCAATCCAACATGTAACCCACTATGCCCTAGGGAGTTCTCCTACACAAGGAGTCACGGAGAATAGTTGTCAACTGAAAGGCAACTGGTTGACGTGAAAAGAAAAAACCTTGGTTTCGTAAAAATAAAAACGATCCTGTATGCTTTCCAGTGAAAAATAACCCAAGACCAATACACCAGAGAAGGGACACAATCCAGTTTAGCATTAAAAAAGCACAAAGCTTTTGAGGTCATGCCAATAATAGAAGTGAATCCAACTTGCCCTTGATTAACATGTGACTTAGGGCAAGTAATTTCTTTTGAGACCCTCAATTTTCCCCACTGTAGAGTAACCAACTACTAGCTTGCAAAGGAGGTGGCGATTAAACAACAGATGTTGAAGCACAGAGCACAGCTATTGTCAATTCAGAGGGAACTCAAATGGCAGCTGAATTGAGTTTCTGATGATACCTGAGCATTCAAAGCAAATGTTCTTCATTCAAAAATATTGTACTTAAAGACTTATTCCTCCCCACGCCTCAAAAGTCAGTTTTTTTACAAAGGCATTCTTAAC
This sequence comes from Echinops telfairi, assembly GCF_000313985.2. Classification (NCBI taxonomy): domain Eukaryota; kingdom Metazoa; phylum Chordata; class Mammalia; order Afrosoricida; family Tenrecidae; genus Echinops; species Echinops telfairi. The sequence continues at coordinate 3,963,849 of NW_022109980.1, read as the reverse complement.
TGTACATTGGGCATTAGATTATTCAGAGATTATGGTAATCTCTCTGGTTTGTCTTATGAAGCCGACTCATCAATCAAAAAGCAAAAACAAAAACCATTGACCTTTTCCACACTCTGGGTTGGAGGGGTCACTAAATTAACTTCAATAATCAACCTTTTAATTAGGCTAACCCTACGTGAAGATACTTGGCAAGGATATAGTAAGCATAAATAAAACACATTCCAGGTAGCAGATTAAAACAGCTGTTGATTTTTTATAAATGCACATACACAAAAATTAAGACTACCAAGCACCAGCACCCCCACTGAATAGAAAATCTTTTTAAATTAAAAACAAAGCTAGTAACGCCAGAGATTTTTTTTTAATCAAAGTTTTGTGTTCTGACATCTTTTCCACATAAAACATGCAAAGTTCAGTTTATGACAGCATAGCAATCGAAAAAATTATTGTACAGGGACAAGAGTGAACAGCAAATCTCAAGTCTTAAGCACACACTAAATAATAGAACATTACGAAAGAAACGTAAATTTTACCAAGACGCTGTGTCAAAATTATTGTTACTCTCCAAGATCAGTCACAGTTCAGTATCTCATCCCAACAGCTAAATGGGATGATTCCTACATTTTGCTCCCCCGTGCTCTCAACTACAACAGCTCCAAGGGACAATATACTGCAGTTGAGTATGAATAATCTACAAATGCAGATTTTAATAAATAAACACACAAAACAAAACCTTCACAACACTGAGATGTTATCCAGCTGAGCTGTAAAGAACAAGGGGGTAAAACCATTTAATGCAAATTTAATCTAAATGTTAAGCTAAAACTTTAACGCACTGCTTTGGAAACTGAAGTCTTCTATCTCTTATAAAGAACCCCAAAGGATAAAGAATATGATATTATCCAGTTTACTCCCTTCCCACACGACTGTGGGTGCTATCCATCACTTAAACATGCAGAATATTAAGCATTACTAAACTGTTCAAGCCATATTTCCCCCTACCCCCACCATCTAACAGCATGTACCCCAAAGACTAGGTTTGGCCCTGCTCCCTACCCTACCCATCCATTTCTATTCAAACCACTCTATGCAAATGATAAATCAGTAAGGTTGAAAAGACTGAAAAAATACTGAAGCATTTCATTCAAATCTCATTTGAGTGTTAAGAAATCTTAACTGACCTGATCTTAGGCTTGCTTCAAAACTACTAGTCTTTAACTAGTCTTTAACTATTGTTAAGGGTTTAAGTAGTTTAGCTATTGCCTCACCACAATAAAATAAATCGGACGCCACAATCATCATCTACTTAGGTCTGTATGTGCACATCTTTCTGGAGCTAAAATGCTGAATATGAAATATCCAGACTAACATTACCAATTAAGAAATGTCTGTTCCCAGATGGAAGTGGAACTTTGCTATACGTAATTCTTAGGAAACCTACTCTACAAAACATAAAAATTAAATACTTATCATCTTGAATTACTTTTGGAAGGGATCCTGGTGGTGCTGTCGATTTGGTATTAGGCTGTGAAAGGTCAGTGATTCAAGCTCACCCCACCCATGAGAACCCTCTGCAGGAGGAAGATGAGACTGTATGCTCCCCAAAACATTTAGTCTCGGAAACCCTGGGGAGCAATGCTACCCTGCCTTATAGGGTCCCCTATACTGCAGGCTTGACTCCACAGCAGTGAGTTTTTTGTTTTAGAAATTTGTTATATATGGGGGCACCATGGCAGGGGGGGAAACTCATGGGGACCAGGGAGGGGGGACCTAACACTGAACAATGCAACAATGCGAAAAATAAAGCATTTGCCTTAAAGTAACTAAAGACTATTTCATAAGTACACTAAATAAGAAGACTGTTTTTTTATTGTGGTGCACTGTTTCTGTGGATTGGAAATGTCAATTATTTTCTTTAAAAAATTACAATACTTTACAATATCTACTTTTAACTAGTTATAGCACTAGATCATTAAAATGAGTGGGTGAATGGGTAATTTAAATCTTTTTATATGTAAACATTCATTTTCACATCAGATTAAAAAATGCAGAGAACCCACCTCACCCCACTCCCAGTCTGATACATTAAAATACTATAGTTATTTCGCAGTGGGAAGGAATGGCTAATAAGTACATTTCTTCTCCAATCCTCTTTTCTACCCATTCATTAAGCACCAAACACTAAAGGATTTCAGCTCCTACCTCCATCTCCCTACCAGGAATGCTCCCTACAAACACCCCAACCCCTTCCAATGTCACTTATTCCAACTGTCAAAGCCCCACCTATTAATAGTAAATCCCTTCAGACTGACTCACTTTAATTTCAACTTGATGAAATTAGACACCCAGCAGAATTTACAAAATTTGCGAATGGAATTTTCCTCTTTTAAAAGGATTTTAAAAGGGGCTAAAAGTAGAGCAGAGTCCAACAAAGGTATCAACACTTAAAAGTTAAACCAGTAAGACAAGGATAATCAGTTACGTTCCTTATTCTACGCTGGTTCAGTTCGCAAATATAAAAATGTACATACATAGTTCATAGGGCAATCGTGGAATTGTTTACACCCAGGTTAAGTTTCCTGTCCAAGTCATCTTGATTGGTAAATACAAACTTTGGTCATTACACCAAGATTGTAAGGCAACTGGAAACTTTTTCTTCATTTTTTTTCTCCAATTATGGAAAAGTTCAAGTACATACAACAATATATAATAGCTCAATGAGATCTCCGGTACTCATCATCCAGCTACAATCAATCATCCATCCATCCACTCAAGGCCACTTTTGTTTTATCTCTACCTCGCACCCACTCCCCTCTTCCAATTAAAGTTTAAAAAAAAAAAAAAAAGGCGACTCCATCTGTGGTTAAGTACACACACTAAACCCTCCAGACAGCAACACTGTCCATGCGCAGTAACACGTTGAGAAGTTAAGGACCCCAAGTAAAGTAACTGTTTCCACTCTGCCCTCAACTTCTGGTTAGGTTAAGACTTTCAGAACTCATTTAAAAACAAAGACACAATCAGCTTCAGGGATGTTCAGCGAATCCAGCAAAACCCAAAGGGCAGATTTAAAATTTCCCTAATAGAATAAATGGGAGTGTGTGTGACGAAAATGAACTCAAACAATCTGCCATTAGCTTGCATTCACGCTGCACCTTGGCTCAAAACGAAAAAAGGCAGGCTAGTTAATATAATGTGTCCTAAAATCCCAATTCAACCACTTGAAAAACCACTCAACACTTATGCCTTAACTGGCCCTTGTGATCCCTAATTATAGATTGACACCAATGTAGAGAGGCATTTGAAGGTAAGTGGTTGAAAATGCTCAGAATTAACCCCAAGGTTCACTGGAACAAGATAGGGCAGTGAGTCTAAAACTACCTGCATCGGCTTGTCATTAAACAGAAATGGATCCACTTTCCATACATACTCGTTTTCGTTTTGAGGGGTGCTTTTCTTTCTTTTGGGGGTGGTGGTAATAAATTCGCATATAACCTTAAACGCAACGCGCTGGGGGCTCCAGATAGAATTGGGAGACCGCCTCCCGCTCTGGCTCCATCCTAACCAATGCGAGGAGAGAGAAGGTTGGCAGGAAAGTGCTATGAGGACAGTAACAAACACCAGCAGCTCCCAAGCAGGCCCAGTTAGAGCCAGAAATGACGCACTTCGGTAACCCGACTCTCTCTCCCCCCCACCCCCGCCCCCAGCAGCGGAGCTGCCCCCGCCAACAGCCCGGAGTAAAGGGGGGCGGGGGGGGGCGCAGAGAAAAAGACAACAGAAAAAAGAAAAAGAAAAAAGCAAGGGAAAGGGGCGGGGGGAGGCAGAGGTTGGACCGCACTGGGTTCCATCCAGAAACCTCGATTATTCCTCTTTCGATACTAACTACTAGGACTAAACAGGAAAGAAGCATGGTGCTTAAGCAAGTCCCATCATGGTGGTTTAAGAGCCACTAAATTAAGCTGATAATGAGTCCAATCCACAGAGACAAATACAGGGTGTGGCTGCCGCGAACGACGGCGGTCCGGGGGAGACCCAGGGTATGGAATTCACACTCGAGTGTGAAGGGAAGACGGGGATACACGGGGGGAGGGGGGCGAGGCGGCCCGCGCATTTTAAGGAACCATTGCAAATCAGCACCGGCTTTTCTTCGCTTACACCTAACCCTCCCGATCAAAAGTCCCTCGTGGATATTATATAAACCGTGTAAACTGTAACTAGCTATTTCGCTCTACACCGTGACCCTCAATTAAATGTTTTTTTTTAAACTACATCGAAAAGCAAGAAGGTAGGCGAGGGAAGGGGGTGGGGGTGGTAGTCAACAATATAAAAATATTTCTAGGCCACGGAGGAGAGTCTCACCATCCGGCTGAAACTACTAAATGCAACATTAAAAATTAAAGCTGAACACTGCAGCGCGCACTCACACACGCACACAGAAACACGAAATATATGTATTTACATATATCACCCGAAAACCCAGTACAGTTTCGGATTAAGGCGAAAATGACATCTCCACCAAGGGGGAGGGGAAATGAAATGTCTAAAGTACAGCGCTTTCTTCTCCGCGCCCCCCCCCACCCCGGTCGAAAGAATAAACATAAAAAAATCGGAAAACTCCGCAGGCAAAGCCAGGCCGGCTCGCGCCCCACAACAGAACAACAACAACAACAAAAAGCAGAAATCAACAATCTGTTTACGAATCTAGGCCAGAAGAAAATGGGAACGGGGCTCAAAGTTTTGCGGAACTACTTGATGCTGTTCCCCACACCTTTCTCTCTCCCTTGGCCCATCCGACCCTGTTAGCCCTAAAATCCCCGGCCGCCCGATCGGCGTCGGCAGGACAGGAGTCCGAGAAGCAGCAGGCAGGCAGGCAGGAAGGGAAGAAAGTCCGCCCCCAGCCAGAAGAAAAGTGTGGAGGGAAAAAGCAGATGCTGCCTACCTGGGGCAAGGATCAGCTCAGTTCGTGCCTTGAGAAAGACAAGTGCGGGTGGGGGTGGGAACGAAAAGCAGCACTAAAACTAAAACAAAAGTGGCGCCAAAACCCCCCAACAAACAGCCTTCTACTCCCGCCCTTCCCCCCCCCTCCTCCCATGCCAGGCAGCCAGGGCCCCCTTGGGGCAAGGTCTGCAGGCGGGGGCCCCCGCACGGGCAGAGACCCCCCCCACACACACACACATACACACACACACACGTCTGATCAAATTGTTGCCCAAAGAAAACTGACCGAAGTCGGGCCTCGGAAGGGATGGAGAGATCGATGCCAACTGCTTTCCCAAGCAATTCCCCCACCACGCGCTGGAGATGATGGGGCGGGGGAGAAGCCAAGGGGCCCGTCACATGAATGTTGTTCCCTCTCTAGGAAGGGAGGAAGAGAGGGAGGGAGAGTTGGGAGGGAGGGAAGGAAGGAGGGGAAGGCCGAGGGAGGGGGCACGAGGGAGGGGTGTGATCCGAGGAGATTTTCCCTCGCCTCCCTCGGTCCGAGGCCCAAATATACACAACTGAGCCTCCGCTCGCTCCCCTCCCCCCCGCGGTTCCCAGCACCACCATTTTGCTGTCTTCCTTCCCCTCGCCACCATCCCGCGCGCTCCCCCACCCCGGCCCCGCCGGCCTCCCCCGGCTGCGGCTGGCCTGCCACCACACCTCCAGCTGGGGCTTCTCCTTGGCTTAAGAGCCTTCTGGAGAAAAGGAGCCTACATCGAATGCCACACGGGGAAGCGGCGCCTCCATCTTGCGCTGCTCCGCGTTCTCCATTTTGGGCCACCCATTGGGGGGGGGGTCCTCCGTCGAGGCCCCGAGGGAGAGTTGGACGCGGGAAGGAAAGAAAACCTTCAGCCAGGGTAGTAGAAATGAAGAGCCTGCAGTAGAAAGCCACGCTAGGACCGGGAGGTAGGGCGGAGGGGCTCTAAGTTCCCGGGTCCTGGGGGGGTAGCCATGGGGGGGAGGGCGGGGGAGAAAGGAGGGTTGGGGGTTAGGCGGGGGCGACGGAGAGTCCCCGGGCTGGACGCGGCCCGCCACTCGCCCCAAGGCTGCCCCGGCTGGGGACCAAGAAAGAAGAGGGGAAAGCCAACGGCAACAGAGGATCCAGCCTCTTTCCCTCCCAACACCTCTCTCTGCCCTATTTCAACAACGCACACCGCACGATGGGCCCCGCGCCCTCCGGGTGCCCCTCCAAACTTCTAGAAGCTTCGCCTCCGCCATTTTATAACTTACCTCCCCCCTCAGCGTACACAGAGGCAGCAGCGAGACTGTTCGCCTCCCCCACTCCTCCTTCCTTCTTTCTCAGGCCGGGGGCTTCTTCACCCCTGGGCTGGTACAAGATTTTTCCCCTTGCTCTTCTGTACACCCTTGAATTCTACTCAGGGACGGAAGCTCCCGCGGTTCTAGAGCGGTGGGGGGTTTTGAAAGTGGCGG
>NW_022109980.1:3944201-3954294 GCF_000313985.2 Echinops telfairi | reverse complement strand
ACAATGGATGTATGGATTGTGATAAGAGTTGCACAAGCCCCCAATAAAATGTATTTTGTATTTCCTAACACTTTTCAAAGCAACCAAACTATATGTCTTAGAAATACCATAAGTGAAGTCAAAAGAGAATCTATAAAATGAAAAAATGTTACATGAATGAAAGAGACTAATTTCCTTATGTACAAAGGACTTATACATCAATAAAATGAAAATCAGTACTTCAGTAGAAAGATAAACAAGGGATATAAACAGTAAATTTATTTGAGAAGAAATACACATGGCTAATAACTACATAAAACACAGCTTGACTCCACTGACCACCAAGAACTGCAAATTAAATACCACCTTAGGAGTCCTAATCAACTCAAAGGCAGAGCGACTTTTTATCCTACTAGATGGGCAGAGATCTAGAATTCCAAATGGCCAACCTTTCAGCTAGTCATGGAACATTTAACTGTTTGTGCTACCCAGGAAATCCTACACCCATATGTATATAAGCTTGCATATGTACAAAACCTTCTTGAAGAACATTCTGGAAATCTAACATTCCGATCCCTCCCAAAAAGGGGGCAGTGCAAGATTCTAGGACTTTTACCTTCCATTTATTTCTTACAGTACCACCTTATTTTTATTTTTTTCACTGAGTACTACTTATATTTTTTATTATTTATGCTGATTACAGTCACTCTGGAAAGCCAGTTAACAATTTTAGAATTTTTCGTTTTATTGGCATATGATTCACATGTCATACAATTTCATAGTTCAATCATATTAAGAAGAATTGTGCAATTATCACCACAATCAATTTATTACAAAGTTAAACACAGACTTAACATACAACTCAGCAGTCTGGGTCCTGAGCATTGGTGCTAGAAATGCAATTTTATATGACCCCCCCAAAAGCCGGTACATGAATGCTCATAGCAGCTTTATTTCTAATAGCCAGAAACAGGAAATAACCCCAATATCCATCAACTAGTGGATGGTCAAATAAACAATCGTACATTCATACAACAGAACGCTACTCTGCAATGAAAAGGAACAAACTATTGATATGCACAAGCACTTGGATGTATGTCAGATACAGCATGCTAAATGACAAAAATGCCAATCTCAAAGGACTACACAATGTCTGATTCAATTTATTTATGCTTATAAAACTGATAAACATATAGTCATGGGGAACAGATCTGTGTGTATCAAGTATGAGGGTTGAGGGAAAGGTGTGACTATTGAAAGGGTTACTAAAGGGCATTTTGTTGTGATGACCTTACTTATACTAATGGTTGCTCCAATTTATCCATGTAATAAATGGTCATGCAACTTAATGTCGAGTTATCATCACACCATTTCAGACTACTATGAAGCCTGTGTACTACAAAATGTACTCATACCAACCCTATATACTATAACCTGATGTACTACACTGCCCAGTCCTGCACCTTTATCACAATTTTGGCTATGTTTGAGCCTATGGTTGTGCCAGCCTATTTCGCACTGGCCCTCTGCCAAGTATGATGCCCTTCTCCAAGGACTGGTTCCTCCTGACACCATGTTCAAAGTATGTGAGACCAAGTCGCACCATCCTCACCTCTAAAAACTGTTCTGACTCTACTTCTTCCAAAACAGATTTGGCTGTTCTTCTAGCAGTCCATGGTATAGTTAATATTTTTTGCCAACATACCAATCCAAGGCATCAATTCTTGTTAGGTCTTCTTTGTTCACTGTCCAGCTTTTCCATATATAAGAGGTGTTTTAAAATCCCATGGATTGGGGTCAGGTGCACTTTAGTCTCAAAGTGGCATCTTTTCTTTTTTAGCACTTTTTTTGCAGGTAAAAAGCTTTTTATTCATCATTTATGTATAATGTACACACGATGTATTTAACAAGATGGCAGTATAATCTGATAGTCAAATAAGATACATGTATGGAAATTAGAGATGGATTTTTCCATCTATCACTAATTCTTCTAAACATGTTTTAGAGGAAAAGATTTGAGTAGCAATTTCTGCATATATAGCACTTGAACCATAGGTTAATTAATATGTCATGGGTGACATTTGGTTGCTTCATTTTTGTTTCTCTTTTTTATTTATTTGTTTTTTAATCATTTTATTAGGGGCTCATACAACTCTTATCACAATCCATACACACATCAATTGTGTAAAGGACATTTGTACATTCATTGCCATCATCATTCTCACAACATTAGTTCTTCAATTAAGCCCTTGGCATCAGCTCCTCATTTTCCCCCTCCCTCCCCACTCGCTCATGAACCCTTGATAATTTATAAATTATTTTGTCATATCTTGCCCTGTGCAATGTCTCCCTTCACCCACTTTTCTGTTGTCTGTCCCCCAGGGAGGAGGTCACATGTAGATCCTTGTCATCGGTTCCCCCTTTGCATCCAACCCTCCCTTTACCCTCCCAGTATCGCCACTCACACCACTGGTCCTGAAGGGATCATCTGCCCTGGATTCCCTGCATGTCCAGTTCCTATCTATACCACAATACATTCTCTGGTCTAGACAGATTTGTAAGGTAGAATTGGGATCACGATAGTGGGGGAGGAGGAAGCATTTAGGAACTAGAGGAAAGTTGTATGTTTCTTCATTGCTAAGTCGCACCCTGACTGGCTAGTCTCCTCCCTGCTTTTTAGCACTTTAAAGAGATCTTTTGCTGCAGATTTTCCCAGTATCATAATACATGAGCATTGATTGTGGATCCAAGTAAAATGGGATTCTTGTCAACTTCTATCTTTTCTCTGCTTATCATGATGTTGCTTACTTCTACAGTTGTGAGGATTTTGTTTATATTGACATGTAATTTGAAAGCAGTAATCTTTGATCCTCATCAAAGCCCTTGCTTCAAGTCCTCTTCACTTTCATCAAGCCAAAGCTATGCCATCTGCATATGGCTGTTTGCTAATGAATTATTTGTTCAGTATACAGTCTAAATAAGTATGGTAAAAGAACACAGGCCTGATTCACAGTTTTGCTAATGTTAAACCAGGCACTCTCCCCTTATTCCATTCAGTCTCCCCTTATTCTGTCTGCCTCTTGGTCTATGGTTCCCAAGTTTATTTAGCCTACTGCCCCCCTTTCAGAAAAATATTACTCAGCACCCCAATGGCAATTAAATTTCGTACTATAACCCATAATCCAAGGAAAAGTATAGATGTCTGTTTTTGTAGCACCCACCTGGAGTGTTCAAGCACCCCTCAGCAATATTCCCTACTTTGGGAAATACTAATGGTTAGGCTTTGTATGAGCACAATTAAATGTTCTGGAATTTCCATGTTTCATGATATTATCAGTAATTGGTTATGATTCACACAGGCGAATGCCTTGGCATAGTCAATGAAAACACAAGTGACCATCTTTCTGGTATTCTCTGCTTCCAGTCTAGATTCATCGGACGTCAGCAATGACAGTCCTCCTTCCAAATACTCTTCTGAATCTGGCAGCTCTTTGTCAACGTCCCGCTACAACTGTTTTTAAATTATCTTTAGCAAAATTTGTTTGTGACATTAATCATATTGTCTGATCATTTCTGCATGCTGTTGGATCACCTGTCTTTGCAATAGACATACATGTGGATCTCTTCCACTTGGTTGCTAGCTGTCTTCAAAATTTCTTGGCATCGATAAGTGAGTACTCCTACTGCTTTATCAGTTTGTTGAAATATTTCAGTTGCTATTCCATCAATTCCAGGAGCTTTGTTTTTCACAAATGTCTTCATTGCACCTTGAACTTCTTCCTTCAGTACCATCGCTTCTCGATCATATGCTATCTCATGAAATGGTTGAATGTGGACCAGTTCTTTTGGGCACAGTAACTCTGCATCATTCAATATTTTGCCCATAGAACAATCCTTCCTCGCCTCTGTCAGCCTCTGCTGGACCCCAAATCGTCCTTGGTGTTCCTTGGTTTCTAACTGCATCAGTCCAGTTTCTGCCGGTCTTCACATGTCTGCCTTCCTGGTGCGTGTCTCTCCTTCATCTCTGTGTCCAAATCTCCCCTCCGCCCCCCACGCTATCTTTCTCTGAAGCTTTTCATTGTTATCTGTGTGAGATTTTAGAGTAAAGCACTTTTCATTCAACATTTCATACACATAGTGCATGCCATTGATTGCACTCCCTACAATATAAGAGTACTCATCCCATTGGCTCCTTGTGTTTCCCGTTTCCATGTGTACTTTTTCCCCTACCCATTGCTGCCTTCTGAACTTTGTCTCTGGGCACCTGCTACCCAATTCATCTCATGTGGTTGGTTGGTTGGTCTAAGGCAGTAGTTCTCAACCTTCCTAATGCCATGACCATTTAATACAGTTCCTCATGTTTTGTTGCCCCACCACCACCAACCATAAAATTATTTCATTGCTACTTCATAACTATAATTTTGCTACTGTTATGAATAGGGCAACACCTGTGAAAGGGTCGTTTGACCCCCAAAGGGGACAAGACCCACAGGTTGAGAACTGCTGGTCTGAGGAGTACCTCCTTGGTGTTAATTGTTCACCGCATAAGCCTATCTTCCTTCCTTCCTTCTTTTCTATGGCTGAAAACTGAGCCACTGGGGTGAGTTGAGTTGCCCACTTGAAAGATATCTAAGGGTCCTGAAGCACTGAAGATGACTTGATAATTATTGATTATTTGAATTTAAAAATTAGAAACAAAGAATGATTGGTAGTTAGAAAATATGGTCTTGGTGATAGAAATGATGCTGGATATTGCATGACAGAATTTTGAAGACCAGCAGGTAATTCACTGCAAATAATTTTCTCAACAATGCATAGGAATTAAATAGATTGCATTTGTGAACAGAATTGATGGAGAAGCTCAATATCATCGGTCAGAACAAGGTCAAGGGCTGACTGCAAACCATTAATTGTTCAGAAGCAAGTTCAAGTTGAAGCTGAAAAAATTAAATCAGGTCCATGAGAGTCAAAATATTACCCCAAATACATCCCATTGAATTTACAGACCATTTCAAGAATAAATTTGAGACACTGAATACTGACTGAAGACGAAAGGGTTGTGGAATGTTATCAAGAATATTATACATGGTGGAGGGAGAGTGGGGTGGAAAGGGGGAACCGATTACAAGGATCTACATATAATCTCCTGCCTGGGGGATGGACAACAGAAAAGTGGGCGAAGGGCGACGTCGGACAGTGCAAGATATGACAAAATAATAATTTATAGGTTATCAAGGGTTCATGAGGGAGTGGGGAGTGGGGAGGGAGGGGAAAATGAGGAGCTGATGCCAGGGGCTTAAGTGGAGAGCAAATGTTTTGAGAATGATGAGGGCAATGAATGTACAAATGTGCTTTACACAATTGATGTATGTATGGATTGTGATAAGAGTTGTATGAGCCCCTAATAAAATGATTATAAAAAAATTAGCTGCTCTTCCTTGTAAGTATATGGATACTACCCTATCACTGACAAGGTTATACTTCAAGATAGATCTCGAACTGTTCTTTTTGAAAATGATTGTAACACCATTCTTTTTCAGTTTGTCATTCCTAGCAAGGTAGATCACAGAGCTACATTATAAAGCATGGACTTGTTGCCATCAAGTAGATGCCAACTCATAGAAACCGTATAGGATAGAATAAAACTGCCCCTTTGGGTTTCTGAGGCAGTAAATCTTTATGGAAACAGTCAGTCTCACCCTTCTCCTCTGGAGCAACTAGTGGATTCAAACTGCTGACCTTGTGGTTAGTAGCTAAATGCATAGTCCATTAGACCACCAGGGCTCCTTCATAAAGCATGGAAAACACAGGAAATTTGTGATTGCCAGAAGATCCATTCATTAGTTACAGGTGGAACTGTAGAAGCAGAAGAGGGACCATGATTGGGATAGGTACATTCTTACAGATTAGAAAGGCTTTGCTTCAGAGTCCTTGGTTAACCTTGACCCTAGCACCCCAGTTTACAAAAGGGTAAAGTACCTGAAGGCTAGATAGTCCCTCCCTTGGCTGGGCAAGGGAGAGACAGCAGTCAACTTTTAAACACACTCCGCCTGAGGGTAAAGCATTTTTCATAGCCAGCCAAAGCTCAGAAAGAACTCCATGCACATAGAGACTTGAAATACTAGATTTAGGCCTCCCAAAGTAAACCATAGCATTCTGGAAATGTAGTGTGCCAAATTTTTTCAATGTAATTTTATAATTATTATTGCATTTTCTTTTTGTGTGTGTGCTCAGAATTTAATACACTTACAACAATGCTATCTCAGACATTAATGTGTATAAAAGTTACCTGGTAGAGGTAGCTAAAATGCTAAATTCAATAAATTTAGTAGCTGAATTCATAAACCTGGAATTTTGTATTTCAAATAACTCCCAGCTCACACCCATGTTACCAGTTCAAAGTTCAAGCTTTGCGCTGTGAGGGCCTTAGGAGCAAAGTACAAACGTGCTAGGATGGCTTTCTGTGCCTTTCATAGCCTTATCCGGATCTCATTACTCATAACTGAACTCTGCTAGGGCAAGGTCTAGTTCACCACTGTATCACCAGTGCTTAGTTAAGAGCCTGAAACAGGATGTTGTTGCTAAGTGCCATTGAGTTGGTTCCAAGCCATAAAACCTTATGTGCAAAAAAACCACAAACAAACCTTATGTGCAACAGAATGAAACCCTGCCCAGCCCTGTGGCATCCTCACCGTGGTTCCTCTGCTTGAGCCCATTGTTGCAGCCACTGTGTTAGGTCCATGTCTTTGAGGGCCTTCCTTGCTTTCCCTGCCCCTCCACTTTACCCAGCAGGATGTCCTTTTCCAGGGACTGGTCTCTCCTGACAACCTGTCTAAAGTCTCAAAAAAAATGTTTGTTGGGAGAATGGCTGTTAATCAACTATTCCCTGCTCATATGCAAGACATTATAAGCAAACTAAATTACTTGCTGCTATCAAAGAACTTTTTGTTTTAAGGGGAAAAGAAAGCCCAAATTCAAATATATTTTATAGACACCCCTTTATTAAGTCTTAAACAGGACGAAGACTAGATCGTTGTTTTTCAAAGTGGGCCATTCGACTCCCGGGAGATGCTGGAAGCCCCATTGTGGCTGCAAAAGCAGATACCTACCCTTGCCCCTGGATTACTGCCTATAGTACAATCGTTTTTAATTGCCAGGAAGTGCTGAGCAGTGCTTTGGGGGGGTTTTAAAGGGTAAGTTTGGGAACCCATGGACTAGAAAGACAAACACATATTACCCATCTAAGAGAGACCATCAGCGTGAGGCCATAATGGAGTCTGAAGTAACCACAGCCACGTGGCTAAATTATCAAGCCTGGTAAATAAATCACCCACAAACCAAATTCACTGCCATCAAGTCGACACCAGCTCATAGCAACCCTATAGGACAGGGTAGAACTGCCTCTGGGTTTCTGAGACTGGGACCCCTTACAGGAGTAGAAAGCCCTGTCTATCTCCAGAGGAGTTGCTGATGGTTTCAAACTGCTGACTTCGTACTTAGCAGCCCAGCTTGGAACCACTAGGCAACCAAGAGTCCTCAAAGAAAGCATATGCATCACAAAATCATGACTGACGTCAAATCAATTCATCATCATCACAGGCAGGACACCCGAAGCAAGAAAGGGGCCTTGATTGGGCAATATACACTTGGGAGATAAGAAAGTTTTACAGGATGGGTTCTAAGGCCCTTTGACCTTCTTAGTCTTGAGCATAGCTTTACAATCACTGTTGTTGTTAGGTGGTGTAGAGTCTGATACATAGCATTACTGTACAGGGCTATGTGAATCTGGCCCATCCTCACATTGTTTGAACCCATTGTTATAGCGCTAATACCCTATTTTCCATTCATGGTACACTCAGGTAAGTCCCTGAGGGCTAGACTGCCTCTCTTGGGCTGGCTAGGTGAATCTCAGCAATTACAAATGCCTGCAGGGAAAGCTTTTTATGTGGCTGGTCAATGGTCCTGAAAGAATTCAAAGAAGGCCTAATCTACATAGATAACTCAAAATGCCTTTAGGACTCACACTATAAACTGTAGCCTTCCACACACATACTAAAAAACCAATGCCATTGAGTGCATTCTGACTCATATATAGGACAGTATCACAGGATTGAACTGTCCTTGGGAGTTTCTGAGACTAACTTTTAAATTTAGGTTGTTATAACAGTTATTAAAATAATGTTATGGGTTAGTAGAAACAACAAAGAACCAAAGGATTAAAATGCAAGCTATGTAAATTCCCAACTACAATCCAAGTGTCTAACGTATTCATTCATTAGCCAACTAAAACCCCAAGAAAGACAAGACACCCAATATAAGAAAGTCCTGCAAAGCAACTGGCAATTTTCAGTTATCGAAATTGTGGATTTCGCTCTCAGTTTCCCCGCCATCCTGAGTGTGGTGTTGCTCCGACTTCATATCGTCTCCTAAGACTTTCAGGATCAAGAGATTCCTGGCCAAGAAACAGAAGCAGAATCGGCCCATTCCCCAATGGATTCGAATGAAAACCGGTAATAAAATCAGGTACAACTGCAAGAGAAGACATTGGAGAAGAACCAAGCAGGATCAGTCAGGAGTCCCCTGAGGGATGGCACGCATGACCGCATTTTCCCAGTCTCAAATCATGTTGTGTTGCATTAAGACTTTTGGCCCCATCTGATCAATTGAACTTCTTCTATTGGCAAATCTGATTTATTCCTTGGTTTTTTGCTTCCTTATCAAGTCTAACAATAAATAATGTAAGGCTGTTGGTTTGAAAAAAAATTGTGGATTTTGTATCCTCTTCTCAATCAAGAAGAAAAATTTTTGAAGGGGCTATAATATATAAAATAAGATAGAAAAACACATTAAAAACTTGTAACAATGGCTGTAAATACATTATCTTACATGTTTCTCATAGGCAGTGGGTTGGTTATGGTACATCTATAGCATGAGATTGTTAGATTTCTCAGGGGAGAGATGTACCTTGGTCCTTGGTTCTGCACCAGAAAGAATTCACGCTGAAGCCTGGTTTGTGATCCCAGTGAACTTATAGAGAATAGTAGCGGTTTCGGGTTCTACAGTAAATGGAACACAAGCCAGACAGAGTCTGCGGCACAGTTGTGGGACTGCGGCCTGGCCGCTTCAGACTGCAGCCCGGCTGTGCTACATTGTGTAGCAGCCTGCTGGGGAAAACCTCTGGCTTTTGAGGGGTCCCATTGGGAGGTGTGGTCAGCAATACTGGTCGACCCCTTTGGCTGAATCAAATTCACCTGGCTTAGATGGGCCAATCCAGCTGTAACGCCCACCTAGGTGTACCACCCCTTCAAGGCAAGAAGCTCCAATCTCTGAGCATGCGCAATTGACGCCCCAGTCCCTATGCTAGCTACCTAACAAGATCACTAAGATAATAAAAAACAGACAAAATATATGTCAGCTGGAGGACCTGATGCCGGGGGCTTAAGTGAAGAACAAATGTTTAGAAAATGATGAGGGCAATGAATGTACAAATGTGCTTTACACAATCGATGTATGTATGGATTGTGATTAAGAGTTGTATGAGCCCCTAATAAAATGATTAAAATTAAGAAAAGGAAAATAATACAGAAGAAATAAAAATATGTCAGCTCTGTAGCAACATACAAACAACACTCCCATTTACCCACTCTAAAAATATTATATAATATTGTCAGAAAAAAGTCGTAGAAACTACATATTTTAATAAGAAATAAATTCAATAAAGAGTGATAATACTGAGAACCAAGGCATTCCGAGATTTCAAAGTCATGTGGGGTTTTTTGTCGTTTGGTTGATTCAAAAGTTTGTCAGATAAGTTTTTGAAAAATTTGTTCAGAGCAAACGTTCGTCATAAATGTCACACATTTTTCTCATACACTTAACATTCTTCCAATAAAAGACCTTTGATAAGCATATAAAACGTCCAGGTGTAACATAGTTGAGATGAAATCAGATCAAATAATAGTTCATAATTTTTAAAAAATCGTTTTATTGGGAGCTCTTACAACTCCTATCACAATCCATCCATCCATCCATTGTGTCGTGCACATTTGTACCTTTGTTGGTATCATGATTCTCAGAACATTTGCTTTCTACTTGAGCCCTTGGTATCAGCTCC
>NW_022109980.1:3940416-3943484 GCF_000313985.2 Echinops telfairi | reverse complement strand
AGTGGAGGCCCAATGTCCATCTGCTACCTTAATACTAAACCTATAAATATATGCACATAGATCTATTTCCCCATCCTCATATATAAATATATTTACTTACGAACATGCCTGTATTTAGACTTCTAAAAATGCCCTTCACCTCCTAGTTCTTTCCTCTATTTCCTTTTACTTTCCTCTTGTCCCACTATCATTCTCAGCCTCCATTTGGGTTTCAGTAGTTCCTCAGTTACAGTACCCTTGATCATGCCCTACCAGGCCTCCTACACCCTCCTCACCATCGGTGTAATGTATCATTTTTAACCTCAAGTGTTTATTTGTAACAAATTTATTCAATCAACCAACCAACCAAACATCAAAATAGCACAGCATATGTTTTGAATAAATGAAAACAACTGTGTGTGTAACAGGAACACACAGCAGTGACACATTTTGCCAAAGCTAGCTGAATACAGCACCATGTATGAGACTGTAACCTGCAACTGTTTACTGGAATAGAAAGCCTACTCTTTCTCCTGGGAAGTGGCTGATAGCTTTGAACTACTGACCTTGCATTCATCAGACTAACTTGTAACCCACTATGCCACCAGAGCTCCTCTTCACAAACCTAGCACTCCGAATTTAAGCTCTAATTCATTCCCTTCCTCTGTACTTTATATTTGCTTACATTATTTTCTCTCTTCTCCCAAGCTCTTCCCCATTCAAACTCTCTTCATCTTAAAATGCTGTTTAAATGAGAATCTCTGCAGTCCCTGAAGTGCCTGCTGTCCCCAGGTGGATATAATCTGTTGTGATTTGCAAATCTTCTCCCAACTAGATTTTGAATGCCTTATAAATTAATAATCATAAGAATGATCATATTCTGTCCACATTTTTCTAATGACAGTACTGTGTATAAATATTAGCATGTAGTAGACAATAAATATTTATTACATTGAAATGGAAGAAAGAAAATGAGATTTAAAAAATAATTTTAAGAAAAGAAATGAAAGAATGAATTATCAAGTTCAACCCTATCAATTAAAATTTTCTCACACAGCGGTTCTCAACCTGTGGGTCACGGCCCCTTTGGGGGTTGAGCGATCCTTTCACAGGGGTCACCCGATTCATAACAGGAGCAAAATTACAGGTATGAAGTAGCAACAAAAATAATTTTATGGTGGGGGGTTTCACTACAACATGAGGAACTGTAGTAAAGGGTGGTCGCAGCATTAGGAAGGTTGAGAACTACTGTCTAAGATGATAGCCAAAATGCAGAAATTAGTGAATACCATCATTCATATCAAATGCAAATAAAATTTTGCTGAAGATAACGGTAAAATAGTTGTCGCAGTACATCAACAATGAGCTGCCAGAAATGCAAGCCAAATTCTGAAGAGGACGGGAAATGCTGGATTGTACATTTCAGATGGATCTTAGCTAAAAGCAGAGAGTACCAAAAAGAAATTTACCAATGTTTCTCTGGATACCCAAAGACATTTGGCTGTAGATCATAACAAGTTATGGATAACATTGTGAAACACAAGAGAATTCTAGAACATTTAATTTTGTTCATGGGGGGCCTATATGTAGACCAAAAGACAGTCATATGAACAGAACAAAGGCATGTGGCCCACTTTAAAATCAACAATTGTGAGGATGGCTCATGACGGTGACTTGGCAGAATTTCATCCTGTTGGCTGCAACATCCCCATGAGTTGGAATCAATTGGATGGCATCTAGCAACAACAATGACAATGTTAATTTCTAGAACCTGTGCTATCTGTATTAGAGCCTAAATTCTAAGCACTAGGTTTGTAGAAGGCTATGGATCACAGTGAAAGTCCAAAATTCATTTGAAGAGTGTCCACCTGGATTAAGCCTCTATTGAATTCCTTCCAACCATTAACCGGGGATGTGAACAGCCTTGTCCTAAGGCAGAGTGTATTAGAAAGTTGATCATCACCTCAGCATGGGCTGGGTTGGGGGAGGCAAAGCAACTGAGGGTTTGTGGGGGAGGGGGGTAAGGGCCACCATCAAGACTAATTCTCTCTCCATATATCCACGACCCCCACTGTCAAGGCCACACACCCCTCAACCCAGTCCCCTCATAGCCCAGTCAAGTCCCTCCTTAGCCCAGGGGGGCTTCTGGGCAGCACTTGGAGGCAGCCTCACCATTCCACACCCTTCATTTTTTCACCTTTAAAGTGTGAACATTAAAGGACACCCCCCCCCTCCCAATAGGTGTTAAGTGCCACAGAGGGCCTCGCCCTCGGATTAAGAACCCGATTGATGGAACACCCTGCCACACAATTGGTCAGGATGCCTCAGCCTCAGCAAGTCCTAGTCATGAGAGGTAGAAACAACCACTGAATCTGAGCAGCTGGAAGCACAAGGAGCCCAGACCCCATGACCCAGCAGCATCCTGGCATCTACTCATGCAAAATGAAGCCTTGCCAGCCTAGTTTCCAAGAAGCAATTTGGCTATACTTCTTCCAAAACAGATTTGTTTATTCTTCTGGCAGTCCGTGATATATTCAATATTCTTCACCAACACCTTAAATCAAAAGCATTGATGCTTCTATACAGAAAAACAAACTCAGTGCCATCAAGTCGATGCCAATGCTTGGAGATCCTGTATGACAGGGTAGAACTGCCCCTCTGGGTTTCGGAGACTAGGGCTCTTTATGTGAGCAGAAAGCCTCATCGTTCTCCCATGGAGCAGCTGTTGATTTCAAACAACTGACTTTGCAGCCTAATGCCAAACCACTAAGCCACCAAGGCTCCCTTCATTTTTTGTAGAATCAAATAAGTAGAGTCAAGTGTTACAGATTGACAAGGAGAATGTAGGAAATGTGCTAGAGAGAATAAGATCCAAGGCTCAAGCATATTCTATACTCTCTGCCAAGTGGAGGCTGACTCATAGCAACCCAATAGAACAGGGTACAACTGCCCCCTGTGAGTTTCCAAGACTAACTTTCTTTAAATCATTTTATTAGGGGCTCATTCAACTCTTATCACAATCCATACATACATCAATTGTGTAAAGCACATTTGTACATTCATTGCCTTCATCATTCTCAAAACATTTC
>NW_022109980.1:3929036-3938728 GCF_000313985.2 Echinops telfairi | reverse complement strand
TGAGGTGCGGGGCGGCCGCGTGGTCTGGGATGGAAGATGGCGTGTGGGTCGGGCATAGCCGGGTGCACTGGGTGCGACGGGTGTCCTGGCAATGGCAGCGTGGGGCCCGCGTGGTTTTGGGGGGCATCCCTTTGCCTTCTCTTCGCTGTCACGGGCAGGCAGCACTGCGGGTCTTGATGTTTCCTTGGCGGGGACGTGGGCAGTGGCTGAGGTTCGTAGTCAGGAGCCAGTGGCCGTCTGCCGGCCTCCTCTGCTCTGCCACCATGTCCAGGTACCTAGCGTGTTCTGGCGCGGAGGTTTAAAGACTAACTCTTTACGTGAGTAGAAAGCCTGGTTTTTGTGGCTAAGAGCAGCTAGTGGTTTCAAACTGCTGACTTTTCCATTAACAGCCCAACATATAACTACTAAGCAACCAGAGCTCCTTATAGCATGTTAATCTATAGAGACCCTTTTATTAAGCCTTAAACAGAACAAAGACAATCATCCCAGATGAGAGAGGCCATCAACATGTACACAGTACAGAGGCCAAATAGAGTCCATTGAACCACAATTACAGTGTTCATATATATGATAGAGAAAAAAAGATCATTACAAGATCATGAGTATAGCAGGTACAACCCATCACTATGGGACTACTGAAATAGAGGTGGGGAGAAAAACCCTGATTTGGATACTTACATGATCACTACTTTTAAAAGCATACAGGATTAGTTCTGGACCATTTTGATCACCTGGCTGTGTGGTGGTCAGGGTGTGACTCATGACCATGTAGACTTGAGTCATAGTCACTAGGACCCCAACTTTTAACGTAAACTAGATAACATGGTTATTTTCTAGTATATCATTAAGGACACACCCAGGCAAGTACCCTACTTACTGCCTCCGTGGACTTGCCTAGGAGTTGTCATCTACTTTAAACTACATTCTTGCTGAGGGCAAACTGCCTTTATCTGGACTTCTCAAAGTACAGCGACATTGTTGGGGTACCATAAAGGACTCAGATGCCATCTGAACATTTGTTATAACTCCAAATGGAATTAGAGCTTCCACTGTAGACCTCAGCCTTCCACCCGTCAAGCATTTTAGAATTTAAGCTAGAGAAATAAAACAGGATTCAGGAAAGGGGATCTAAGGTAGAAAAGAGTTGAAATGGCATAATATTCTTTTTTTTAAACTTTTTTATTAGGGGTTCATGCAACCTTTTTCACAATCCATACATACATCAATTGTGTCAAGCACATTTGTACATTCATTGCCCTCATCCTCAAAACATTTGCTCTCCACCTAAGCCCCTGGTGTCAGCTCCGCATTTTTCCCCTCCCTCCCCACCCCCGCTCCCTCAAGAACCCTTGATGATTTATAAACTATTATTTTGTCATATCTTGCCCTGTCCAATGTCTCCCTTCACCCACTTTTCTGTTGTCTGTCCCCCAGGGAGGAGATTATATGTAGATCCTTGTAATCGGTTCCCTCTTTCCACCCTGGATCATCCACCCTGGATTCCCTGTGTTTCCAGTTCCTATCTGCACCAATGTACATCCTCTGGTCTAGCCAGTTACTGGGAGGGTGGAAGGAAGGTGGGGTAGAAAGAGGGAACCGATTACAAAGATCAACGTATAACCTCCTCCCTAGAGGATGAACAATGGAAAAGTGGGTCAAGGGAGACCCCGAACAGTGTAAGATATAACAAAATAATAATAATTTATAAATTAGCAAGGGTTCATGAGGGAGAAGGAAGTGGGGAGGGAGGGGGGAAATGAGGAGCTGATATCAAGGGCTCAAGTAGAAAGCAAATGTCCCACTATCATGCTCAATCTTCATTTGTGTTTCAGTAATTCCTCTTGGTTACATTATCCTTGATCACGTCCGACCAGGCCTCCTACACCCTTCTCACCACTGATTTGGATTACTTGTTGTTCCCTTGTCCCTGGGTTTGTTAACACTACTACCTTTCCCCCCACCTCCCTCTCTTCCATGTCCCCCCCACCCGGAACTGTCAGTCCTGTTGTTTTCTCCTCCAGATTGTTCATCCAGCCTATCTTATTTAGACAGACCTTTGGAGATAACATGCACAAAAACAAGACAGAGCAAAACCAAGCAACAATATAAAACAAACCAATGACAAGAAACAAAACAAAACACCACAAGAAAGAAAAGCTTGTAGTTTGCTCAAGGACTGTTTGTTGACCTTTAGGAGTGTTTACCAGTCCAGTCTGTTGGGGCACCACGCCCTGACCCCAAAGTCCACCTTCAGCACATTCCCTGGGGACCTCGCTGCTCCATTCCCTTGCTGTTCTGTTGCACCCCCTTAGTGTTTTGTCTCGGTGTGGCGGGATCAGATCGGGCGCAATTTCCACACTGTGTCTCCGGTGTTGTCCCCTGTAGGGTTATGGGTTAGTGAGGGATATCGTGTCTCATAGTGGGGCCAGCCATGTGGTCCTCTCTGGCATAGTATTCTTTAGGCAAACAAGAGATAAAGAGCTTTGGTAAGAGAGACATATGAGCGAAGACTTTGAGAGTCCCTCCTGGAGCTACAAGTAGTTCATTTGGCTAAAGTCTAGGAAGGGGAGATCAAGGACCTAAGACAGGAATCTAATCACAGAGGGCCCGCGCATGCCACAATGAGGAAGGAACTTGTTCTCCTGTATCCAATGGGCAGCCATGGAAGGGCCATGTTCAGGTTGACATTTTAGAAAGATGTCCTTGGATGATGGCTTTGAGAGGGATTGACAGTCTGAGAGAGTGGAAGCAAAGAGATAGGGCTCCACTCACTGCCATCAAGTCGATTCTCACTCCTGGCGACCCTGTAGGATAAGATAATACTGCCCCTGTGGCTTTCCACTACTGTATGTCTTCGCGGGAGTTGAAACCCTCATCTTTCTCCCAGCGAGAGCAGCTGGTAGTTTTGAACTGCTAAACTTGCAGTTAGCAACCCCCCAGGGCTCCTTAGTCAGGGTCTAAATGGATATACTGTATAATCTTTTAGCATGTAATAAAAAAAAACACAGTGAGCTGTTTGGTCTTTATTTGAAAAGCTATTCAGTTTTTCTTTTCTTTTACATCTAGAAGTACAACCCTCACAACGTGGTCAGTTTTCCACAAAAGCAACACCAAACCTCAATGCGAATATGTGGGAATTTCAAACACAGAACTGCTGTCTGTCTAAATTTCTTGAGGGATACTAGCCAAAATCAGTCTTTCTTATCAGTGAGTACTTTCATCACTTCTTCCTGGCACCGGTCTTAGCTATTTATATTAAGTCCCTAAACATGTCATAGGGTTTTCTTGTGAAAACCAGTGACATTTGCATTCTTTTTTGAGTGCTAATCTTTAACCTGTGATATGCAGATGACACAACCTTGCTTGCTGAAATTGAGGAGGGATTGAAGCACTTGCTGATAAAGATCAAGGGTTGTAGCCTTCAGTCGGGATTACAACTCAATGTAAGGAAGACCAAAATCCTAACTACAGGACTAATAAGTGACGTCATGATAAGTGGAGAAAAGGTTTCAAGGATTTTGTTTTCCGTAGATCCACAAGTAATGCTCATGGAATCAGCAGTCAAGAGATCAAAAGACATATTGCATTAGGTCATTCTGCTGCACAAGACCTCTTTAAAATATTGAAGAGCAAGGATGTTACTTTGAGGACTAAGGGGCACCTGACCCAAGCGCTCCATTGCATCATATACATGTGAAAGTTGGACATTGAATAAGGAAAGTACCCAGAAGAATCGATGCATGTGGATTGTGGTGCTGGAGAAGAATATTGAAAGTACCATGGACTGCTCAATGGACAACCAATCTGCATTGGAAGAAGCAAGGCCAAAGTACTCCTTAGAGGCAAGAACAGCCTCTGTCTGACGTATTTTGGACATGTTGTCAGGAGAGACCAATTCCCGGAAAAGCACATCATGTTTGGTAAAGTGGAGGGGTGGTGAAAAAGAGGAAGGCCCTCAAGAGAGATTGACACAGTGGCTGCATGGATGGGTTCAGTCATAGGAATGATTGTGAGGATGACGCAGGACCATGCAGTGTTTTGTCCTGTGGTGCATACATAGATAGGGTCGCTATGGGTCGGGCCCAACTCAATGGCACCTAACTACACGACAAACTTTAATAAACGACAGCAAAAAAATAATTATCGAAGTGAAAGGTAGGAAGATTAGGGATAGAGGAGGTTGTCCGCACCGAATGCCTACGCTAAACAAAAATCAGCTGGCCGTGACACAATAAAGAGGTTGGCAAGAAATCAGGCAGACATTAGACACCTATAAGGACAATCCAAAGCTGGGCATGTGCAGACCAAGGCCATCTAGGGGCAGGTGGAGGTCAACCTGGGCACACACTAGGCACCAGCAACATTTCGTCACACATGCCCCTGAACCCCCTTCCACGTCGGGGGAGGAAGGGATAAATATAACAGAGACTGAGAGCAGGTGTGTGTGTGTGTGTGTGTGTGTGTGTGTGTGTGTGTGTGTGTGTGTTCCACTCCTGCACCCTTTCAGGGCTCACACTCTGATTCATCTTTTTTTTGGTTCTGTGGACTCCCCTTAATGGCCATTTTTCCATGCATTTTTTGCCCTCCCCTGAAGCGGCTATTTTCAGTCACCAACTCCCCCATGGCCCCCCGCCATGTGGCCTTGCACATTTTCCAGAGATAGCAAGTACTATCTGAAACAGTCATACCTGATACTCCCCTTTCCCTTATACAAGTTACTTGGATTTACAAAAGTCCTTCTGCTGTGTGAATTCTTTCTGTGTTGGGAAGAACCAGAGAAACCCATCCCAGAAACCTAACAAAAGTACCAGTAGCCCTATTAAGCAAGACATGTAGATTCATGTTAAGGTCCTATTGTGATGTGGGCTTTATCAATAAGTTCAGGAGACATAAATTACTTTAAATTCATAAACATTGAACAATTACAATGTTCAGTTTCTTTTTAAAACATACTTTTATTGGGGGCTCTTACATCTCTTATCACAATCCATACATTGATCCAGTGTGCCAAGCACCTTTGCACATGCCGCCATTATCATTTCAAAGCATTCTCTTCCTACTTGAGCCCCTGATATCAGCTCCCCATTTCTTCCCCCTCCCTTCCCAATTCAGTTTCTTTACTTTCATTGTGGAACTGATCTTGGGTATTAGTTTTCATAGAAATAGCAATAATCTTTGGTAGAAAAAGTGTGGTTTGTTAGGGTACTAATAATATGCTTCCCCTACCCAAATCAACTTAAAAAACAAAACTACTTTCCTATATTGTTGAAAGTGCTCATGTTAAAATGACTATTACCCAGAACATTCAGATAAGAATTTATTTTTGCCACACATGTAGTCTTATAAAACAAGGTCATATTAATTATTCTAAAAACCCATTGCAATTAAGTAGATTCCAACTCATTTCGACCCTATAGGACAGAGTAGAACTGCCTACAGGATTTCTACAGCATTTAAGCATTAGACTGCTAACCTCAAGGTCCGTGGTTCAAACCTTTCTGAGGGAGAAAAATAAGGCTGTCTACTCCATAAAGATTTGCAGCCTCACCCTATAAAGGGTTGCTATGATTTGGAATCAATTCAAGGATAGTGAGCAGTCTTTAAGGAAGCAGACTGGGTTCAAACTCAAGACCTTTTGGTTAGCAGCCAAGTACTTAACTATTTTGCCACCAGAGCACCTGCTAATAATTTGAAGACTAATATGAATAACAACAAGGACTAGTATTTGGATTTGACAGCAGGAAGTATTTGTAACTACCAACATTAAGTAACATTCAAACACTGGTACCTCTGTTGGAGCCTTGGTGTCCTAGGGGTTACACGTAGGGGGCTAACCTCAAAGTTTGCAGTTCATACCAACCAATTGCTCTGTGGGAGAAAGAGAAGGCTTTTTGTTCCTGTAAAGATTTACAGCCTCAGAAATTCAAAGGGGGCATTTCTACCCTGCCCTATATGGACCCTATGAGTTGAGATCAAATGTGGTGATTTGATGGCAATGATTTGTTGTTCTTGTTTTTTAAATTTGTAACCATTATAAGCATTTGGTGCTTATCACTGGTAGGTAATATGCTGCTCGCATTTCTAATGTCAAAAACCCACTGCCCAAAACACAAAAACAAACAAACCCCACTGCCTTCAAGTCAATTCCAACTCATATGGAAGGGTTTCTGAAGCTGTAAATCTTGATGGGAGGAGATAGCCTTATTTTTTGTCATGGAAGGGGTTAATGGGTTGAATCACTCACCTTGTGGTTAGCCATCCAGCACTTGCCTGACAGTACCACTTGGGTTCTTTTCTTTGAAGGTTAAACCAAAAACTAACCCTTTACCATGCCATGGGGTCCATTCCAATTCTTATCGACACTATATCAGGGTTTCTTTTCTGAGGCTGAAATCTTAATGAGAGCAGTCTTAACTTTCTCCCATAAAGCAGATTGTGGGTTTTGAACCATTGATCTTTCACTTAGCATCACAACAGTTACTCAATTGCAGCTCAGTATGTAACCCACCACGCTCCTCCTTTTTTTTTAATGAAAGTGTGTGTGGGGATTGGGGGGGAGAGAATTAGGTGAAGGATTTACATTTAAAACCAGCAATTGGGGTGTGGGGGGGACTGATTACAAGGATCTACATGTGACCTCCTCCCTGGGGTACGGACAACAGAAGAGTAGGTGAGGGGAGACATCAGACAGGGCAAGATATGACAAAATAATAATTTATAAATTATCAAGGGTTCATGAGGGAGTTGGGAGCAGGGAGGGAGGGGGAAAATGAGCTGATGCCAGGGGCTTAAGTGGAGAGCAAATGTTTTGAGAATGATGAGGGCAATGAATATACAAATGTGCTTTACACAATTGATGTATGTATGGATTGTGATAAGAGTTATATGAGCCCCTAATAAAACTATTAAAAAAGACCCAGCAAGTCTGCATTCATCAGTTCAAAGGACTCACCAACCCATCTCCTCATTCTATCCCACTCCACCTCCTCTGATTTCTCCCTTTTTTATAGATCTTCATCCTCTCTTTCACCTAAGTCAGTATCTATCAATAATCTAATGCATTTGTGTTAGACGGGGTTCTCTAGAGAGATTAAACCAGATTGCTGATAATTTTATATATTTATTTATAAAGATAATAAGATATATAACACAAGAAATGAACTGTTAAATTATATACAGATAGATATATAATACAAAAAATGAACAGTTAAATTATAAAGCAGTAAAAATGGCTCAGTGCAACTCACTCCCATGAGAGAGTTGTAAGAGACTAGGAGTCCTTCAAGTCTAGTCTGCTGCCAGATCTTCCTCTATTTATAGAGAGAGCTAGGCTATCTCAGCACAGCAGCCAACCACAAGGCAGATCACCAACTGTCAACCAACCACGAGTCCCAACTGCCAGTCCCCAGGTCCAGAGATGTCTTAAAGTGACCTCAATTTACAGCAACACAGTCCACAGGCTAGGCATCCCACAGGTAATGTAGCCTATAAATTGAGGCACCGAACAAGCAAGGCTGGTCCGATGATCAAAGAGCGAGACACAAGAAAGGCAATTTATCTCTCTGCCCTTCAGTTAATCCCACTTATGTTTATCGGCCAGGCTGGCACAATAAACTATCTCAGCATTGGTTCATTTTCCACACTTGCCCTGCCCTCCCTTGGGAACCTCCAAAGTCGGTTCCCTTTGGTATGCAAGTCTTCGTCTTGGTGTTTACCCTTCAAGTAGTGGTCTCACACATATTTGTCCTTTCATGACTGACTAGCTTTACTCAGCATAATATTCTCCAGGTCCATCCATATCATGCAGTGCTGCATGGTTTGTTTTCTTTTAGCCGTGCATAATAGTCTGCTGTGTGTATACACCAATGTTTCTTCATCCATCCTACTGATGAGCACTTGGGCTGCTTCCAACTTCTTGCAATTGTGAACAGTGCTGCAATGAACATGAGAGTTCATGTGTCTGTTCATGCTTTGTCTATTACTTCTCTAGGGTATATACCAAACAGCTGTATTGCTTTTGCAAATGGAATTTTTATTTCCAGTTGTTCAAGGTATCACAATATCACTTTCTAAAATGGTTATACAGTAATATCTATTTTTAATATGCAATCCTCTAATCACCTATATCTTTCAAACACATCTTGTCAAAGTAGATAAATGTCTATATTACCCTTTCAATAATATCTATATTACCTTAACTGCATAATTACTCGCTGTATGTTAGGAGGAACCAATTGCCTCCCAAGCATCCTAATCCTTCATGGGACTTTGTCAAGCCTCATATTCTCTACAATGTGTTTCTTGACTCTCCATCCCTTTTCGTATTAGCTGCTTCCTTTGAGTTCATCATATTGTGTGGAAGACCTTACACACGCACTGATAGCAAAGTTCAAAAACTCCAGAAAGTAACCCATGCTGGAGAGGATGTAGAGAGATCAGAACTCTCACACACTGCTGGTGGGACTGTCAGCCTGTAACAACTGTAGAAAGCAGTCTGGTGCTACTTCAAACAAGTGGAAATAGAAATAAAATATGGCCCCCAACTACATGAAAAGCTGCCCCTCCCCACAGAAGAATTTATTTCAGAGGCCAGCACTGAAGCTGCAGCTCAGGGAGAGGGACATGCCTGATCAGAGCACAAGGGAGCAAATGAAGAGGGAGGAAGAGGGAGTGGAGCACACCCTGGCCCACCAAGCCCTGAGGATGATATTCCCACTCAGAGCAGCCAATCCACAGAGGAGACCATATGGCCGGCCCCACTATGAGACATGACATCCCTAACTGACCCATAGCCCTACAGGGACAACACTGGAGACACAGTGTGGGAATTGCGCCGGATCTGCTCCAACCACACCGAGGCAAAACACTGAGGGTGTGCAACAGAACAGCAAGGGGAACAGAACAACGAAGTCCCCAGGGAATACCAAAAATAGACTTTGGGGCCAAGTCTTGGCAGCCCATCATACTTGATCGGAAAACACTCCTAAAGGCCAACAAAGTCCTGGAACTAACTACAAGCTTTTCTTTGTTGTTGTTGTTGTGTTGTGCTTTTATTTGTTTTGTTTTTTGTCACTGGCCTTTTGTTGTTGTTGTTTTGTTTTCTTCTGTTGCTTGGTTTGGTTCTGTCTTGTTTTTGTACATGTTATTATCTCCGCAGGTCTGTCTAAATAAGATAGGCTGGATGAACAATTGGGAGGAGAAAACAATGAGACCAACAGTTCCGGGAGGACATGGGGGAGGGAGAGGTTGGGGCAAAAGGAGCGGTGCTAACAAACTCAGGGACAAGGGAACAAAAAGTGATCCAAATCGGTGGTGAGGAGGGTACGGGAGGCCTGGTAGGGCATGATCAAGGGTAACGTAACCGAGAGGAATTACGGAAACCCAAATGAAGGCTGAGCACGATAGTGGGACAAGAGGAAAGTAAAAGGAAATAGAGGAAAGAACTAGGAGGCAAAGGGCGTTCATAGAGGTCTAAATAAAGGCATGTACATATGTAAATATATTTATATATGAGAATGGGGAAATAGATCTATATGCATATATTTATAGGTTTAGTATTAAGGTAGCAGATAGACATTGGACCTCAACTAATGTACTCCCTCAATGCACGAATACTTTGTTCTTTGGCATTCCATGATGCTCACCTTCCCGACACAATCGCTGAAAACAAAGCGGATGCATAAGCAAATGTG
>NW_022109980.1:3923992-3927984 GCF_000313985.2 Echinops telfairi | reverse complement strand
AAAAGAAATATAATATGGCCCAGCAGTCTCTCCACTCAGTATATACCCAAAGAAATAAGAAACAAAACATGAACAGATCTATGTATACCCATGTTTACCACACCATCACTCACCATAGCAAGAAGATGGAAACAACCTAAATGTCCATCAGTGGAAGCCTGGCCACCTAAACTTTAGTCCGTACACACACTAGAATGCGAAGTATCGCTAGTATTATGCATAATGGTGAAACTGTCAAACACCTCATAACATGGATGCTTTTGGAAGGTTTTATGTTGAGTGAAGGTAGTCAGTCCTATAAAGTCAAATACTGTATGAGATCCCTACTATAAAAGAAAAAAATATCAAGAACAATGGTTTTCATACCAAGAATTGCAGACTTTGATGCTGGGATGAGGGAGGAAGAAAATAAGCAAATAATAAATGTTCAGGAACAGGGTTAGGAACAGCACTCGCACCTCTTATCTCCTCCCAAACTCACTGCCATGGAAGTGATCCCCAGACTCTTAACTATTTATGGAAGGAGCAATGGTAGAGTCAAACTGCTGGCTGACATGTAACCTACCAGGCCACGGGGGTCCCCTTATCCCCTACTCCTGGGTTATTTCCTCTAAACCACTAGAGAACACACTTTCCAGATCAGATTTGGAGACAGGATCATAGTCTTCTGCTTCCTGGCCAAACCTAGTGTGCTTATTCATCTCTAGAGTAGATAACATGGATCTAGTTCAGCATATGTTCAAGAAATAAAAGTGTCCAAAAAATGCTTGATATAGTCATTCATTTGGGATGTTTTCAGCCAGTCTCCCCCCACCCCAAAGATGCCTTTTGATTTATTAATGAAGCTATAAAACTCGCCATGTATTTTTTTAGTTCTGTAAATGACAAGCTGACTACCAACAAGGAAAGCAGATGACTTGTTTCCCAGAGGGTGTGGCTTCCAAATGTCTCGGTGTCAAAATTACAAGATGAGATCAGCCTTGGAGTCTTCACTGCATTTCTATTCTTTCAGGTTTAATTATGGCTTCTAGAACACTTTGAGAATCAAGTTAAAGTCACTTTACAGGGCAAAACATTATGGCCCTTTAAATACTCTAAAAGGAGATATAGATCAATTAGCAGCACAATAAATGGCAAAATAAAATAGCTATCAGAAGTTGTTTCTATTGTTTTTAGCTGTTTCTATTTTTTAAGGAAAACTTTCTATAATACTTCCTAGGAAAAAATGATAAAATTCCAATATGATAAGTGTTCCAAAGGACTAGCATATGCCTCATAATTATTGATGATCCCAATCATTAGAGACTTTTTATTCCTTTATGAGCTGCTGAGACATTCTTAAGGTTTACAGCCTACCATTCATCAAGTTAAGCCCAATAAAACACCCACTTGACCAATTCAGTCTTCTTTCCCATGAAGAAATAACAAAACAGTCAGAGTTTAAAAAGAAATTCATTAGTTACAACTGTTGTGACATAGAGGGCTCAAACCTCTTTGAAGTATAGTGATCAGTCCAATTGTTTTAGACATGACACTAAAAAGATGCCTTTAGTGGTGAGAGCGCTGACACATTACAGGGGTTGTAATCAATGTCATAGAACAATTTGTGTATGAATTGCTTGAATGGTACTCTAAGTTGCTGTGTAAACTTTCATCTAAAACACAATAAAATGTATATTTTTAAAATAGCAATGTTAACAAGTATTACATAAGATCACTATTCTAAAAAGGCAAGAATAGGTTTTCCCAGGAAAAAAAGCGCTCTTTCATGGTTACCAGGGGTAGGAGAAGGGATGGGGAAGTCAAGGGCTAGAACTTAGACAAAATTAACTTGAGAGAAGGGGAAGGCAATGGCCCATAAGAGGGAGGTTAGGGGAAAAATGATGGAGGCAGCGGGAGACACTGGGAGGTTTGCAGAAGCTAAAGGCAACAGAGGCAAAGGGTTTGATGCACAATCCTGCAACAGTGGGGATCTAGGGAATCTTTGGTAAACTCTACACAGGGTGAATAGGTGGGAGAGGGGGAATAGGAATATATACACAAATATCTATACATTTATTTTTTATATCTATGCATTTAATAGAGGATATCTGTAGATATGGGTTTACTTTTGCTATACATATATTAATAAATATAGTGGAACTTACAAGGGGCAAAGTTGTGAACATTTCTTAGGCATAACCCTTGAGGGAAGGAGTCACTGGACCTGGGGGCTTAGGACCATCATCATAGTATGGGGGACACGAAAGTCAATGGACTTAACAGCATAAAAACACAATATTTACATCCTACTTTGGTGAGTAGCAACTAGGGTCTTAAAAGCTCATGAACAGCCATCTAATGAACCACTACTGATCTCTCCCCATCTAGAGGAAAATAGAGTGATGAAAATCAAAACATATGGAAACAATTCATCTAATGGACAAATGGACGATGCAAACATCAGTCTCCACAGCCCTAAGGCCAGATCTGGATAGGGCCTGGCTATCACCACCACCAACTGCTCTCACAAGGATCACATGTGAAGACCCTGCATAGAGTTGAAGAAAAATGTACACCAGAATCGAGAAGCATAAGAGAGACTGGGTTTACTGGTCAGCTAGAGACTAGTGGGACCCCTCCGACTATGGCTTATCCTCTTCAGGTCTGGAATTGAATATTCACCTCCATGTTAGAATAATCAATCAGTTAAGAACAAAAGGGCAGCATTTACCCAAGGACAAAGTTCACCGGATTAGGAAAGAAGTTGGTGATACGTGGAAACAGGAAATACAAGGAGGAAATGGGATAAGTGATGGTACATTAATGGGATTGTAGTGGAAGAGGTGAAGCAGATTGAGCATGAATTATTGAATGCACAACTCTGATCTGCTCTTATAAACCTTTGTTTAACTCATAAGGATAAGTATCATTTTTAAAAATATTCTTTGATTCAAGATCAGGTTTCATCCTTCAGTCTTCAGGTAGCAGCATGCGCAAATGAAAAGACAGTGAAAAATTATTAATCAGACTAGCATTTGCAGTCACAACATCATTACTTCAACCAAATTGTGATTTCACTGCTCAACAGAATAATGGCAAATGTTTAGATAATTCTAAACACTATTGATTAAACAGTTTTTCATTTTGTTTTAGGTGAACAAATAGCACATTAAACTTAAAATTTTTTTCACTTTTTTTATTATTTTATTGGGGGCTTCTACAATTCTCATCACACTCCATATATCCATCCATTGTGTCAAGCACATATGTACATTCACTGCCCTCATCATTCTCAAAACATTTGCCCTCCACCTCAGCCGTTAATATCAGTTGCTCATTTTTCCCCTCCCACCTCTCCCCCTCCCTCAAGAACCCTTCATAATTCACAACTTATTATAGTTTTGTCATAAGTTAAACTGTCCAATGTCTCCCCCTGCCCTCTTCTCTGCTGCCCTCCCCCAGGGAAGAGGCAATACTTAGATTCTTGTAATCGGTTCCCCCTTTCCACCCCACATTCCCTTCACCCTCCAAGCCTCGCCCCTTTCACCACTGGTCCTGAAGGAGTCGTCTTTCCTGGACTGCCTGTGTTTCCAGTTGCTATCTGTACCAATGTACATCCTCTGGTCTAGCCAGATTTGTAAGGTAGAATTGGGGTCATGATAGGTGGGGGGGGGGGCACTAAAGAACTAGAGGAATGTTGTGTTTCATTGATGCTATGCTGCACCCTGGCTGCCTCGTTCCTTCGTTGTGACCCTTCTGTGCGGGATGTCCAATTGTCTACAGATAGGCTATGGGTCCTCACTCTGCCCTCCCCCTCATTCACATTGATAGGATTGTTTGTTCAGGGTCTTTGATGCCTGATACCTGATCCCATCAATACCTCATGATCACACAGGCTGGGGTGCTAAGAAGCATGTGGACTTGGTTGTTTCTCAGCTGGATGGCCACTTGTTTATCTTCAAGCC
This sequence comes from Echinops telfairi, assembly GCF_000313985.2. Taxonomy (NCBI): domain Eukaryota; kingdom Metazoa; phylum Chordata; class Mammalia; order Afrosoricida; family Tenrecidae; genus Echinops; species Echinops telfairi. The sequence continues at coordinate 3,924,037 of NW_022109980.1, read as the reverse complement.
TTTAAGACCCCAGACACTATGTCTTTTGATAGCTTGGCACCATCA
>NW_022109980.1:3919107-3923316 GCF_000313985.2 Echinops telfairi | reverse complement strand
ATGGGGTACCATGCTCTGGCCCCCGAGTCTGTCCTTTGTACTCCCTCGGGGACTCTCTGCTCTGCTCCCATGGTTGCTCTGCCGCACGCTTTTTGTGGTTTGCTTTGGTGTCTCAGGGTCAGTCTGGGCCAGTTCCGACACTGAGTCTCCAGTGTTGTCCCCTTTAGAGCCCGGGGCCATCAAGGGATGGCGTGTCTCGTGGTGGGATGAGCCATATTGTCCACTCTGTTCATTGGCTGTTCAGAGCGGGGATGTCGTCCTCTAGGCCTGGTGGATCAGGATGTGCTCCACTCTCTCTTCATCCCCCGAAGTGCTCCCATTTGCTCTGATCAGACATGCCCCTCTCCCCTAGCTGCATCTTCGTTGCTGTCCTCTCAAGTAAATTATTCTGGGGGGAGGAGCAGTTGTCCACATAGCTGGCATGGGGCCGAGCCCTCAGGCCCCTCCACTGGCTCCCCACTCCTTTCCAACAAGCTGCATTCCTCTGGCACTGCCTTTAAATCTGGTCCCTCTTTCCCTCCCAATTTTCTGGTCTGGCAGCAGGAGCTCTGGACAGGTGCATCCTATAGGGTCGCCATCTTCCCCCAGTCTCCCCAAGCTTAACAAATTTTATTGGAATTGTCCCATGCCATTGGTTACAGTTTTTACAATGTGTCAGCACTCTTGAGTCTCTATCAACTAGATGGCAGTGAGTTTTTCGGTCAGCATTCTCATTATTAACATCCTGTTTGTTCTGTTTCCATTGATCTAGCTGCCTTTTCCCTTCTTGTCATCTCGATTTTGCTTTTAGATAACTGTTGACTGATCTTGTACAGTTAATTATTTAAGGGACCACATTACTCACAGATGATATATAGGTATGTGTGTGTGTATGCCAATCTAGTATTCGACAGAAAAGTAACTTGCAGAATACCTTAGGTCACTAATCAAGGGCCCCTCTAGTCTTTATCTGGCCTTAGAAATTCAAGTTTTGTTCTATACCTCGCCCCCATTATATCCTTCTATCCACCATTTGTCAGTTTGTCATACTGTGGTGGCTTGTGTGTGGCTGGAAGCTATGTCATTGGTATATCAAATGCCAGTAGGGTCGCCCAAAGTAAACAGGTTTCAGCAGAGCTTCCAGACTAAGAACAGAGTATGAAGAAGGAAAAAGCTGTCCACTTCTGAGGAATTAGCCACTAAAAACCTTAGCAACATGGGCAGATACGGAAAACCTCATGCACAGCAGTAAAACATTGTCATAAATAGTTCCAGAAGATGAGCCCCTTAGGTTGGAAGGCATCCGAAATATGACTAAGGAAGAATTGTCTTCTCAAAGTTGAGTCCACCATAATGACGTGAATGAAGTAAGGCCTTTGGGACCTTCATTTGCTTATGGAGCAGGACTCAAAATGAGAAGAAAAACTCCAAACATCAATTAATAATTGGAACCTGGAATGTACAAAGTATTAGTGAGCTGAAATGGACTGGTATTGGCCATTTTGAATCAGGAAATCATGGTTTACTATTCCGGGAACGATAGATTCAAGAGGAATGGTGTTGCAGTGAATGTCAAGAAGGACATTTTAAGATCTGTGAGTTAGTTGGTTTATTGTGCCAACCTGGCTGATAAACACATGTGGGGTTAATTGAAGGGCGGAGGGATAAATGGCTCAGTGAGCTTCGCCTTTGTAATTCTAGGGTTTCTTGTTTTTGATGATCGCACCAGGGTGTAGCGGCCTTAGCCAATTCCCTGCTTCAGCTTGCAAGGCTTACTTCCTGCAAGACATCCCCAAGGAGAAGCCACATGGATCTACCCTGAAGCAGCCCTGGGTGCTGGAGCACCCGTGTGGAGACCCCTGCCAGCACTGAGATGCTTACACGTTCACTGACTCACTGACTTGGTTTTCCTCCTGCAGTCAGCATCATTGTGTCTGCTTTGTGAGATGGAGGAGGACTTTGTGGATTGGTGTTGGACATATGGGTTAATGTTGGACTTGTGGGTTTGGGCAGCACTGGGTTGGGATGTTTTCTTGATGTGCACTTAACCTATATATAAAACTCTCTCTTATACATGAGTTTCTGTGGATTTGTTTCTCTGAAGTACCCAGACTAATACAATCTGTCTTGAAGTACAATGTTTGTTAAAGAATAATATCTATCCCCTTACAAGGAAATCAAGTCAACACAATTATTGTTCAAATTTATGTATCAACCACTAAAGCTAGTGATGCAGTAGTAAAAGAATTATAACATCATCTTAAGCCTGAAATTGATCAAACATGCAATGAAGATGCATTGATAATTATTGATGATTAGAATGCAAGAGGAAGGAGGTGAAGCAAACTTGCTACCATCAAGTGGATGCCAACTCATAGTGACCTTATGGGAAAGGGTAGAACTGCCCCTGTGAGTTTCTGAGACTGTAACTCAAAACTTTAACTCTGTATGGCAGTAGAAAGTCCCATCTCTCTCCTGCAGAGAAGCTGGGGGTTTTAAACTGTGGACCTTGCAGTTAGCAGCCCAACTCATAACTGCTACGCCACCATGGCTATTCAGAGGAAGGAATAGTACTCGGAAAATATGGCCTTGGTGATAGAAATATAGCTGGATGTTGTCTTGCTTGGATCCACAATCAATGCTCATGTTAGCAGCAGTGCATCAAATGATTCATTGGGTAAACTCTTCTGTATCAGACCTCTTTAAAGTGAGGAAAAACAAGGATGCCGTTTTGAGGACTGAGTTGTACCTGACCCAAGCCAGGGTATTTTCACTTGCCTCACTTGCATGTAAAATTTGGACATTGGATAAGGAAGACTGAAGAAAAATTGCTGCATTTGAATTATGGTGAAGAATATTGAAAGGACCATGGACTGCCAAAAGAACCAACAAATCTGTCTTGGAAGAAGTATAGCTGGATTGCTCCTTAAAAGCAAGAATGGTGAGACTTTATGTCCCATAGTTTGGACATCAGGAGAGACCAGTCACCGGAAACTGATATCATGCTTGGTAAAATAAAGAGGAAGATTCTTGACAAGATGGATTGACATAGTGACTGCAACAATGGGGTTATATTTGTAAAGAATTGTAAGGGCACAGAACTGGGTGGTGTTTCATTCAGTTGTATATAGGGGTGACATGAACTGGAATGGACTTCATGACACCTAACCACAACACATTCCTTCTGTTGTCTCCCTGGTCAGAACAGTAGGTAGTGGTAGCTGGATATCATCTAATTCTTCGACCTTAGGTTAGAAGAGGCTGTAGTTCTTGTGGGCTATTAGTCCTATAGTTTCCCCTTGGAGACTTTGTTTTCCTTCATTCCATTTTGCTCTATATAAGGAAAGATGAATAGTTCTATCACAGATGGCTTCTCACAAGCCCGTAAAGCCCTGGACACTATTTACCAAACTAGGATGTAGAACATTAACTTTGTGAACTATGTCTATTAATTGTTCCCTAACAGTATGGTCCCAAGCCTTTTATTCCAGTAAACCAATTCCACGAGTTGTTTGGATATGGCAAGGAAGTCTCAGTAACTGTGCCCTCTCTGTGTTTTGTTGTATATGTGGATAAATTTGTGCAGTACACACAAAGGTGTATGTATACATATGCCTATAGATAAATAGTTACAGAAGGGTATGATGATAGTGAAAACCCATGGTCTATTTTCAGGGTTCCCACATGGATTTTAAGCCTCCACTGAATTGTTTCTGATTATTAACCAAGGATGTGAGAATTTTTGCCCTTGGTCAGAGTGTATTAGAAAGTGGATTAACTCCACCCCTTCCTTCCAGCTAAGGAAGAGGCAGTCCCTCTTAGAGGCTTGCCAGGATGTATCCTTGATGGAGATCACTGTACTGGGGGGGGTGTCACATAGACATAGTCATAGTCATGAGTCATGCCCTATGAGTCATGCTCTGACGTCCTTGGTCAGAAGAACCTGGACCAATCTTGTAAGTGCTTCTTTGTGCCTGATCTGATCCCACCACACTGAGACAAAACACTAAGGGCGTGCAACAGAACAGCAAGGGGAACAGAGCAACAAAGTTCCAGGGAATATAAAAAATAGACTCTGGGGCCAGGGCATGGCACGCCATCAGACTCAACCGAAAAACACTCCTAAAGCCCAACAAACAGACCATGAACTACAGGCTTTTCTTTGTTGTTATTTTGTCATTGACTTTTTGTTGTTGTTTTCTTTTCTTTTGTTGCTTTGTTTTTGTGCAT
>NW_022109980.1:3916015-3918092 GCF_000313985.2 Echinops telfairi | reverse complement strand
AAGATATGACAAAATAATAATAATTTATAAATTATCAAGTGTTCATGAGGGAGGGGGAAGCGGGGAAGGAGGGGGAAAATGAAGAGCTGATACCAAGGGCTCAGGTAGATGGCAAATCTTTTGAGAATGATGATGGCAATGAATGTACAAATGTGCTGGACACAATGGAAGTATGTGTGGATTGTGATAAGAGTTGTACAAGCTCCAAATAAAATGATTAATTTTTAAAAAAGAAAGAAAAGTGCTTCTAACATAGTGTATGCATCCTAATCATTGTTCTGTTCCCGATCCTGTAGTCCCTCCTGTAACTGTGAAGTGTTCATCAGTCTACCAGCATGATTTTGTGACAATTCGCTTTAATCCTCATGTCTCATTTAAGTTGCCAGTATGGCTATGAATCCTTGGACGCCATTATGACCTTGTGTTAATGGTCTCCCTCATCCAGATGATATGTCTTTGCCTTTACCTTGTCCTGTTAAATTTTGCCTTTACCTTGTCCTGTTTAAATTTTTTTACATTTGTTTTTAAAACTCATTTTATTGGGGCTTGTACAACTCTTTTCACATACATTCATGTGTCAAGCACATTCGTACATTTGTTGCCATCATCATTCTCAAAACATTTTCTTTCTACTTGAGCCCTTGGTATCAGCTCCATATTTTCCCCCCTCCCTCCCCTGTTTAAGTCTTAATAAATGTACTCTTTAAATTATATTTGATTAAAAAAATTATATTTGAGATTTGGGGTCTCTTTGTACCCTAAAACACCATACTGATGTATGCATCAATATCCCCCTATGTAACCACACACAGTGTTTTCTTTTGTTTTTACTGTTGCAAAATTGCATTTTATACAGCATTTATCCCACTTCTTAGTGTCTGAATTTACCTTGGTTAAATTGTGCTGACTTCACTCATATCTGGGATTGTTTTCCTTGTCACCCAAAGTAACAAGTGTCTACTCTAGAAAGTATTCCTCTTCCTCTCTCTCATCAAAGAACTTCCAATGTGTATATCTCTTCCTGTCATTTTATAATTGTGGGATGATATAATATTTGTCATTTTATAATTGTGGGACAATATAATATTTTTCAATTAAAAATTGACTTGTTTCACTAAGCATAACATTGTGTTTTGGACTCATTATTCTCAGTCTTTTGTAGATGGTTTTTTTGTTGTTGACACACTTCACATCTCATACAATTTAATTGTGCACTCATATTAAGATGAGTTGTACAATCATTATTCTTTGCTGTTGCTTTGTATTCCACTGTATGTCCCATAGTTTGTTTATCCATTCATCCATTGATGGTCACTTAGTTTCCATCTTTATGCTGCAATGAATTCACGCCATTGCTCTTATCTCTCTAGGATATATATCTAAAAGTAAGATTGCTGGATCATAAGATATTTGTATTTGTAGCCTTTAGAGGAAGTATCCTACTGTTTTCCATGGTGGATGGATCATTGTACAATCCCATCAGTGATGTATAAGAGTTCCTATTTCCCCACAACTTGTTTTCTGTTTTTTTTTTATTGCCATCTTTGCAGAAATGAGATGGTATTGGTTGTAGTTTCTATTTACATGACTTTATTTTTTTGTACATGACTTTAATGGTTAATGATCACTAGCACCTTTTCACACAGTTGGCTGCCTGAATGTCCTCTGTGACAGTTATATAATCCGTCAACTTGCAAAGGGCTGAAATAAAGCCTGTCAATCAGGGCAGAGCCAATGAGGCCTCTGTGTGAGTATGGCCTTCTCCTGAGGATTCTGGGAACTTCTGTCTTCCTCCCTGGAGGTGGGAGACACATTCTCTCTGCTTCATCATCCTGCTGACAAGCCACATGGAGCTACACTGATGCAACCAGAGCCCTGAAGCTGGAGGAGTCACATGGAGACCCACAGCAGTGCTGAGATGCTTCCACCACCACTGGATCCACAAGACTTTGCACCCACTAGCCTGTGATCTTCCTGCATTCAGCGTCATTGCACGTGTTGCATGAATCTGAAGAGCAGATAATAAACTGGTATTGGACATATGGGCTAATAACAGACTTATGAGCTGATACCAAGG
>NW_022109980.1:3914793-3915805 GCF_000313985.2 Echinops telfairi | reverse complement strand
CTACACACACACACAAAAACTCCCACACTTATGGACTTGATCTGGACTGGGCTGGCATGTTTTCTTAATATACAATTACTCTTTTATCTAAAGTTCTCCATTACACACGTATGAGTGTCTCTGGATTTGTTTCTCTAGTCAACCCAGACTAACACATCCTCCTCTTTGGTGAAGTGTCCTTTGCCCATTTTTGGATTGGTTTGTCATTTTGGTGGCTGAATTGAAGCTTTCTATATATTGCCAAAGCCTTCCCCTTAGTGTATAGGTTCTCTTTGTACTCCCTTGATAAAGTCTTTTAGTGAGGATAAGTATTTCATATTTAGGAGACCCTAGTTAAATAATTGGGGAAAAGAGGAGGCTTTCTACTCCCATAAGAGTCACCGTCTCAGAAACCTAGAAGGGCAGTTCTATGAGTCAAAATCAACTTGATGGCAGTGAGTTAACTGATTTGATTTCTGTCGTTTGTGCATTTTTTGCTTTGCTTCATAGGCTATTATTGATGCAGAAAACTAAGTCCCCTTGTTTCAAATTTTCAGTTCATTTTGGGGCAGGGTGTGAAGTATGGCTCTTGTTTCATTGTTCTGCATAGGGATATCCAGGTCTGCCAAAACCATTTGTTAAAATGATTGTTTCTTCCCCCATAGAAAGGACTTCCACCATTTGTCCAAGATCAGGCTGCCTGTGGGTGGATGCGGCTACCTCTGGGTTCTGAATTCGATTCCATTGGTCTATGTACCTGTCAGTGAATCAGTAGCAGGTTGCTTTGATTACTGTGGTTCGAGAGTTTTGAGATTGGAAAATATGAGTCCTCCTGCTTTGTTCTTCTTCAATATTGCTTCAGCTAGCCCGGACCTCCTTCTTTTCCACATCAAGTTGGAGATTTGTTTTCCATTTCATTAAAAACTGTTGTTGGGATTTGGATCAGAACACTACTGATTTTAAGAACATTGGCATGAATAAGACACATAATTCACTTTCCTGTGAAAAAGCCATATTTTACACAATTTATTTT
>NW_022109980.1:3912337-3913476 GCF_000313985.2 Echinops telfairi | reverse complement strand
ATTAATTTCACTCAGAATACTGGCCTCCAATTCCACCCATGTCCAGAAGTGTTTCATAGATTGCTTGTTAGTTTTCACGGTTGAGTGGTATTCCATTGCGGGTCTCGTCCAGCGTTTGTTTATCCAGTCATTCTTCGTCCAGTGGGCATTGAGGTTCTTTCCATCTTGCTATTGTGAATAGTGCTGCCATGAATATGGGTGTGCGTATACTTGTTTATGCTATGTTCCTTATTCCTTGAAGGTATATACCATATATATATATATATATATAGTTTGATCCAGAGTGACTGCTGGATCATAAAGTATTTCCATTCTCAATTGTTTGAAGAAACACTAGACTGCGTTCCCTAGTGGTTGTACTGTTTAAGTCCCACCAGCAGTGTATAAGTGTTTGGGTCTCTCTGCACCTCTTCCATCGTTTTTTGTTTTCTGCTTGTTAGAATTTTGCCATCAATTCGGGGGCAAGGTGAGGTGGTATTTCAGCACCGTTTTGATTTGGACCTCTTGGATGGCTAGTGATCTTGAGCATTTCTTCGTTTGTTAGCCACCTGAATGTCTTCAGTGGTGAGCTGTGCATGTCCTCTGCTCATTTTTAAACTGAATTATTCATCTTTTTCTTGTTGAGGTGTTGAGGTTTTCTATAGATTTTAGAGATTAGTCCCTTGTTCAATATATCATTGCCCCCTTTTTTTTCTCGGTCTGTGGGGTTCTCTAAAGTCACATTTTAAAATGTATGAAGGGACTTTAAAAAGTCTGTGGGAAAATCCCATTATCTTTTTGCTCCATTTTTCCAGGAACCTTTTGGAGTTCTATAAATATTTCAATAAAGTTAAATAAATCTAGGGAAATGCCTTCATATATATGTACAAGGAGACATGTACAGAATGTTCATTGGAAATCTTCTGTATTAAAAAATGTGGGAGGGGTAACTTATGACAAAACTATAATAATTTATGATCTATGAAGGGTTCATGAGGGAGGGGGAGGGGGAAGGAGGGGAAAAATGAGCAACTGATATTAGGGGCTAGAGTGGGAGGCAAATGTTTTGAGAATGATGAGGGCAATAAATGTGCATATGTGCTTGACACAATGGATGTATGTATGGATTGTGATGGGAATTGTACGAGCCCCCAATAAAA
>NW_022109980.1:3910093-3911195 GCF_000313985.2 Echinops telfairi | reverse complement strand
TTTTTTTTTTCATTTTTAAATGGTGAATTAGGCCAAGGTTTACAGAGCAGATCATAGCTTTACATTCAAAAGTTTAAACACACTCTGATTCAATTCATCCATTGCAGTCCCCACACTAAACTATCACTTATGTCATTGCTTCCCTGTCTCCCATTTCCATCCCTCCTTTTCCAATGCTCTGGACTCTGGCCCTGGGTAAATGCTGCCCCTTTGATCTTTTAGGGTTGATTTGCTTAGCTTATTGTTGTAGCCTTTTGGTTACTCACTGGGCTGCAATCCACATGGTCCTCAGTCTGAAACCACTGGCCATTCCATGGGAGAAAGACAGGGCTTTCTATTTTGTAAACAATTATAGTCTCCAAAACTCAAAGGGGCAGTTCTGCCCTGTCCTATAGGGTCACAATGAGTCAGCATTCACGCAGTAGCAGTGAGTTTTTTGTATAGTTTCATTATTGTCTAAGTGTTTTATATGTATCAATACATTTAATCCTTGCAACAACGCTATAGTTGCTGTTATGAATTCCCATTTTATAAATGAGAAAAATGGGACAGAATGATGTTAAATAATTTGCCCAAGGTCACACACTTTATGAACAGTAGATTCTAGTCCAGCTCTGGCTCCAATGTTTGTGCTCTTATTCATTGATTTATATTGCCTCTATTTATTTATATACAGTTTAAAATAGGCAAAACAATGTTCTATACACAATTTAGAGATAAATGTTGTGGCAGTTACATAATCTGTTGATAATTTGAGACTTAAGAGTGAAGGGGTGGAGTTTAGCCTGTCAATCAGGGTGCAGCTTGATGACCTCATTTGGAATCACTAAGGAGATAAAGCTCTCTGGAGTAAGGACACAAGCTCACTCGCTGTGAAACATTACTGTTTACAAGACACATGGAGCTAGCTAGAGCCCTAGAGCTGAAGGAGCCACGTGGAGACCCCTGCCAGCGCTGAGATGTATACAAAACCAATGGACACATAAGACTTTTCACCCACTGGCCTGTAATCTTCCTGCATTTGGCATCATTGCATGTGTTTTGTGAGTCTGAAGAGGATTTTATAGATTGATATTGGACATATGGGCTAATATCAGATTTA
>NW_022109980.1:3906621-3908323 GCF_000313985.2 Echinops telfairi | reverse complement strand
TTTGAGAAATGATGTACAAATGCGCTTTACACAATTGATGTGTGTATGGATTGGGATAACAGTTGTATGAGCCCCTAATAAAATGTTAAAAAAGAGAAAAGAAAAAAGAAAAAAAAAAGAAGTAATCATGTATCAGGGGAAAAAAGAAAAGAAATTCAGACATCCTTGTTTTATGACAATGAAAAATGGAAAAAATATTCAAGTTCTCAAGCATTTCATTTTTACTTGGATCCACAATCAATGCCCATGAAAACAGCAGTCAAGAAAGCAAACGACGTATTACAACGGGAAAATCTGCTACAAGAGATCTCCTTAAAGTGTTGAAGAGAAAATATGTCACTTTGATGACTAAGGCGTGCCTGACCCAAGTCATGTTCTTTTCAATCATCTCATATGCATGGGAAAGTTGGACACCGGATTAGTAAGACAGAAGAGCTGATGTCTTTCAATCATGATGTTGGCAAGGAATGTCGACTATACAATAGTCTTGCCGAGAATGACTAAAGCTGTGTTGGAAGAAGTACAGCCAGCATTGTCCTTAGAAATTAGGATAGCAAGATTTGATCGCGTGTACTTTGGATATGTTAGTCATGCTCGGGATAGCTGAGGCCCAGGGAAGACACTCAAGGAGTGGCTGAAAAAATGGGCTCAACCCTCGGAATGGGGATGGGGGTAGGTGCAGGACTGGGCAGTATTTTGTTATGTGTGGCATAAGGTTGCAAGGAGTTTGAACCAATTTGAAGACCTTTAACAACAACACATAATGTTAGAGCTCAATGATAAAGTCAGAAAATACAAGATCCTATAGATAACAGAGATAGAAAACTCTCAAAATATTAACACAATCATTTTGTTGTTAGCTGCTATCCAACTGATTCCATCTCATGGAAACCCCATGTGTTATAGGTTATCTTGACTGCAATCTTTTCTTTAACAAATGCACAACTTTGTTTATTTACTTTTCAATAAGTTTAAATCCTTGTGGAGTACAGCGTCACGTGGATTCTGTGTCCAAAGGCCTTACTGGCATGTTGCTCCAGAATTCGGCCCAAACCATGCCACTGTTTCCTCTTACACGAGTTACAGTTCCCCTGGTTTTGTTAGGTTGGTCGCCAGGGGACACTGTGTTATTCTTTGCTTTTACACATTAGCACATCTCTGGCCTAAATAAAATTCTGTTCCATCTTGAGCATAAACACCTTCCATTTTAAGAAGAGCCGGTGACCCCGTGTATGGCCAGCAAAAATGGCCTCAGACATATTTGCTGGTTAGAAGTCCTGTTCCTAGCAGGCCTCCACAGGCTCCAATATGGCAGGAAAAAGAAAGGTTAAGACCAAGCCCGGCTATCAAAAGATATATGTCTGGGGTCTTAAAGACTTGAAGGTAAACAAGCGGCCATCTAGCTCTGAAGCAACAAAGCCCACATGGAAGAAGCAAACCACGAGGTGCCAAAGGGATCAGTTATCAGGCATCAAAGGTGATTGTGAGGTGCCAAGGGATCTATTATCAGTCATTAAAAAACAAAAAATCTTATCGATGTGTGCTCACCTTCCCGATAAGATTGTTGGAGACAAATGTGTATATAAGCAAAAGGGGTTGAAGAAAGCTGGTAGTGCCCAGCTATCAAAAGATATAGCATCTGATACCAGAAGGGTGGAGGGAGGGTGGTGTGGAAAGGGGGAACCGATTACAGGGATCTACA
>NW_022109980.1:3900422-3905492 GCF_000313985.2 Echinops telfairi | reverse complement strand
CTTCTTTTACACGGGTAACTAAAACAACAATAACAAAAACCTCCAATAGGTTTCATGTCAATATCTCTTTCCCCAGAAAGAGTCAAGAGAGCTCAGAGTTTAATAAAGATTTGCATAAAGCTTTTTCTCTTTTAAAAATTGCTTTCTTCTTACATGTTTCAAAACATATTTTCCCTGTCCAAAAGAATTATCCCCACCCTTTAGCCAGGGAGCTATAGGGATTTTCCACTGTAGATAATTTGCAGTCTAGCTACTGTGCTCATAAATTATGTTCTGAAGTATTGATTCCCAATGATTTCCGAAGCAATATTCACTGCCCTCTGTATGTGTGTGTGTGCAGGGGTAGGGGGAGGGGATGAGGATTTAGTCCCAGATGAACTTGAAAGGAACATGGAATCAATTACCATGTTTATGAGAATTTGTTGCCGCCTCTCTCTTCCTTAATGTGTGTGTGTTCATCCCTTTGGTAAGGAAAAGCTGAGGAGAGGAGGTGGGGAAGGAAATAAAGAAATTATAATACCTTTAATTCCTCAGCATGGACAAGCAGCTCCAAGTATAAATCACTTGTCTTTACATGTTCCCTGTGAACTGTGCATGTGGGAGCACAGGGAAAGGACATTTAACCTCTAACTTCATTATCTGTTAAATGTGAATAACAATACAGGCTGCATATAATGTGATTCTTAGAAATATATATTTGAAATTGTCATTTTGGGTGAAAATCTATGGAGCAAATTAATTTTCCATTTAGTCATTTTTACACTTTTATTTTGTAACACTATTTGCAAGTCTGGTTAATGTAATGTGGTTCTTTGAAGGTAAAAGTAGTAATAAATATATGAACTGATTCTCCTTTAAGAAATAACATTAACATGATAAAACTAAAGTCCCTTTGACCACCAGCCAACCTTCCCCTTCCTTCTCCTAATACCAAATGTACTGCCACTGAGTTAATTTTGACTCCTACTGACCCTATGTAGGCTTGTCAAGGCTTTGTGCATCTTTCGGAAAACAGCCAGCCTCATCTTTTCCCCTAAGGAGCAACTGGTGGTTTTGACCTGCTGACCTTGCAATTAGCAGTCCCACTCTTACCTAACGGCTCCACCAGGACCCCTCCTTCTCCCAATATATAAATATTTCTTTATTTGGAGTATATTATTCTCTAAATATATCTTTTAAATACTTTAACCTAATAGGTATTAAGAAATGGCATAAGAGCCACAACTGACCTCTTCCCTCTCTAGTAGGGAGGAGAATCCAACTCCACACCAGCCCAAGGCAATGGTCATAAAGCAGAGGTCAGACAGGCCTTTACTCTCCATCCTTCTTGACCCTACTCCAACAGCAACCACTCCTCCCAGGGCACTCAGTTTACTTCTTCGCTGGGGTGTGATAATCCATTGCAGTATCTACACAGAACTCACAGATCATATACAAGATTCTAGGGGGTTATTAGGGAAGTGTCTTGTCCACAGTAGTGCCTCTTCTCAGCCAATAGCCATGTCTCTTTATGGTTTGCCGCTTCTCTGCTCATAGACCCTTGGCATTTGCCTTGTTCTGTGGGCTGGGAAGGCCCTTACTCTGAGGCACGATCTCTGCTCTGTCTCAGAGTCTCCGTGAGGCTGCAGTGCTCTGCATCAATTTAGTGCAGCCTCTGCTGCCTCTGTCATTTCAGGCAGGGATCTCACGCATGTTCTGATGGTAGCTCTTCTTTCTAGATGGTCATGGGATTCTCGCTGTTCCTGCTTCTGCGATGGCTCTCAGGCTAAGGGGAATGGTAAAATTGGCCAACCCCCAAGTGATTATAGGTAGAAGAATTATAACAAGTAGTTTCACTTCACCACAGGTGCATATACACATAGAAAAAGGTATAGCATTGTATTTTAATAGTTAACATAAAATTACATGCCTTTTGTGACTTGTGCTTTTCAGTCAACATTATGCTTTTGAGATATACCCCAGATGATATATATGCTAATTACAGCATTTTAACTACTAGTGGTGAACACTGCAGTAGTTTATTTGTTATTAACAATAATCTCTTGGTACACAAGGGGAGGTGTTTCTCTACCTAGAAGTCCAATGAATGCAATTCTTTGAAAAGAAGAGAATGAATTTAGGGAAAACAGGATATAGTTCTATTAATCTTTTAATATTTTTATTATGATCAAATATGTACAGTATAATAAAAATTATGATTTTAACCATTTTAACTGTAAATTTAGGTGGCATTAATGGCATTCACCGTGTTGTACAACCATTAGCACTTTTCAAAAGATCTTCTCCCCAAACAGAAACAGTTCCCATAAGTAACAACTCCCCATTCCCTCCTCCTCAATATTCCCCTATTTCTTAAAGAATAGTTTTGTTAAATGGGAGCTGATACCAAGTAGAAAGCAAATGTTTTGAGAATGATGATGGCAATAAATGTACAAATGTGCTTGACACAATGGATGTATATACGGATTGTGATAAGAGTTGTATGAGCCCTCATAAAATGATTCAAAACAAAAAAAATAGTTTTGTTGGCATATACTTTACATATCATAAATTTAACCATTCAATCATATTAAGAAGAGTTGTATAATCATCACCACAATTAATTTCAGAACATTCTCTTCTCATATTCACTGTTGTTAGCTCCCCAATTCTCCCCAGCATGCCCCCCCTAGGTAATTATTAATCTAGTCACTGTCTCTATAGATTTACCTTTCCTGGATTGTTTTTTGTTTAATCATTTTATTGGGAACAGGTCTCATAACATGCCAATATTTCAATCACATCAAGCAGTGTTGGACAATTGCTACCACAATGTTTCCAAACATTTTCTTTCTTCTTGAACTCCTTGATATCTGCTCCCCTTTCTCCCCTCCCTTCCCCACCCTATCCCCCAGGTTCCCTTTTTTTGTCCTATCTTACACATCCAATGTGTCCAGTCACATACAATTCTGTTGTCTCATCCCAGCAAGTGAGGGTCCGCAGTCATCAGTGTCCTCGGCTCCCTGTCCCTCCCGTTCCTGGATTTCATATACAGAAATACATACAAAACAGGATGCACACAATAATGGCCAACAACAACTAGAAGAAACAGAGCTAAACGTCCATCCAGAAGAGGTTTTGGAAAGAGCAGAAAATGTTAAAAAACACCACCACCACCACCACCAAACTGAAAATGGGTCAAAAGAGAGATTAAATGAAAAGGTGTTTCATTTTAAACTACCCACATCTGCCATCATCGGCTTTACAGTGCTCTCTGTCTGATAGCAGGCGAGTCACATCCCTGGACTATGGTCAGAGGGCATTCACCAGAAACTTGATCCACATGGGGACCCTGCCAGTGGATTTTGGCCTTCCAGTCATCCATAACCATCTGCACACCAGTGTTCATATTTTAAGCTTTGATACCATTCCCTCCTTGGGAGTTGGAGTTTATTATGGTAAATAATACAGCACAGGCTGGTGAGCTCCTTTCGTGTGGACTTAGTAGATTCCCTATTGTTGCTGCAGGCAAGTCAACATCAACTCATGGGGACCCCAGGGGTGCAGAGAGGAAGTGCGCCATATGGCTTGAAAGGTTGTGGCTTTTCACAAACCCCTCTCCAGGCCTAGCTTCTGCAGTGTCTCAGAGTAAGAATCCAGCTGGGAGTCCAATGCTAAATTGTTTGCACCCCCTAGGGATTCCAAAGACCCTGGGTAAACACTAATCACTTCTCATCTCTGTTTGTTTGCCTATTTGATGTATTTCATATAAGGAACCTGACGGCACAGTGGACCCGCACTCAACTGCTAACCCAAAGGTTGTCAGTTTGAACCCACCAGTGGCTCTATGGGAGAGATGTGGCAGTCTGTTTCCATAAAGAGTACAGCCTAGCAAAAGTTGTGTGATAGCCAGATTTAGAACAACAACAAGAGAGAAATAGGTAGCTGTGGAGGCTGCTTATGTATAACCCAAATCCTCATGCAATTGGGGTTCTTGGTTTGGAAATTTAGGGTCACGGCTCATCCGGGGCTGGGTGGGTAAGAGTGGGGGGATGGCCACTCCTCTGGTCATCAGGAGGGAGGGAGTGAAGACCAAGGGAGGAGTCTACTGTTCTTACAGTCCGTCACCGGTGTGGGTACTTGTGCGGGTCCTGAGCAAATGAAACTGACAATTCATCCATCTGTCTCCTCCCTGGCTACTTTGGTTCAGCTTTAAGCCAGTATTCAATTCACAAGTCTATCCTTTCCTCCGAAGCTCAGGGCTCCAGGATTATCATCTGTATCTATTTCACTTGGTTCTTCATGCCTTTGTTGTAGAGTGTCTGTGCAGTGTGTCTGCCTAGTTAAGAGTGCCATTGTACCGGCAGCCTGCCATTTGTTTCTTTTTCTTACCTGGTTATGGCTCAGGCTAGAACATCCAATACATTATTTTTTAAAATTAGTTTCATTGAGCTATAGTGAACATATCACACCATTTAATATGTGTAAATCTGCTGTACAAGACTTTTTTCAGAGTATTGAAAAGCAAGAATGTTGTTTTGAGGTCTAAGGCGTGCCTGACCCAAGGCGTGGTGTTTTCAGTTTCCTTATATGCATGTGCAAATTGGACACTGAATAAGGAAGACTGAAGGAAAGTCGATGCATCTGAATTGTGATGCTGGCAAAGACGAGTGAAAGCACCATGGAATGCCAAAAGGACAAACAAGTCTGTCTTGGAAGAAACACAGTCAGAGCGGACCTTAGCCTCAAAGAAGAAGACTTGGTCTCATATACTTTGGATATGCTGGCAAGAGAGATCCGTCCCTGGAGGCAGACCTCGTGCTTGGTCAAGTTGAGGGTGGTGAGAGAGAGGAAGGCCCCCAAAGAGATCGAGTGACACAGTGACTGCAACCCTGGGTTCAAGTAAGGAACAATGAGGAGGATGGCGCAGGACCGGGCGTGACTCATTCTGTTGCGTGTAGCATCCCTGTGGGGCGGAGCCAACTGAATGGCACCTAACAAAACCGAATTCAGTAGTTCTAGCACACAGACAAGTTCTGTGAAATCATCACCACAATCAACGTTGGCACATTTTCTTCCTTCTTGTACCCA
>NW_022109980.1:3889923-3896548 GCF_000313985.2 Echinops telfairi | reverse complement strand
AAAGAAAATGTTTTGAAAATGATGATGGCAAAAAAATTAAATTAAAAAAAAAGAAAATGATGATGGCAACATATGCACAAATGTGCTTGACACAGTGGATGTATGTATGGATTGTGATAAGAGCTGTATGAGCCTGCAATAAATGATTTAAATTTTTTAAATAAGGAAAATAAATAAATAAAAATTTAAAATCCCTTTGATGAAATGAGAATCACATTTGGGACACAAGAGCAGTATAACAATAAACATACACATCAAAACAGAAAAAAGAAAAAAACAAAAGCAATACTTTAACTCAATATCTGTATCAATTAGAAAAAAAGTAGCAAAAGAAGCCTACAGCTACTAGAAGAAAAGAAATGATAGAAATTAGAGCAGAAACAAGGGAAGAATTTGGTTCTTTGAAATGATTCACAAAATCAATGGATAAACTACTGGCAAATCTAACAAAGGAAAGAAAGAGAAGATGCAAAGAAAAACCATGGATAAGCAGTGAAACAGGTGAAGTCATAATAAAACCCACTGAAATAAAAAAGAATAACAGAATACTGCCAAGAACTGTACTTGGACAAATCTGAAAACCTACAAGAAATGGACAGATTTCTAGAAACACACTACCTACCAGGCCTAAACTCTACTCAAGTAGAATATCTGAATAGATCTATAACAAAAGCAGAAATTGGTCGGATCATTAATAACTGTGGTAGTTATATAATCTGTTGTCAATTCGAGAGGGTTCAGAGTGAAGGGGTGGTGGCGTAAAGCATGTCAATCAGGTCGCAGCTTGATGACCTCGTTTAGAGGCACTAAAGAGATAAATAGCACACTGGATGCAGGAGGCAGGCTGACTCCCTGGGAGACATTGCAGCTGACAACACACCTGGAGCTGCTCTGATGCAGCCAGAGCTCGATGAGCCACGTGCAGACCCACACCAGTGCTGAGGCTTCTACCGCCACTGGATCCACAAGACTTTCCACCCGGCATCATTGCATGGCTGTGTGAATGTGAAGAATTTATGGACTAGTATCGACATATGGGGTAACATTGGACTTATAGGGTAGATCTGGACTGGACTGGGATGTATTCCCAATGTACTTAATTGCTCTTGTATAGAAAGCTCTTTTGTATATACATATGAATGTCTACAAATTTGTTTCTCTAGTCTACCGAGACTAACACAATAACTTACAACAAAATATCCAGACTTACACAGTTTCACTTGTGAATTCTACCAATCATTCAGAGAAGAGCTGACCTCAATATTACTCAAACTATTCCAGAATATAGTAAAAAGTATGGAAAACTCTCAAATACATTTTATGAAATGAGCATAAACCTAATGCCAGAATAGAAAATTATAGGCCAATATCCCTTATGAGTATAGATGTAAAAGTCCTGAACAAAAAAACTAGCCCATTGAATCTAGCAATATATCCAAAATGTAATATGTTATAACCAAATGGGATTTATACTAGATATACACGAATGATATAACATTAGAAAAACAATCATTGTAATCCATCACATAAATCAAACAAAGGCAAATAACTTAATGTTCTTATCAATTAATGCAGAAAAAGCATTTGACAAAATCCAACACCCATTCCTGATAAAAACACTTAACAAAATAGAATGAGAAGGGACATTTCCCAACATAACAAAGGGAATATATATATATGAATATATATATATATGCCAACAACCAAAATTACCCTCAACCGAGAGAAACTGAAAGCATTCCCCCAGACAAGGATGCCTTTTATCGCTACTCCTATTCAATATGGTGCTGGAAGTCTTGGATGGAGCTATTAAGCCAGAGGGAAATTGAAAACATCCAAATTTGACAAATAGATAAAACTCTCATCTGTAGGCGATGTGGTCCTATGCATAGAAAGTCCCAAAGATGATGTTAGAGAATTGTTGGACCTAATGGAAGGATTCCAGAGTACAACTAGCACACGCAAAAAATCCGTTAGATTCCTTCATATTAACAAAGAGAGCTCTGTAAAGAAGTCAGGAAAAGAAAATCTTTTTTCAAAGCCTTTGGGATCACATAAGCATGATGTGAGTCTTTTTTTAACCCCCTGTGACTCCCAAACACGGATGTCATTCATAAATATAAGCTTTGATGTCAGTACTCACAAACTGAAATATTAATTTATTTTATTTGTTTTTAGGTCTGTATATAAATTAATAATAACCTTCATTCAATAGCTAGATATTGTTATCTTCATTTTATTGCTATGAAATTGTAGCACCAGGATTTCATTCCAGATCTCATTGATTTCAAGTCCAAAATTGTCCTCACAGCAGAATACAGCTTGCATAGTCTATTTTTCTTCCTTTATCCCCAACTCACTGGGTGACAATATGTACGACAGTGCTTTGAGGCATATAAAGGTTTAGGTTAGCAAGGACCCAGCAGTTTGAACCCACTAGCCGTTCCAGAGAAGAGATGAGGCAGTCTTCTCCCTGAAGATGTACAGTGCACCTCTGAAACCCTAGTGAGCAGTTCTACTCTGTCTGGTGAGGTTGCTATGAGTCAGAATTAACGGAATAGCAACGGAGTGGGTAACCATTTGTTGACGATCCACTCCATGTCAAACACCGGGTTATCGCACCTCTAAACCTCACGAAGTGCCTTTAACATCGATGTATTTTTCCCTTGTTAAAAAGGAGGAAACTGCGGTTCCGAGAATTGGAGGGACTTGCATAAGGAGTATTAGACGCAGGATTCTAACTCATGATCAGTAGGACTACAAAATCTATGTGCTTTCCTCTACAGCCAAAGTCACCTTTGGGTATATTATTTTATTTCTCTCTATATATACATTCCGTTTCAGAATCCAACTGGACTTTTATTTGACACAGAACACAATATAGTTGCACGATCACGACAAACTGAAGAGACAAGGCAGCAAAGACATGGTTCTATCGAATTATAATTAAGTAACAGGAGGGAAAGTCGGTAAATGAATAAGGAAACATTTAAGCTTGAAAGAAGAATTCCTTTTTTTCTAATGCCCATACTTTTGGAATTCCCGCTCTCTGTTGTCCAATGGACACACCTGCCTTGTTTTCAGCCAGCAAGAGATGCAGTAGAAGTGAAAAGCATGGGTCGAGAGTTCCCAGGCAACGGGACACTCTTCCGACGTGGCAGATGCCTGGTTAGCTTGACATTCTAAGCTGAGCTAGATCCATGATGTGGTTCCTGCAGATGGCAAAGTTATCAACCACAATATCCCAAGCCCAGAGGCCTACTGCATTCCACGTTTTCACTTCAAAGCGCTTCTTGCCGCGCCGCTGTTGGTGCCGCGCGGGATCTCCTCATCCATCGCTGCCGCCATTTTGGAAACACACGGTCCACCGCCCTCAATATATTATTAATATCTTCATTCTGCTCTGGTCAAGCTTGTGTGATTTTCCAGCATCCTTGGTTTTCCTCTCTCCAGCTGTCCTAAACAGTAGGCGTCTTTTCATTTCTTACTTTAATTGGGCAGGAACTGAATGAAGGATTAAGCCTGCTGTTATCTAGTTTCTTCCTCATTCCACTGTTGTACATTTTCTCTAATAAAATTATTTTGCTTGCATTTTTTCCCAACTGCTTATTTAGGTAGAGTCAATTAATCATCCCTGACGTGCTGTCTCGGGCTTGTGGACTCTGCCTGTGGGTATAACCCCAGTTTGGAGGGTGTTCTGTGCTGCACTGATGGGCAGGATCAGGAAGGGCCTCAACAAGAGAGACTGCTAGTGTGACTGCAACAATGGGCTCAGGCATGGGAACGTTGTGAGGATGGCACAGGATCGGGCGGTGTCCTGTTCTGATGTGCAGAGGGTCGCTATGGGTCGAAACCCTCCTCAATGGTACCTCACAACAACAAAAACCCTGATTTTAGTAGAGGGTGCGAACCAAGTCACACTCTGTTTTCTGGGGGCATCTTTAAGACTACTTTCCCAGAGGGTGTGACTTAAGACACCATCCTTGTTCTTGGGTGTGTGGTCAGCTAAAAGGCCTCCATCAAAGCCAATCCTCAGTGGGTAAGAACTATCTAGGCCCCCAAGAGACGGCTGAGAACTTTTGGGAGAACCTCTGTGTGCGTTGGCAGAGGTTGCTGAGCCCAGATGCACCAGAGGCTGGGGCACAGAGACTCAGAGGGACAGCCTTGAGACGATTTGGGGCATTTTCTCCTCATCTGGCCCGAGACCGTGGGCCTGTGAGACAGAGCCACAGGCAGGCTGGCTTCCTGGCGCATGGATGAAAAGGGCAAAGAGACTAAGAACCAGAGAGACTCGGCTGCTGGCTGAGGAGACCAATGACTATATCTGCACTCCTTGCTGATCCTAATTTATGGTAACCTATTCACTTCCCTAATAAACCCTGAGTCCTGTGTGGCCATTTCAATGAATTATTGAAGCCAGCGTCAATTGTAGAGGGGCATAGGAGGAATGGTTGGTGTCAGAATAGGTACAGAAGGATGGAGCATGGAGGCTTGTCGGACCCCTGCCTTGTGGCAATAGGGAAGTCAGAGGAGGACTGATCTGTCCACCTCCATTGCTGTTCACCACACTGGTAGAACATCAGTAAGTAGAAAATGTATCACCTACGAGAATTTCTCTGTTCTTATCCTAACTATCATGTGGTTTATCATCTAAGTCCGTATCAAGTTCAGTAGGCATTTTCACCGGTAAGAAAAGACTGGACCACAGAGTAAGAGGAATTAATTAACCATACATTTCAGAGTCTGTCTTTGTTGATTCAGCCACTTACCCAGCAAGTCAGTTGAGTGCTTACCGTGTTAAAGGCTCTGGTAGCTTCTGGGGACAAAGATGAATGTGGCATGTTTTCCATTTTTCGGAATCTCATAGTAAGGTGGAGATCTACAGGTAAATTGGTGATTGCAAAGCAGTGGTGGTTTGTTAAGATCCACACAGTCGATTGCCTGTGCATAGTCGATGAAACACAAGTCAACATCTTTCTGGTATTCTGTTTTCAGACAAGATTCATCTGACATCGGCTATGATATCCCTTGTTTCATGTTCTCTTCTGAATCCAGCCTGACCTGAACTTCTGGTGGTTCCCTGTCAATGTACTGCTGCCATCGTTAGATGATCTTGAGCAGTTTTATTTGCATGTGACATCGGTGATGTTCTATAGTTTGCGCATTCTGTTGGGTCTCCTTTCCTTAGAATAGGTACAAATCTGGTTAAGTAGCTGTCTTCCAAATCTCCTGGCACCGACAAGTGAGTGCTTCTAGTGCTTCATCAGCTTGGTGAAGTATTACAGTTGATAGGGTTCTTAATAGTTTGGTAGTCATTCACCATGATGGGATCTAACATAACGCTATGAACTCTGTGTAGCCAGGACCTGGGATGGGTTGGAGCCCCCTTGGTTAGGTTAATACAAGTGGAAGAAAGACTCTTTGGATGTGGTCCTTTCAAGCAGACTTGGGCAAGCTTCACTTCTATTGGAGCTGGATCTCCTATCTGATTCTGTGACCTCCTGCCATTTTGCCTGCCAATCCCAGGAGCCATCAGCAGCTTGCTGACTTTGGATACATGCAACTCCTTCCTGTTTCCTGGTTAGTCCCCACAGCTACACACCTCAGGAGAACCCTCCAACTTAACCTCTGCCCATGGACTTCAACCCATTTCTACAATGGTGTGATCGCTTTCTTGATACAGATCTCTTTCTATATACCTACACATATAAGTATTCCTGGTTTTGCCTAACATAATGAGCTATAAAATGCCTTAGAACATCATACAGGAATTGTGATTCTCCTGTATATGTTACTTTCACTTAAGAACTATTTTCTCTGAGTCTATTCAAAGAAATGATTAGGTCTAGTCTTTTTCTTTTCTTTTTAAAAAATCCTTTTATCCGGGGCTCGTACAACTCTCATCACAATCCGTACAGACAGTCATTGTGGCAAGCAGGTCTAGTCTTTTTCGATGCCATCATATAGGAATTACTAAAAAGAACTTTGAGAATTTAGCTGCCTGCTCAGAGGATATGGGGCTAATGTCTTATTTTTATTAAATTTGCTTTACTTTTCACTTACTTAAACAACAAACATCTATTGATTGCTTTCCTATCGGATGCCACACTCTTGAAATTCTGAACTTTAAGCCACAGTTCTTACCATCTAGAACAGGGGTCCTCAAACTTCGGCCGCTGGGTGTTTTTTCCCCGTTTTGTTTTTTACTTCAAAATAAGATATGTGCAGTGTGCATAGGAATTTGTTCATAGTTATTTTTTATAATCTATAGTCCAGCCCTCCAACGGGTCTGAGGGACAGTGAACTGGCCCCGTTTAAAAAGTTTGAGGATGCTGTTCTAGAAGTTTATGGTGTATTTTGTGAGATTGACAGGCAGTAGGAAACTATAATACGGCATGCTTAGTCCCATAGAGGAAGGAGAGATTTTTCACATAATTCTTTTTTTTTAATCGTTTTATTAGGGGCTCATACAACTCTTATCACAATCCATGCATACATCAATTGTGTAAAGCACATCTGTACATTCATTGCCTTCATCATTCTCAAAACATTTGCTCTCCACTTAAGCCCCTGGCATCAGCTCCTTCTTTTTTCCCCTCCCTCTCCACTCCCCTCTCCCTCATGA
>NW_022109980.1:3885855-3889039 GCF_000313985.2 Echinops telfairi | reverse complement strand
ATAACCAGACTCCTGGTTGAGTTCTTATACAACACTTAAAAAAAAACACTTTTCTGAAATTCTCAATTTGCCAGTTCTTATTCATTGTTTTCCTTTCATTTTTTTCCTATCACCTAGGAGGAGGTCCATGTTTTGTAAAACAGCAGGAGCCTTAGTATCTCATTCACTTATGGGTTCTCAGGTACTTTGAGGAATCCCTTCTATGCTAATGCTGGTAGCCTTTGTACCTGGAACTCCCCACTGCTGCTTTCACCCCATTTGTTCTCACTAATAGTTTCCACAACTCCCTGGACCTAGTTTTTCTTCTAGCTTATTAGAAATTACAACACAGTTCTTTAATCTTTTATAGTTTGCTAGATGACAGTTCCATCTTGCCCAAGTGTCTTTGAAAATTTCTACCTGAAAATAACATGGTCCTTTCCTCCTCCCCGCACCCCCTCCTACCTGGTGATCCTGACACTGTAGTCTGCTAGGCCGTGTTCTATCTCAGACAACATTCTCTACCTTTTTGATCTATGTACTATAAGCCATTGCAATGGCTTCACAGAACTCAGAGAATACTCATGATTCAAGGGTTTATTAAGAGTGCAAATATGTTGCAACTCAAGTGAAAAATACTCTGGATACAGTTGTTCCACTAGGAAATGTGACAAGGTTCTTTTAGGATAAGTGAACACCCGATGGGCATGCTGCTTGGCTGTAAGCCTTAACCTGAAGGCATTCAGCTTAAGCTCCAGTAGGTTAGCAAACCCAGCTCCCCAAATTAAGTGCGTAGGGACCCCCCACCCCCATTAAGCCTCAGCCTGAAGGCACTCAACTCTCCCCCAGCAACTCCACAAGCCAACTTCCTTCCTAAAAAGCACTCGGCTTTGTTTGTTTCATGTTCTGGCTCCTGGCTCTGAGGCTACTTCTCTGATATCACAGGTGTCTTGGATCCAGGAGGTCCACTGCACAGGAATCTCAGGGTCCAGAGGACATGCTGCATTCTTGCTAGTAGTAAGAGTCTTAACGGGCTCTTTTTATACACAGCAGGATGGCAATCACAAAGTAACCTGTTAGCAATTATACACAGGTGAATCCTGTGAATGTTTTCCCCTACCTTCTTACGCAGAAGGATGCAGGAAAAGGTCGTTTGGTGGGAGCTAGAGACTTTGGCTAGAAGAGCCCTATTAATTATTCTGAGCTCTGAAAGCTTTTTCCTATTCCACACTGCTGGTGTTGAGATCCTTAATTCAGCCTCCAGGAAATTATTTTCTTTGTTGCTTGCCTGATACCCTTACAGTCTTTGTGGGGCTGGAAATACCATTGAACCTTCAGGATGTTTTTTTGAAAGAAGACTATTATATACCAGGAATAACTGTAGAGTATTCGGACGTTCATCAAATACATTATTCATTTTTCATCAGCTACGTTGAGTCTTGCCTATTATACCAATAGGCTACTAGGCAGAACTTGACTTTGACCCAGAATTATTTTCAGTTCTATATCAAAGTATTTGTCCATTTGATTCTATCTAAACGACCTCATTAAAGCACAACACCAAGCTCACTGCCATCCAGAGCTGACTCACCGCGACCCCTGTGGGTTTCCAAGACCTCCATATTGACTCACGTAACAATTGAATTGGAGAAGACTCATAAGATGGGCAGAGCAGGCTTTTATCCTCTTTCACTGCTTCCAGATGATGATAATGATATTCCAACATATCAATGACTACAACTAGAGTCTATCTCATCTCACTTCGATACTACCTACCAAATATACTCCGAACATCCAAAGCTCTCACCTAGATTTAATATTTCTTCAACTCCTCCCCCAAATCTATCTATAACATCCTCTCTTATAGTCTTAAGTATACAGGTTTATGCATTTTTCTTTTTAATAAAAGTACCATTCTGCAGTTATGACATTTGGGCTGAGGTTTTCCACCCTTATTTATAAGAGTAGAAATTCCTATTCAAACAAGCAAGCATTCAAAGTATAGTTATTTGTTTTGAAAGCTCCTATAACAGATGTATTTATTTTTAATCCCGTGTAACTTAGTATTTTTCTTACTAATTCATAGCTTAAATCCTTTACATGGAATGTTAGATTGTAATCAAACACCACCACTGCCACCACCTTTTTTTTTAATGTCAAACTTTGGATCTGGGTTGCCTATTACTCAGATGCCAGCTCTCCCCTCTCCGGGTCCCGCTTTCTGCTCGGTCACAGCCATTAGAAATTTGCCTCCTTGCATATGCTATGTGAGTGGGATCTAAGAGAAGGTCTTGGTTTATTTTTATTTTTAATTGAAATTTTCATTGAGATAATTATAGAATTACATATCATTGTAAGAAATAACATGGAGATATCTCTTGTTTATTGTCCCAGTTTTCCCCAAAGGGTAACAGCACAAACAGTTTAATATCCCAACCAGGATATTGACATTGATAAGATCCACTAATCTTATTCAGATCTCCTCAGTGTTACTTAGAATGCAGTCGAGCCTGAAATCTTAAGGCATTTTGTTCTGTAGAAGGCTGCAGTCTGCAGTCACAGTCTCAACTAGGTCCAGACCCCATTTTGATGGGGCACTTTATACACTTCTGACCACCGGAACTGCCAACAGGACCAGGATAATGCCAGGAGAGTAGGGAGAGGCAGTTTATCCTCAGGAAGGGCAAATAAAGTCCTGCTCACACAAAGGACTAGCGAACTTGGTTTAAGTGTATCCTTTTGATAACAAAGCAGTAATGGATAAAGGGCAATGGTCACTTTTATCTTCTTACCTTTTCTAGCCTGCAGGACAAAGGCCTCCCCCTGACTCTTGTGACTGCAAACTTGTCTCACCGATCTTTTGAAAAAAGCGACCAGGAAGGCTCAGTCGTATTTAGCACATATCTAGAAAGATGATGTCTCCAGGTTCTTGATTTGTATATATACTATTGCTTTGGTCATGGTCCTCACACTCAGGCAGGCATTGTTCTGATGGCATGTTTGTCTCTTTCCCACCTGTGTTTTCATATGACCAATACAATCGCTTTTCTTCATGACCATACCTTTGCGATAAAGAGCCCTGGTGGTGTAGCGCAAGGCCAGCACTTCAAAGCTCCCAGCAGCTCTGTGGGAGAAAGATGGGGCTTTCGACTCCTGTAAACAGTCTTGAAAACTCACAGGGGCAGTTCTACCCTGTCCTACGGGG
>NW_022109980.1:3872200-3883356 GCF_000313985.2 Echinops telfairi | reverse complement strand
GAGGGTTCACTGTAGTTGTACTTACCTAGACATGCTTAGTACTTGTGTAGGTTTGTGTACCCATCACTATCTACAGTCCTCATACTGAACACTTACAGTATTGCAAGAATCTTCGTGGACACCCTTCTATAACCACATGTCACTCCGGAGGAAAAAACAATGGGCTCTTCATGGTTTTAGGCAGGAGCAGCGACCTCCCTCTCCACACCAACTCCATGCTGCTGCCACAGGCATGCCTCCGCCTTCCCACCTCGGTTTCTACATGCTGACCCCAACAGTCCCTCCCAGGGCACGGCTTCTCTACTGGGCTCATTTACCCAGTGCAACGGTCACCTACAACTCACAGACAACACGCGGGATTATAGGTTTACCAAGGAAGCTGGAAGGTTACCTACCAAATGTTAAGGCTAGGAGAAAAAATAAAAAATTAATGCTACAGTTCTTTTGTCTGAAGGGCCTCTTCTCATTATCCTTGGCCTCTGCCCTGCGTGGGACAGAATTACAAAGTTCCAATGTGCTGACAAATGGCCAAAGGGCCTTCAAGTCTGGAAGCCAGCCCTCTGCCTGAAGGCACTGTTTTTGTTCTCGTGGGCGAGGAAGCCTTCCACTCTGCCGGAAGGTTTTGGCAGCTTCCAGCTCTCTAATGTGTTCCACTTAGGACGGGTCTTTCTCCGGCTCACGGGAGTCTCTCTTACTGCTGCTTCTGGGTGGGCTCGCCTTATACGCTAGGGTATGGCAAAACTGATGAATGCTCCCATTAGAGTTCTCTATACTGCAGAAACTATGAGGCGAGTGGAAGGCTTTCTTTCTGTACTTTATCTGAATACCCCGGCGGCATAGTTTGAAACCACCAGCTGCTTCTTGGGAGGAAGAAGAGACTTTCTACACCCACACAAGAGTTACAGTCTTGGAAACCCACAGGGGCAGTTCTAGCCAGTCCAGTAGGCTCACTGTGAATCGGAATTGACTCGCTTGCTGGCAGTGAGGATACTTTATCTGCATGTTCCCACCAGAGTCATTTGGTGGGAGTTAGACAGACTATGAATACAAGGGCCGTAGCCAGTCATTTCACTTCGCCCACCGCTCCTTTTGCCATCCCTCCCCCAATTCGTGGCAACCTCCATTGACTAAAATTTTGTCAATTCAAAAATGTTATATGAATACTTTTAAAAAAGTTTTTGGCATTTTAAGTGGAAAATAGGTTGTGCTATAGTATTTCAAAAAGGGTAAAAACCCTGTGGAGAGCAAATGTTTTGAGAATGATGAGGGTAGCGAATGTACAAATGTGCTATACACAATTGATGTATGTATGGATTATGATAAGAGTTGTATGAGCCCCCAATCAAATGATTTTTTTAAAAAAAAAAGGGTAAAAGCCCTCTGGAGCTTTTGACTCACTTTGAAGGGAAATATTTCCCATCGCTGAGGAAATCTGACCCATTCTATTACTCCGGTAAGGTTCTTGATTAGTGATGGTAACTGGAACCCCTTCCCAAAGGGCACTGCTTCAAATCGTAGTTCCTGTGAAAAGAACAACCCCTCCAGCCCCGCCCGCCCAGCTCCTTGAGGAGTGCACCTAGATCTTGGAGGTGCCCTGAAAGTGATACATTCAACTCGTCACCCATGCTGACCAATGGCAGAATTCAGCCCAGCTTAAAAGGTTTGATCTATACGTAGAGTCTCATAACCTTAGAAACAAACATTCCGATTCTTTGAGACTACCAGAGAAAATGTGCTTTCCTTTGAACCTGAAACTGCCCCTACAGATCCATGCTCCAAGGTCATTAGTTTCTCTTTCTCTCAAAAGGCAAGGGGAGTTTGTGGGAAGTCTGCACCAGGTTAGAGGGGTCAATGGTTCTTTTCACACTTGTTCTCAATTGGCTTTGTTCTGTTTCCTCTTACTAATCAGAGAGATTAGGACATTGTCACAACTTCTTGCTTACCTCTCTCCTCTTGCTTTCTGCTTGGCCAGCCCCAGCTCTATCCCTCCCCCCAACTCAACATTTTGATTACACCATTTCCTTTCTTTTCCTGCTTTGGAATCATCTAAAGAATTTCACCTGCTGAGTGTTTCCAAGAAGCCAATTCCAATGGGGGTGGGGGGTGTTGTGTAGGCGGGGAAAGAAGAGGAGTAAAAACAACAAACAAGAAATTACCAAGACTTCAGCAAAGCAAAGGGCCTCCTGTTAGGTTCAATGAAGCCATTGAGCTGATCTTTTACAATCTTTTGAGATTGCCCTCAGAGAGATGAGTGAGCCAACTGATGTAGAAAATTTGAGAAATGACAGGTAGGGAGTGATCTGAAACGTAACACCTCACAAGGAAGGACTTTCAGGATCTGAAATCCTGAAAGATTCGTGGCCCTTACGACTATTGTGGGCTGCATGCTATTTTAAAGGCAACTGGTATCAGTGGTGTGGCGAAATAATGAAGCAGTAACTTGAGATCAAGGACAACCTACCTGAGCTGTGTCGTTTCAAGTGCCTATTAAACAGCGAGTGGAGAAAGCTAGTCTGAGAGACCCATCGCAGTGTGTAATTACGCACTTCTATGGAGCTCAAAACACATCGACAATTTTAATTATTTTTCATAACTCCTCAGCTAGACTATTATTATTCCCTTTAGACAGATGAAGAAACTGAGACAGCGAGGTTACCAGGCGCCTTCAATCACGCCGTGAGTCACGTGCTGCGTCTCTCCTAGTCCTGGTTTGTCATTTGAATAACTGACATTACTGAGTGCAGAAGGAATGCTTCAGCAGCATTGGGCGT
The DNA here is from genome assembly GCF_000313985.2 of Echinops telfairi. NCBI lineage: Eukaryota > Metazoa > Chordata > Mammalia > Afrosoricida > Tenrecidae > Echinops > Echinops telfairi. The sequence goes on along the minus strand of NW_022109980.1, from coordinate 3,880,585 downwards.
GATGTTTGGCTTCCAGTTTTTTGTTTGGAAACAAGGAAGGCAGACAATTCTTTTCCTATGGAATGCCGATGATAGGCAGAGTATTGAAGACACATGCCAGCACACACATATACCCAGTGGGTTCTCTGGTCCTCACTCATTACCCTGGCGTGGAAGACAAAGCAGCAACAAAGGTACTGCCTACAATCATAAAGCTCAGGGATCTGGAAAGATGGACAACCACCTCAAATGGTTTCACACTGGTTGCACCACGTCCAAGAAGAAAGCTACCCCAATTACTGGACCACACCCTCATTTGTCCTTTGGTGTTCTCTTAATAATGATAGTCTATACCACACAATCTAGTATCACCTCATATTTACGTGGGGTTTTTTTGAGGGTTGAACAGCACAATGGTTACCAAAGGCCCTTGTGTTAGGTTAACAGTGGGATGACTGATGTATGTAGTAAATCTCTTCCTGCTTCTAAGACTGTAACAATAAGAGGGCCCAGCCTGGGTCTTATTATATCATTACCTCCCAGAATTTCTGGGTACACAACACACTGTTGGCTTGATTTAATAGGATTAAGAGACTTCAGTGAAGGCCAATATTGAAATAAAACAAAGGTTCATTAAACTCATTAAATAAGGTGGCTTAATCTGAATATGAATTTCCCCCAAAAAGGGACTTATGTGAGATTTGTGTTTTATCCAGCCCCGGCAAAAGCTTATGTGACCATTGCCTCGTGCGTAAGTAGCTTTTCCCTTATCGCTCAACATGCCTCACCAACCCTGCTGTAGCAAATTGTTTGTTAGTGTCCATCTCGGACATTGAAAACCCATCATACGGGCTAATCCGTTTCATCTGTGGGGAGAATGCGAGATCATATTTACCCTAAATGTGTACTCAAGGCTTAGTATATATAAAGTTAAGAGCTCTTGAGGATGATCAATAAATATCTGTTGACTAATCTCATCCACTTTTGGACCTCTCATTCAAAGACTCCATTTTTAGTTCACATTTTCTCAATTCTCAGTTCTGCAACGCTGCTTTTCCCAACCACATCTGCCTCCCTCCAACCCATTAACGACTCAACTAGTTCAAGGTCCTTTTCTTTCAGGACCGCCCCCATCCCACCCAAGAGCCTCTCCAAACAGCTTAAGGACAGCTTTTAGTGCTCGTCAGTGCCCTATGACAGGCAATGGGCTTCCTAGCATCCAGCACAGAACTAGGCGCCCTGGTGGCCTAGAGATGGGCTGCTAACTACAGGGTCAGCAGTTTGAAATCACCAGCCGCCACATGCTGCATGGGAGAAAGATGAGACTTTCTATTGCCAGAAAGAGTTACGGTCTCAGAAACCCACAAGGGGTAGTTTTACCCTGTCCTGTCACAATGAATCAGAATTGACTTGATGGCAGTGAGAGAGCACAGAATTGGCACATAGTAGGTGTTTAAGAAATGCTTGTTTTTTTTAAAAAATGACATTTATTGGAAATCAGTACTGTGTGTAAATTGTATATTTGTTAACGAAGTTTTTAGATGAGACGCTTTTCCACTGTTTACTCCTGAATTCATTCACCTATGTGTTAACAAAATAAATGCAGAGCCTTGTAAAGGACTAGCCAGCACGCTGGTCACTGGGAGTGTGGCGAGGATGGAGGTATGATTTCCCATCTCAAAGTGAGCCTTGGCAATGGAGCACAATGTTCCCGTTCTCATTCCTACCTTCTTAAGATTAGAAAAGTAGCTAGAGATTTCGGTTTTTAGATTTATTTTACTTTTTGAAATTCCAGTTGTGCAGGCATGCTAAGGGCCACATAGAGCTGGTTTTTCATTTCTCATTTGGTTTCGTGAATTGGTAGTGTATGGCCAGCTAGATCTTGTCATCCAAAAACAAAACAAAACAAAAAACACCTGGATTTGGATGCACATACTCAGGTTCAGACAATTTAGCTAATTCATGCTAAAAGTTAGTTTAGGGAGAGTTTCACTGCCAATAAGAATGGCTTGATTGGTAATTCACCATATGATTTGGGTGAATTATGTAACCTCTATGCCTGGGGTTCTTCCTGGGGAAATTACAGAGATGCTAGGTACATAACGCACTGGTATAGTGCAAGGAGCACCAGTCCAGTGGTGAGAGTTCTCCTTCTGGCTCTGCCCCTATGTATCTGTAGAGTCCTGGACCATTTACTTCAACCATTCTCTATTTCATAAACTGCACAATTAGAACTCTGCTCCTTTTGGAACCTTAGTGGCACATTGGTTAAAGCACATGGCTGATAAAACCCTACCCTAAACACTTTGGAGGCAATTCTACTCTGTCCTATCGGGTCTTTATGAATTGGAATGGACTCAGTGGCAGTTGGTTTGGCGTCTGCTCGTCTCAAAGGGATGTTATGAATTCAGGAGTGTTGTGTGAGTTGACAAGACTACCACGTATATAGGAATCCTTTGGGAACATATTGTCTGTAACTGTATATCCAGGGGTAGTGGCTTAACCGTATTAGTCTCTCCTCCCATGTGGAAGACCTCTGTTCAATACTTGGCACACAGTCAGTACAGCCACCACCTGTCAGTGTAGGCTGGCTTGCTGCTATGATGCTGAATGAACGGGTTTCTGGAGCGTCCAGACCAGTGGTTCTCAACCTTCCTAAGGCCGAGACCTCTAATACAGGTCCTCATGTTGTGGTGCCCCCTCCCCCAACCATAACATTATTTTCGTTGCTACTTCATAGCTGTAATTTTGCTACTGTTATGAATTGGGCGACCCACAGGTTGAGAACCATTGGTCTAGACTAACACAAACTAACAAGAAAGGCCAAGCCATCAACGCCTGAAAAGCAGCCATTAAAAAGCACCATGGGTTACAATGGTCCAATTCCATTGTGCATGCTTTAAGGGGTAATAACAAAACAACATAACAAAACAAAACAAAATATTCATCATAGGTGTACACGGATCATATATTTTTTTCATTACACCTCACTGCCTAAGCAAATATTCATCATAGGTATACACAACACAATAACAAAAACAAAATATTCATCATAGGTGTACACGGATCAAACATGTTTTCTTTACACATATTAGAAAACTGACCTCACTGCCTAAGCCACTTGATTGGAGAGCCACGTGAACAGCAAGGTCTAGGTACACGAATTTCTACAGTTGTTCACAGCAAAAAAACTCTCCAATTATTTCTTGAGCCATTACCCAGATACCTCTGAATTTTAAAGAGGGAGTACAGAGAGTAGTATGTGTAAAGGTTTTGAGAGCCATTGAAATGGCCACAAAAATATGTAAATGAATTTAATCAATCTAAACCAGAAACTATACCCACTGCTGTTGAGTCCATTCAAACTCAGAGTGACCTTATGAGGGTCTCCAAGGCTGTCATCTTTACGGGAACAGCGTGCCACTCCCTTTCCCGCACAGGGCTGAGCGGGTTCCAATGATCAGCCTTTCGGTTATCTGCTGACCATAGCACCATTGCCCTTCATCACTCTACAAGCCTGATGAATCCGACACTGGTCCACGACTTTCTCCTTCCTGTCAGTCCAGTAAACTCTCATCAGAGGAGCCATCCCTCAGACTTATATAGGGGTGACACCTTTGAAGGTCTTTCATGGGCAGTTCCTCGTGAGGCTTCCAAATCCCTTGAAGTAGGTAGAGTAGGAATTATTATCCGTACGTGTCAATATGTTTATGTTTCACTCCTTGAAACTGACCAAATATCCATTTTGACACATACTTAGCATAGGTCTTTTTAAAATTCTTATAGATCATGGAGTAGTATAATGCACTTCCAAAATCAATTGACATTAACATGTCCACAAAGACAATGTTCAATATTCTGCTTTGATGAGGAGAGACAGCTTTCTCAAATGCATGTGATCGGCCATCTATGGGGCAACGATTGGGTTCTCACTGTCTGGAGGAAAGAAGAGTGGCGGAGATCGAAAGCAAACGCAAAGAACTAGCCCTGTGAACAAATGCACCGTGTGGCCATCTGGAAGAAATCGCTGGTGCTCACCTACCACTACCAAGAGCAGTTAGTCGTGGTAGGTGGGCACCAACAAGGGGCCTGGATATAGAGGGAGAAAATGTGGAAAACTCAAAATCATAAAAAACAAACAAACTCAGGTATACTGCTTAGAGAGCATGCTAAGAGACAATAGCCCTTAGTGGACTTCACCCTCATGGCTCAATTCTTAGCCAAACAATGTTGTTGTTAGGTGCCATCCCGTCAGATTCGATTCATAGCAACCCTAGATACAATAGAAGGAAACACTAACCAGCCTGGCACCATCCTCATCATGGTTCTCCAGTTTGGGCCCCTTGTCGCAGCCAGTGTCAAGCCATCTCTTCGAGGGCTTTCCCCTTCTTTATTGCCCCTACGCTTTACCGTGATGCCCTTCTTCAGGGTCAAACCGCAGAAGAAAGGAGCCCTGGTAAACTGACAGGTGGCCTGCTAAGAGCTGGTTAGCAGCTAGTTCAATCCCATCGGCTGCTCTGAGGGAGGAGGAGGAGGAGGCTGCTGCCACAAAGATTGACAGCCTCAGAAACCCTAAGCAGAGTCGCTGGGAGTCCAAATTGGCCTGATTGCAGTTTCTAGGAGGAGAATAACACGAAGGAAGTCCACACACCTTAGAATAATCAACCATTTGAGATCAAAAGGTCAGCGTTTACCTAAGGGCAAAGTTCAGAAGGGCTAGGGAAGGAGGCAGAACGGAAACAGGAAACTTACTGAGGAAGTGGAACAGGTGATGTTACATTGTTTGGATTGCAGTCAACCACAGGAAACAAAAAGGGCAAGGGCTGTCGAAGGGAGAATGCACAGACGACCTGCTCTATCAACTTTCACCCAATTCATATACAGTTTGTTGTTTTCAAAGAATACAAGATGTTGATAAGATGACAGGAGAAAACCAAGAAAGGCCAGCACAGAATACTTTTTCCCTTTATCCCAGTAATCAAAGGACAACAAATCTAGTTTAAAAGGGAAAACAGGTTTTTCCAGATGACCTGGAGCCCTTCTCTGTACTTAATGATTAACGGGGATCTTTGTTAAATTTCTACTAAAAAATTAACATGCTCGATTTCTTTAAAGAAAAGCAAAATGGTCTTTACTAAGTTTCTCCTCTAGTTAAGAGGATTAATTTGATGAGATTTGTGAGGTCTCTTGTTTTAAATCCAAGTTCCTTTGAAACATCACTTAAGTGTTCATGAGCATACTCCAGTGCTCCCCTTTTATCTTCAATACAATTGCCAGTAATCTGGCAGACACAGTGCCTAATCTCTGCCAAACAAAATTCCAATATTTAATGAGAAAATACATTTTTGATGCCTTAGCCAGAAATGCAAAGCCCATTATATAAGCTAGGAATTAAAAAGAAATCCTTAGTACCTAGTAATGGAATAAAGCCAAAGAAATGTAACACATACTTCAAAAAAATAACTCTTAAAATAAAAGTTTATGTAACAAATTGCTAGCTGTAGTTTTACACAAACTATATATATATACATATGTACAGTAAAGTGTACTGAAACAAGATTTTGATTTAGAAGCAAGATCATTGCTTAATTACCTATTACTTCAATTAGTTATATCTCAGCCTCTTTGTAAAGTGCTTTGGGAAATTAAAAGGGAAAAATACTAAAGTGTGGTTTCTCTTGGGTCCTTATTCTTGAGTCCTGATTTGTTTATAACCAGTATTGTTCCCATTTATTAATATTGTTCCCATTTATTAATAAACCTAGAGTAACAAGGATTTAAAAAAAGCCCAAATCCCCAACTCACTGTCACTGAATCGATGCTATCCTTGATAACTCATAGCACGACCCTCTAGGACAGGGTAGAACTGCGCCTGTGGGTTTCTGAAACGGTAACATTTCCTATGGTGTCATCAGTAATTATGGTGCACATAGAATTCGGTAATCTCAAATTCAGTTGAGCAGAGTAAGATTTAAATAATAAAGTAAACACTAAGCAGACCAAATCTATAGAAAGTCAAAGGGCTAGGTTATGCAAATATTTGGTCAAGCTAACTAGTGGTGGGTGGAAAACAGGAAACTACACCAATTGAGTACATTCCACCTGGACTCCTCTACAGATTTTAATTTTGGTTGTAAGAGAGGGCAAAGGTAGATCTATGAATGTGGATTTACGCAACTCTAAAGGTCTTTAGAGATCTAAGACTTTGATGGGACAAATTTTCCTGATTGTTTTGTGCCAGTTGCTTTTAAACATTCAGAACGGAAAACAACAATAACAAAAACCCCAGAGCTAGAGCTGCTAATTATTATGAGAGATTGACTCCTTTCAACTCTGAAATTCTAAAATTCTAGATTCACGGCTACATTTCACTAAAGCTTCGGTTCTCCCTAGAAGTGCAGGTCTGTTCAGTAAAATTTCAACTGGTTGCTATAGCACTGGCACTTATAAGTGACTCTTCAAATACTTAACTCTTTCATCGCAGAATGCGAGGCCAGTTTAACAGCAACGAACTATTCTGAATTCGGCCAAGAAAAGCTGATGATTCCTATTACAAAATTCAAGGTGGTGAAGCTGGAGAATTGTAAGTAACTTTTATGATGTTGCAGTTTAAGCCTTGGCATTCTGGTTGCATGAGAAACTGCCGGACTGAATCAGCAACAAATTACAGGGAAAAGAACAGTAAGGGTGATAATCATTTGCAGAGAGTGCCATCCATCTGATTTATAGGTTTCAGCCCTTCATTCCTTTTTGGATTCAGGCCCATTACATACCATTATTCCAAGCTTTCAAACTTTAGTCTGGATCAGAATCACCTAGTGAGTTTGCTGAAGAGTTCGGTACACCTGGGGTGTGACCTGAGAATTTCCATTTCTTACAAGTTCCCAGCTGATGCTGATACAGCCAGTTCTGGGACCATACTTTGAGAACCATTAGGTTACGTACAGGGAGAAAGACAGGGCTTTCTACTCCCGTAAAGGGTTAGTCTTGGAACCTTACAAGGGCAGGTCTATCCTGTCCTAAAGTCTCAACGAGTCAGCATAAAATCAATTGTAGTGCGTTAGGTAGACACACATCCTGCAGTTAGCGCTCAACAAACGTCCCATTTTATACTACAATCGACTGACAAATTACCAAATCAAATAGTGAGAATGTGGTTGAAAAGTATTTGTAAACTGACAATTTGAGTTTTTTCATCGTAAACTTCAAAAAAAAGGTGGAATACATTGATTTTAATTCTTGCTTCAGTGTCCATCAGAACGCATCAATGTGATATATTCATATATATGTATAAGATTCCTATCTGTTGGAGATACATCAGGTAATTGCAAGGAAATAACAATGTCTCAGATTTGCTTTAAAATATACCAGCAAAAAAAAAAAAAAAATCCCCACCACGGGACAGATCCCTCATTGAACCATGGCGCTGTGGGGGACAGCACTGGAGACACAGTGCAGGAATGGTGCGCTGTCTGGCCCCATCACGCAGGGGCGAGGCTCTGAGAGCATGGAGCAGAGCAGCACCGGGAACACAGTGATGAAATCCCCGGGGAACACCAAAAATAGACTTTGGAGACAGAGTGTGGCACCCCATCAGACTCGACTGGAAAGCACTCCTAAAGACCAACAAACAGACCTTGAACTATTTATAGGTTTTTCCATTTTTATCAGTGGCTGTTATTGTTATTTTGTTTTTGGTTGTTATTGTTTTGTTGGTTTTGACTTCCTTTGGTGCTTTATTTGGCTTTGCCTGGTTTTTGTACTTATTAATATATCTGCTTGTCTATCTAGATAAGATAGGCAGGATAAATAATTCGGAGATGAAAAGAACGGGACCAATGATTCAGGGGGGATACGGGAGAAGGGGAGGTGGTAGAAAGGAAGAGGGGTTACCAACCCAGGGACAAGGGAAGTTTAATCACTGGAAAGAAGGTTGTAGGATGCCTAGTGGGGCTTAATCAAGGGCAATGTAATAGCAAGGAATTACTAAACCTGAACGAAGGCTGAACATGATGGTGGGACAAGAGGAAAGTAAAAGGAGAGGAAAGAACCAGGAGGCAAAGGACATTTATAGAGGACTAAATAGAGGCATGTACATATGCAAATATATATATGAGAGGGGAATAGAACTATGTACTCATATCTATATGTTAAGAATTAAGGCTGCATATGGACACTGGGCCTCGACTCAAGTACTCCCTTAACACAAGAACACTTTGTTCTAACAATCTGGCATTCTGTGATGCTCACCTTCCTGACATGATTGCTGAAGACAAAATAGGTGCATAAGCAAATGTGGTGAAGAAAGTTGATGGTGCCCGGCTATCAAAAGATAGGGGTCTTAAAAGATTGAAGATAAACAAGTGGCCATCTAGCTGAGAAGCAACAAAACCCACATGGAAGAAC
>NW_022109980.1:3831850-3872012 GCF_000313985.2 Echinops telfairi | reverse complement strand
AAACACACAACTTTCCTCTAGTTCTTTGGTGCATCCTTCACCCCACTATCATGACATCAATTCTACCTTACAAATTGGATTAGACCAGAGCATGCACACTGCTACAGATAAGAGCCCACAACACAGGGGGATTCCAGGATAGATAGACCCCTCAGGGCCAACAAGGAGAGTAGAGATACCAGGAGGATTAGGGGAGGGTGGGGAGAGAAAGGGGTAAATGATCATAAAGATCAAAATATAACCCCCTCCCAGGGGGAAGAATACCATAAAAGTGGGTGAGGGATGATGGATGACAATGTAAGATATGGAAATAAAAGGAGGAGTTGATGCCAGTGACTTAGGTAGAGAGCAAATGTTTTGAGGATGAAGGCAATGAATGTACAAATGTTTTACACAATTGATGTATGTATGGATTGCGATGAGTTGTATGAGCTCCTAATAAAACGATTTTAAAAAAAGAAAAAAGTATAAAATAACCCCACCCAAAATATGGAAATAATAATCTATAACTTATCAAGGGTTTGTGAGGGAGGGTGGGCGGGGGAAGGAGGGAGAAGAAATGGGTAGCTGATATCAGGGGCTCAAGTGGGAAGAGAATGCTTTGAAAATGATGATGGCAGCATATGTGCAAATGTGCTCGACACATTGGATGAATATATGGATTGTGATGAGATGTAAAAGCCCCCAATAAAAGTATATATATGCAAAGAAGAAAAAAGTCCTCGATAAAAGATTAGTGAGCTGTTGCTAATTATTATCATAGTTTATTATACTTTTCTTGCTATTCTTGGGTTAGAAACTTTCCATGATAGAAAGATTCGAATATTCACACCCTTTGTGTAAATATTAATTGAAAATGATCGCGAGCTGTCGAAAGGATCAGGCATCAGGCATCAAAAAACAAAAAATCATATCATTGTGAATGAGGGTGTGTGTGGGGTGGAGACACAAAGCCCATCTGTAGGCAACTGGACATCCCCTTACCATCCATCCCCTTACAGAAGTGTTGCAGGGAGGAGACGAACCAGTCAGGGTGCAGTGTAGCAACCATGAGACATACAACTTTCCTCTAGTTCTTAAATGCTTCCTGCACCCCCCCCCCCCACTATCATGATCCCAATTCTACCTTACAAATCCGGTTAGACCAGAGGATGTACACTGGTACCTGAAAACACAGGGAATCCAGGATGGATGATCCCTTCAGGGCGAGTAGTGAGAGTAGCGATACTGATACCGGGAGGGTGGAGGGAAGGTGGGGTAGAAAGGGGGAACCAATTACAAGGATCTACATATAACCTCCTCCCTGGGGGACGTACAACAGAAAAGTGGGTTAAGGGAGATATCGGACAGTGTAAGATATGACAAAATAATAATAATTTATAAATTATCAAATGTTCCCGAGGGAGGGGAGAGAGGGGAGGGAGGGGAAAATGAGCTGATACCAAGAGCTCAAGTAGAAAGCAAATGTTTTGAGAATGATGATGGCTACAAATGTACAAATGTGCTTGACACAATGGATGGATGGATTGATCATGATAAAGAGTTGTATGAGCCCCCAATAAAATGATTTTTTTTAAAAGAATGAAAATGTAGCTAACCTGATAGAAGAAATTTGGACTACATCTAAGGCAAGGTTCTTATGTTCTCTCTGATAACTGGGGTCCTAACATTGTCTGGATAATCAGACACCACATAGACTAGAAATACAACTCTCAGTTTACTGACTTTCCAATTTAATAGTACTGTGGGTTAGGCATTGGGCTGTGAACTACAAGATCGCCAGTTCAAATCCATAAATGCTCCACAGGAGAAAGATGAGGCTTTCTGCTTCCATAAAGATTTAGTGTCAGAAACCCTATGTAGTCACATGAATCTGCATCAACTGAATGGCAGTTGAGTTTGAAGTTCGGGGTTGTGGGTAGGAATGAGCTCTAGTGGCACAGTGCTTAAAGCACTCAGCTATTAACAAAGGTTTAAATTCACCAATCCCTCCACAGAGAATGATGTGGCAGTCCGCTTCTGTAATGTTTTTAGCCTTGGTAATCCTATGGGGGCCGTTCTACAGAATCACTGAGGCAGAATCAACTCCACTGCAGTGGGTAATAATGGGTAGGAAGGGATAGAGGGTATAACCACTTGAAATGCCTGCTTCTAAATTTCTTTCTGCTCAACTGTCCCACACTTTATCCCACCATATTGCTTACAGCTTCTGCAGCTATCTAGGCCTCTACGGACTCATGTTCTTCCTTGGTTCTTAGCTCATTTGTTCAAGCTTTCTTTTTTTGTTGTGTTCAAGCTTTCTTATAGTGATTATACCACCTCTTGGGACAAACAGTGTTCTAGCGATAAAAGATACCTCATATTCAAATACAGAGATCTACTTGTTAAGTCTTAAAAAAGGCCAAAACCAAATCATCCAGACAATGGAGTCCGTTAGCACAAGGCCATAATGGTGTCCAAGGAGTCAAAGGAACTCAGCCATTTAAGTAGGACATGGCGAATAGAGGAAACTTCCAATATCATGATGCGTGTGGGGGAAGCCAGCTCCCCACAACTAATCACAGGGTCAGTAAGCACAATTGTACAGTTAAACTACATATAAAGATTCTAATAGTCATAGAGAAATAGGATAGGAGGGTACAATGAGTCAGACACATAGGCACAAGCATGACAGGAAGGGGATGAGCTAGGAGTATACACGTAATAGGAAGGGGAAGGGACTAGGCGTATACATGTGACAAGAAGGGTGGACCCTATATTCACGATGGTGACCTAACCTTGGTCACCCTTGATCTCCTTAGGCTCTCCTTCAGGGAAACAATCTACTACTATCCTTATAGAAGGGAGTGGGCCATTACTTAGGGTGGGACATACTCTAGATGATTGATAACCCTTAAAAATAATAACCTCTGACCTACTTTCATTGACCTCCAAGTGTAAAGTCATTCACCATGTGTTAACAAGCGGCTAGGTTTGGCATATATTTGGAGGAGACAACTTGGGAGAATCTTTCTGTATCCCACAGAAGGGCAGCTCAATTCTTCAGTTACACCGGGACTATAGAGATGGGAAGCCTCACGATTGATCGAGACACACACATTACTGCAGATTAGAAAAACAAGATTGGTTCGGGGGCCCTCTGACCATGGCAGTCATTGACTATGTGACCCTCACTTGCTGCCACTGATTCAATTCTGACTCATAGCGACCCTAAAGGCAGGGCCCCTGTGGATGGGAGTAGAAAGCTCTACCTTTCTTCTGTGGAGTAGCTTCTGGTTTCAAACTGCTGACTTTCTGGTTAGCAGCACAAGAAGTAACTCACTATGCCACCACCACCACTAGTACCCCAATTGCCATCAAGGGACACCTACCAAGTCTCTGAGGGTAAGTAAAGCTGACCTTCCCTCGGGTGGCTAGTGGAGTGGAAGCGATATGCTTTCAAACACACTTTGCCTGAGGGCCAAAGTTTTTCACAGTGCTCGTCAATAGTCAGGAAGAGCTCAATGGAGGCTGAATCTGTGCGGAGACTCAAAAATGGACTCGGGGCTCTCACTGTAAAAGGATATCCTGTTTGGTAAAGCAGGGGGTCAGTGAACAGGAGTAAGACCCTCAATGACATGAAATGACACCGTGGCTACCCACGGGCTCAAATACAAATATGATGAGGATGGCACAGGACTGGACTGGACTGGAGGGTCTGTAACCCTAGTGCTCAGAAGTCAATCTTGTGAAAAGATTGTTCATATCTTTAATGGACTTTTCATACATTTATAGAATCCCATAAATTAACATGAAAGCAAACCTTTTTTTTTAAAATAAAAGAGCCTGACCAAACCAGATATGTACCCTTCAGCCTGGCCTCATGACCTAAGATATATTTAGGAGGAGTTACATTTTACTCTTTTTAGAAGATTAGTTTTTTCCTGAGAAACTGAAACAAATACAAAGGTCAGATCGTTTTACAGAATAGTAGTTTATTGAATGAGTTTTATTCAGAGAAAAATAAGCTTTCATCTATGATGACTGCTAGATTATAGAGTGGAAAGCAATTTTCTTCGTTTTCCATACTGATAGAAAGGTTTCTACTAAATTAAAAAAAGTCATAGAATCCTATTGACAATATAGTATACTCTATCTTAAAACATTCCACGTGATTATTCACAATATTACCACCACAACAGAAAAATCAGTCATTCGGCCAGGTTAGATACAGTATACCGGTACAGAGGTAAACACAAAATCTTCTAACAGAAATGACGTTAAAGTCTGTGCTACATCAAATAAAAATGCAAATTTGTTAACAATATAATACTTAGAGCGTAACTTAAAACACCCATTAATGATATATAAGAATGCAGTAAATGCCAAAACAAGTGTATGCATCTCTGAAGATGTAAGATTTCAAAACAGGCTCTTACCACCCAAACATTAATGTAGTATTGTACGATGGGAAGATATAAATATTTAAGAATGTCCTGTGGTAGTCATCATAAAGCATCATTTACTATGCAGTGAAAGTTGTAGGAATAGAACTAATTGAAATGAAAATTTTGAGACCTCCCAAGAGAGGTAGTTTAGTGAATTTTCACCTTCAATTATGTTCCACTGGTCCTGCCACTAACTAGCTACTAACTAGTTCTTAGCCTCAGTTGCTTGACCTGTAAAGTGAGGGTGATAAATTAGCTACTCTGTAAGGTCACTTCTCGCCCTGAAACTCTACCATCCTAGTACACCGCAAATGAAACTTACATTGTGCTGAGTGTATGACATTGAAACTGAAACTGATCATTACGGTAGGAACAAACCAAACAACTTTTTATCACAAAAACTCAAATAATTTGATAAGTGTACATTTCCTCCCCAATCAAAACAGAAATGTACAAATGTTCAGGGACGCTGCTTACATATATACTGTAATTTACATAAAGAGACACATGGGGGGGAAAGAAGATGACAAAGATCCCCTTAAAGAGTGATTGTGCATTTCTTCTAGCTTTTAGCTCAAGAATTATGTACAACTTCCTTCTCTAAGTTTCAGCTCAAATGTCCAGGTCAAGGCAGATCCATGGAGGCTACAAAGCACTAGGCAGGCAGAGAGCAGACACTGCCAAGCACCCAGGTGTTCTACATATATGGTTTGCTCCAACTCTCATTAACTGAAGAAATGGCTATCTTTTTTTTCCATTTTTCCTTTAAAGCAACTTTGACTAAAAGGGACTACATCTGTCAAATATTCCCTCCCATTTTCATATTTTTCTACTAGAAATTATACACAACCAATCCCATTTCTCCCATCCTTTCCACTCCCTTCACCCATTCAACGCCTGGGTATTCAGGTACAAAACAGCGGTTTGGGTCTCAAGGGTACAATCTATGCAACTAATGCCAGAGTGGTTGTCTCTGTTCAGAGTTCAAAATGCAAAATGCAAACAGGGTGAAACAATCATCCAAGCTTAAGTCATAGGACAACAAAGCAATAAAAATCAAATGTACAGGATGACCTCACATTATATACATTTACCCTCCCTAGACCCCATGTCAGCCCCTAACCAAATGAGGACAAAAACACGACCCTAGTAGTAAATGCAACACAAAGCTATTAAAGAAGTTGGGATTTACTTCATAAACACAAATAAAAGTATTTCCTAAAAATTAAGACAAGGCTTTGGATAAGCACTCTATATTATCATAATTACTCATTACTAAACAAAGAGAATCTTCACAAGACTGAAATATATTTTAAAAAGTGGTGACTGAAAACCTAGTCAACTTTATACAGAAAAAGAATGTCTACATGTAGTTACCAAGAAGTACCTTTTTTTTTCAGGGAAAGACAGTTGGGTTTGGTTATATTTTTGCCCTTGAAAATGATCAATTTCATACAATTAGATAGGAAAGATTTTAATAGTACAAAAGCAGACAAAGACTGGTCTCAAAATTCTGATTAAAAGTTAGGTGTGCTGAGTGATTGTAAGAACCCGAAGCAACAGCATTTCTAAACAATTCTTAAAATAAACTTGTTAGCCACCTCAGCTTCATGCATTTAATTTCACAACTCATGGGGGGGGGTGTCTCGCTTAACTCCAAACTTACAAGTTTTAAAAAGCAGCATTTTAATGAACTGAAGCTCACAGAACAGGAAAAGTCTTATGCTAAAATGTTCTATCTGTGGCAAGCAACTAGACTGAACTAACTACCTGACTTGGAGCAGAAGTGAAGTGTCTTGAAAAACACACTATAAAAAAAAAAAAGAAAAAAGAAAAACACACTATAAGCTTTAACATTTGTCTCCCTTGTAGAAAGCTTGGCTTTTAAAGTTAGCGCTTAGACTACATGTCAAATGTAACAGAATGAGTATATTTCCAGAACTAAACCTCAGTGGAAGACAGAGCAAAGGTAAAGAACTGAGGATTTCCACAGGAATATACAACCAGGGCAGTCATAAGCAACTTTAAAAAATTCTCATTTAAATTTGCAATGCCTTAAATGATTATAACTTAAAGTAGTAATCAACAGGTTAAGAGAACAGGACAATACTCTTTCTCTTAGAACATACAATGACAATATAATTTCCTTCTTAAATTTTTCTCTGCAGTAAAACACCTCACTTTACCTTTATAATAGGTCACTGTGAGAATCATGTAATATAAACCCTAGGTGGATGAAGCATTTTAAAATGTCCTTTTTTACCCCATATGAACTCTTACTCAAATGTTTAAAAAATATTAAAAAATAATTAAACAAATATTCTTCTTGTCAGTATTTTACACTTTCCAAGAGTTTTCAAGGATCTGGAGAGAATTTCTTTGCAAAGTGATCTACCACTACTACTAGTCAACAAAACAAAACATTTAGGGAGAGGAAAGACGACATTTTGTCTATGTATACTTCAAACAATCATCTTAATAGTAAAAATTCACATGAAACATCTAGATACAAGACAAAAAAGAGAATCTCAACATGGAAAGCTGCCACTAGAACTACAAGCAGTGTACAAACATGCGTCTACCTTTACCTACAGATGCTGACAGATGTTTAAAATACTGGGTTAACAAAGATCTTTTAGTAAAGTGACTTAGGCAGGCTTAAACTAGCAAGGATTAAGGATGAATCCTTACTAATTAATTGGAAGATCTGAGACATAGTTTATATTTCATTTTATAAAATCAGAAATATTTATTTTGAAACAAGAGAAGAAGACATGGTCTGCCTGTGAGAAAACTACCACTCAGCAATATTTTTTTTCATTCAGGCAGCAGGAGAATCGTTAAGGATATTTAAACTTCACATTGGCACCAAAAAGGTTAAGTGCCCTTGCCTTCTTGGATTAGCAAAATCTAAGCTGAGCAATAAGTAGTTTTGCAGGCGTTTGAACATGCCTAAGCCTTTAAATCAGTAAAATACTTTCTAAACATTCTGATTATAAACTTAATACACAGTTATAAAAAACTCAGAACAGGACAAAATGAAAAAAATAGAAAGTGAAAGGCCCTGGTACCCCCATCCCACCCCACCCCACTCTGGAACCCACCTCCCAACCCCTTCCAGAGAAAGGACATTTACCAGTTTGGTGCATATCTTTCCAAACCTTGTGGTCCACACATACGCAAAACACACAGACCGTTATTTGGCTCCGACTAGACATACTGCTTTGCCACGTGCACTTTACACTTTATATGTCTTTGCCATCTTTCCTAGTCAGGACACGTAGGCTAGATGGAATTCTATCAGAATACTTTTTTACAAGTGACAAAAATCACCCTTTTAAATTAGTCGCACAAATACACACGTACAATTCTAAAACAAAACGAACACAATTCTAAAATGCAAAGACAGACATCTAAAAAGAATCTTTATATTTCTGACAGTGTGGAACAGTTTATTCCTTTTCTACATGAAACAAGTTATGTGATTTGTGAGATTACACTTAATCTCCAGGTTTACGGGGTATGCTCTGTTTGCTAAGCTTCCCTGCAAAGAATGAAAAGTTCAGCTGATTAATTCACTTACTTTTTCAAATCAAGGCAGTCCACTACAAATACACACGGTGATCATAATAATACAATGCTTCTTAGCCTAGGATTTCAATTAACAGTAAAAAGCAACAAAAAAAATGTATAAACAATATAGCTAATTTTCTGAAAATTTCAGAACTTTACATTTTAGATGGCCAAGTAAAACATTATAGTTTACATTTTGTGGTCAACTTTAGGGAGATGTTAATGGAATTCAATGCTGATTACTTGAAGTCAATTCACATCATACATTCAAGCATAATATGGAGTTAGATTAAGACATAAAAATTTTTTGCTTGAAAGTAATGACTGTGTAGCACATGGGACATTTGTCAACTGCTTCAGCACATTGTTTACAGGTGACCAGATGCCCACAAGGAATGAAAACGATGGCAATATTTCTATCCATACAGATTTTACAAAGCTTCTCCTCTTGCAGGAGTCTGAGCTGCTCTTCAGTACTAATATCTGTAGGAAGAGAAAAGAAAGGCGCTAGTTTTAGATGCTTGTTAGCTTGTAAAGTTTATGTAAACTTTCACCGAACCCCAACTACGTGCCAGGCCCAAAGCTAGTGCTGGGAGATAACAGTGTGACTCGTGTCTGCCTGTGAGCAGCTCACACTGTAGGAGAGAGGAACATCAGATCAAGCTGCAGAGCTAAGTACACTGTGATAGATAAGAGCTATAAGTTGCATGAAGAGTGCTCTGGGACAGGTCAGAGAACATGCTCTTCAGTTCTAGTTGGGTAAGGCCTCATGGGTTAACAATGGGGGGCAGCGCCATTTAAGCCCGATCAGCAGTGTGCTATGCATGGTAGTGTAGGGTTTGGCCAAGGAAGTAGCCCATGGAAAGGACATGGTCATATTAAAATGGAAATGTAGGGATGGACTGGAGAGACATGTCAGATGTGGGCCAAGTAAGATTTGGTGATTGACTGGATATTAAGAGATGAGGCAGAAAGAGATACTAAATTGATTTTACAATTTCTAGCCTGGCAAAGGGGATGGTGCTATCGATGGACATTGTGGTCGAGTTGATTCCAACCCCTAGTGCAGAGTAGAGGTGTCCAGTGGGTTTCTGAGGCTGTGAATCTTTACAGAAGCAGGCTACTTCATCTTCCTCCCAGGGAGTGACGGGCAGGTTCAAACCGCTGACCTTCCAGATAGCAGCCTGAAGGTTTAACCCCTGGTGCCACCAGGCATTCTTTAATGACACCAATAGAAAATAGAAAAGCTGCAGCAGGTTTGGGGTAGAATCTGATGTTGGATATTTTTGAGGTGCTTAAGGGCATCTAGATAAAAATGTGCAATTCAGTTCAAAGGACAAGCCGTGAAATCATGACAAGGCAGGGCTAGGGCTAGTGCTTGCTGTGCCACCAGCATATTAAGTGGTACTGAGGTTTAATGAAACCTTTTCTAAGCCACAGATTGTGAAACGTTCCCAAATATGCCACAAAAGTGGTCGGTGGGGTAGTAGTGCTAAATTGACAACAACAACAATAGCAACATAGCATCAGAAGAGCAGTGCTAAGCACTACTATTATGAACACATTACATACTTTAACTCCATTATACCTTTGCAACTATCGCACATCGGTGATTTCCCAATCTGTCCTTATATCAGCATCATTGGGGCAATTTTGAACAATCAATTCCTAGGCCCCATTCACTGAATCTAACATTTCTGGGGTTAGGCACAAAGGCATCTAGGACCACTGCTATATCAAGTACAGTATAATATATGTCTTCCCTTGGCAATTCACAATGCATTTCATTAATTAGTAACTAGAGTGCCTTTTTTCATGGTATTCCTTTTAACATCCCGGCGAGCATGAATCTGAACCCAAGAATGGGGAACAAGAGTTAATTTTACTCAACACATTGTTTTTTCTTATTTTTTTCCCAAACACATTGTTACTGAACACTTTACTAGGTCCTAGGCACTAGGAATATATAACCATGAGCAAAAATATGAGGGGGCTTCAAAAAGTACATGGAAAAATGGAATTGAAAGCCAATTAAACTTTCCCATAAAGTTTCTGAAGCCTCCGCATGAATAGACCCCAAGTCCTAGTAGTTAATATACAAGGAATGCAAGTAAACAGGAAATTATAATTCAGTGTGATGGCAAGGCAAGGACAATGTGTTACAAAGAACACACGAAGAGTGAAGGCACATACATGTATGTAATACACACACATTCATATAAAGGGAATAACTCAATTATACCTAGACTGGCTCCTAAAATAGGAATAAGGTAAATAGAGGAGCCCGGGTGGCCTAGTGGCTACTCATTGGACTGCAATCCACAAGACCAGCAGTTCGAAACCACCAGCACTCTGAGAGAAAAAGCCAAAGCTAAAAAACCAAAAAACCAAAGCTTTGTACTTCCATAGAGTTACAGCTTGGAAACCCACAGGGCAAATTCTACCCTGTTCTCTCAGGTTGTCATGAGTCAGACTGAACTTGATGGCAGTGGGTCTGTTTTGTTGTTGTTGTTAGGAGAGGGAGAGGAACATGGAGGCAGGGGCAGAGAGAGAATTATGTTCCAGGAGGAGGCAATAGCAGAAGCATGTTCCAATGGGAGAGGCACTTGGCCTGCAAGTGTACTGGAGAAGTCCGAGTATAAAGACTGAGGAGAAGACAGCAGGAGATGCAGCTACAGAAGGTTAGCAGCAGCCCAATCATGAAAGGTTTGGCAAGTCATATACAGGCGTTTGGCTTTGAACCTGAGGGCCCCGGGCAGAGAAAAGATCAGATTTGTGCTTCGCAGAGGAGGCACCAAATAGGGGTGGAGGAAAGAATGATTTAAGTCCTTTCTTCTTAGAAAGCAACCTTCTGGTCGTAATCAAAATTATAGGCTCAAACAAGTCACAGACACTAAAATGCATCAGAAATAAGAACATGAAAAAAAGAAAAGAAAAAAGAACATGAAGCACCTGTCCTCAAGAAATTTGGTCTACAGGACAGAACAGAAAATAATTTAAAAACCCTGATCTGGGCACTGGGGGAAACCTGAAAGTGACCTTGTTCTGGACCTTGAAGGATGAGTTCACAAAATAGATTTAGGGGACTAGGGGCCAGATAGAGAATGAGTCTAGGTATACAGACAGGGAAAAGACATTTGTGGGATAGAAGAAACAATTTACATGAAAGGATGAGATGGTTTTATGAACAGATTTCCATTATATAAAAGCATCAACACCCAAAAGAGTCAAAATGAAGTACGCACTCCACTCCCACCCCAATCAAACAATGGAAGTATGGAGTTAAAAAAGGACCCCTGGCCTAGAAGTTAGGTGATCTGACTTTCATTCCCAACTCCCTGAGTGGTCTTGGGCAACAGCTCGATTGTACTTCAGTTTTCTCACTGACTTGAGATGGTGATGCACTGAGCACACTAACAGTTGACCTCTGGCAATTATTTGACTCTATCCTTAAGGTCAGAGCCCTGATAATACAGTGGTTAGGTGCTCAGCTGCCAACTGAAAGGTCAATGGTTTGAAACCAACCGCTGCTGCATGGGAGAAAGAGGAATCAGTTTGCTCCCTATCAACACTGACAACCTGGGGTGGGGAGCACACAATGGGGAACTGCTAGCACTGATGATTGTATAATCCCACTCCATGGGATAGAACAAGCAGAATTTTATGTGAATGGATATATTGGATTGTGTAAGATATGGCAAAAAACAAATAAGGGTTTCTGGGGGACAGGGTGGGGGTGGGAGGGGATCAAGGGGAGCTGATATCAAGTTCAAGAAGAGAGAAAATGCTTTGAAACCTATGTGGTAGCACTTGTACAATACTGCTTGAGGTGATGAACTATGGAATGCTATGATATCAGTGTAAGAGCTCCTAATAAAAGGATTTAAAGAAAAGATTGACAACCTTGGAAACTGTGGGGTAGTTCTTCGCTGTCCTACAGGGCTGCTGGGAGTTGGGGTTTAGCCTTAAGAGTAACTACTGGGTTCTGTGTCTTTGCCTCTGGCACTTTTCCCCTTCTGTTTTTTACAAGGTTCTCTTCTAGCTCAGGAGGCTCTTGGCACAGGAACAAATCTTTTTTTTAAATCACTTTATTGGGGGCTCTCACAGCTCTTATAACATTCCATACATCAATTGTATCAAGCAGATTTGTACATATGTTGCCATCATCATTTCCTAAACATTTACTTTCTATTTGAGCCCTTGGTATCAGCTCCTCTTTTTTCCATCCTTCCCACTTAAATGATTTCTAGATGTCATTTCTTTTACTACCAGATAAGATCCTTGAGGAAAAATAGGCTACTAAGAAATGTATGTGCACTATTTGATTTTAAAATATTGCACACAATAAATACTACACACAAATGATCAAAACAAGTGCTTTTGCATATATACCAAAGAAAGGCTTCCTCTCACACTGTGCAATTTGAAAAAGGAAAAAGAATGATTTGCTACTAATTTTAGAAGGCAATGTACTGGAGCATTCTGTCACACAGTCACTGGGGTCAAAAAGCTAGGAGTGAACCTGGGATTTCTCAGTTAAGTAACAATAGAGTTCTTTTTCCAGGAGTCAGAATTGATCAGAGGGCAGTGGGCTTCCGTCCCGTAGGCCCACCCTCTATTTTGTACAGCATTACAAAGTTTCTTAGTGCCAGTCTTTCCCATCAGCCTTTGATAAGAGACACAGGCAGCAGCCCTAGCATTAGAAGTAGCTTGCATCAAACCGCTGCCTCTTAATGTAGTAAGAATAAGGAGAAGTCAGGGGCCCTAGTGGTCTGTCTAGTGGATTATGCATTGGACTGCTAACTACAAGGTAAGAAGTTTGAACCTACCAGGCACTAGATAGGAGAAAGATGAGGCTCTCTGCTCCAATAAAGATTTACCCCTTGAAAACCCCAAGAGGTTTTGGGTCCTGTCCTATGAGTCAGAATTGACTCGATAGCAGAGAGTTGAAGGAAAGGTTGGGAGCCCTAGTGGTGCAGTGACCAAGGTGCTTGGTTACTAGCCAAAAGGTTGGTGGTTTGAATCCTTAGCTGCTGTGCAGGAGAAAGATGTGGCAGCCTGCTTCCTTCAAGATTTATAGCCTTAGAAACCCCTTTAGGGCAGTTAAATTTTGTCCTATAGGGTCATTCATTATACGAGCCCTGGTAGCACAGTAGGTTGTATGTTGAACTTGATGGCAGTGAGCTTGGTTTCGAGTTATGAACGGGTTGCTGAGTGGGACTAGAGATGGTGGCAGTGGGTTTGGTTGGAGGTTTTCAGAAGTCAGCTAATGAATTCTAATCTTGGCCCTGAGAGCTGCAATCTGTTTACGCCCTCCTTTTCACATGACCCTGGCTTACAGTCTCAGGGAGGACAACAGTCCGGCCACTCCTGTTAGAAAGGGTCAAGGCTTCTCCTTGAATGTTCTATCCCTTGTTTTCTTTTTCTTTTTATTTATTATTTATTTCCCCCTTGTTTTCTTTCTACTGCAGTCTGCTAACTCCTTTTGTGGCAAACAGTACCTTCAGGTCTAGAAACTAACACCTTACTGTCAAACTTAACTAAACCAGAGTTAAGTTTTAAGTGGCAGGGACAAAGCCACAATATTTCTATTTTGATATAAGTTGGTACAATAAGCAAGGAAATGGTTTAAAATCAACATAAGAAGAGTTTTTCTAGGTTTTAAATGAATGTATCCTTCAGAGACACTTTCTGCTGAATCTTTTACAACAATTGATATTTTTTTTTCCTTTTTTTTAAAAGGAAAACATCAAGCTACTGTATATACTTGAGTATAAGTCGAGTTTTTCAGCACATTTTTAATGGTAAAATTAGGTGCCTCGGCGGATAGTCTGCAAAGAGCAGATACCTATACTTTATCCTTTGGGAGAAAGATGAGACTTTCTACTTCCATAGAGGGTTACAGCCTTTGAAAACCCACAGGGGCAATTCTATCCTGTCTTACAGGTTCACTATAAGTCAGAATCGACCTTATAGTATCGAGAGAGTTTATACCTATCTTGGATTATAAGCTATAATATGGAAGTTCTTAATTGCCAGGAAGTCACTGAGTAATTTTTTTGTTTTCTGAAAAGGAGGTGGCAGGCCAAATAAGTATGGAAATCTTTTATTTCCCATAGAAGGGTGTCGTTTAGTCAAGTCATACTTAGTACAACGATCCTTATGTTCATATCAACATATCAAAAGTTGCAGAGTATTCCAAAGCCAAACTATACAACTTTGAGTCAATACACTGCTACACGTTTGTCTAAAAAACAGAACATAAATTCACTTTTTGAAAAATGAAAGGACATGTGGCTTTTACTTGGAACAATATTAGAACAAATTAAAAGATTATAACGGCTCTCATGCTTTTATTTTTTGTGTATGTGTGAAATCTTTCATAACAAAAAGTTCTTGAAAAAATTCACTGCTGAATAATAATAAATAAAAAATAAAATAAAATACATTAAAAAAAAATCACTGCTGTTAAGTCGATTCCAACTCATAGCAACCCTGTAGGACAGAGCAGAACCGCCCCTCTGGGTTGCTAGACTATACATCTTTAAGGGAGCAGAATGCCTCCTCTTTCTCCTGCAGAGCTCCTGATAGAGCTGAACTGCGCTCCAACACGTAACCCACTGTGCCATCAGGGCTCCTTTACACATTCTTAAATGCAATTCCTCTATCCTGCTCTCATCTACTCACATATGGGGTCTGAAAGCATTCTTGTTCCCAGAAATCCATTGCTATCAAGTGGATTCTGATTCAGAGCACCCCTATAAAGTCAGAGAAATGGCCCCGTGGGTTTCCAAGGCTGTAAATCTTTATGGGAGCAGAAAGCCACCTCTTTCTCCAGCAGAACAGCTAGCCATGGGTTTCAAAGTGCTGACCTAGCACTTAGCAGCCCAGCTCATAACCCACTACAATACCAGAGCTCCTTAAGGGTGTGGGGGGTGTTAGAAGAGAGGAGCCAAATGGGCCAAAGAGCCATGAAAGCTAACCTCCCTAATGAGTTACTGTGACATTTTTCTTGTCTTTGACAGACACCCTGGCATACCTTTCTGCAAGGAGGTCTGACTTGACTGCTCTTGCACACTGTCCTGAGCACTCACTAGGTCTGCAACCAGAACTTCAAGAGATTTGTAGTTGTTCCCAGATGTCTGGATTTTCTCTTCCATTGTTTTCTTAATGTCCTGGAAACTGAATCCCATTCGTATAGCTTCTTGTACCATAGGATTTTGAAAGATGGAGTCATCTGAAATGAAAATTGTTTAGGAAACAAACAAAAGTTAGATGACTTTGGTCAGTATGACTAATAGCAACATGTAGCTAAATAGAAAAAGTTTGGTGGCAAGGAAAAACAAAATAATAACAACAAACCCAAACAAATTAGCACTCCACAAGTGCTTTGGGAGGAAGTATTTCAAATATATAGGTACTGAAGGATCATTTTTGAAAAATCTTACAACTGTAAATGTAGTTGGTCTACATTTTGCATCAGCAGCCCTGGTGGCACAGCAGTTATGTGCGTGGCTGACAATGGAAACCTTGGCAGTTTGAGCCCCTGGGCCCCTTGATAAGGGAAAGTTGTGGAAGGCTGCTTCCCTAACATTTACAGCCTTAGAAACCCTATGGGACAGGTCTATAGGGTAGTTATGGAGTCACAACAATGTATTTTGTAGTACTTGGAATTATTTGAAATACAGTGCTGTACGGGTTGTGACGAAACAGTGCACGCTTGGTTACGAAAAGCGCTGTTGAATCCCAAACTCCCGAATGTTTCCTAGCCAGCTGTAAAACCTAGAGTGAATGCGGTTATGGAGTCATTACCAATTTTTAAAAAATTCATGGAAAAGAAAAGGAAGCCTCAGCCTGTGATCTGGAATGTATGTTTCCTATCTCTGGCTCTAATTTCTGCAGCTCAGGGGGTGGGCTGGGGTGGAGACCAGATTAGGTAAGAAAGTCAGTGGAAGCTAACTTTTATGAAACCCAAAGCAGCCATACAGCTGTGAGGAAGTGCTGAGAGCACCCCAGCCGGCACCCTGGGGTTCACCAGTTCCAACCTTAGGTATGAAAAATGAGTCTTTGCCCACCAAAGACATCCACAAGAATACTTCTAACTGTTATTCATAAAGACTCAAACTGGAAGCAATTTGAATGTCCACTCTCAGGTAAGCAGATGAATAAACAAACTGTGGTGTTTTTAAACTCAAAACAGCAATAAAAATGAACTACTACCACGGACAACATGGGTGAATCTACTGTCAGTGAATTCTGGTTGGACTTCTTCCAAGACAGATTTGTTTGTTCTTCTGGAGGTCCACGGTATATTCAACATTCATTGTCAACACTGTAATTCAAATGCATCAAATCTTCAGCCTTCCGATTCTCTGTCCAACTTTCACATGCATATAAGGCGACTGAAAATGCCATGGCTTAGGTCAGGTGTACCCTCGTCCTTAAAGTGACACTGTTGCTTTATAAATTATGTACTAGATGAAATGCTTTCTTTTTCTTTAAAAAAAATCATTTTATTGGGGGCTCTTACAGCTCTTATCACAATCCACATACACACTCATTGTGTTAAGCACATTTGTACATAGGTTGCCATCATCCTTTTCACAGCATTTTCGTTCTACTTGAGTCCTTGGTATCAGCTCATTTCCCTGCCCCCCTCACCTTCCAGAAATGCTTTCTAAAATCCGTCCTCTTTAATCCTATCAAACATGTTAGAGAGAGCGAATCAGATATTCTCCAGCATTTTTATGAGTAGGCTGAATACTCTCTTGCTTTATAATCTGTTAAGATACTACTACATGACAGTTCTACCGTCCTACAAGGTATCTGTGAGTTAGAATTGACTTAAAAAAATACTAAATAAATGATATTCTAAGTATAGGAATCTGTACACAGATCATGAGGCAGCTGTGCAAGCAGACCAAAGGAATGTTGCATGACTAACGTTTTTTAATCGTTTTATTAGGGGCTCATACAACTCTTATCACAATCCATACATACATCAATTGTGTAAAGCACATTTGTACATTCATTGCTCTCATCATTCTCAAAACATTTGCTCTCCACGTAAGCCCCTGACATCAGCTCCTCATTTTTATCCTCCCTTCCCGTTCCCCTCTCCCTCATGAACCCTTGATAATTTATAAATTATTATTTTGTCATATCTTGCCCTGTCCGATGTCTCCCTTCACCCACTTCTCTGTTGTCCGTCCCCCAGGGAGGAGGTCACATGTAGATCTTTATAATCGGTTTCCCCTTTCCAACCAACCCTCCCTCTACCCTCCCACTCACACCACTGGTCCTCAAAGGATCATCCGCCCTGGATTCCCTGTGTTTCCAGTTCCTATCTGTACCAGTGTACATCCTCTGGTCTAGCCAGATTTGTAAGGTAGAATTGGGATCATGATAGTGGGGAGGAGCAAACATTTAGGAACTAGAGGAAAGCTGTATGTTTCATCGTTGCTACATCAGACCCTGACTGGCTCATCTCCTCCCCGAGACCCTTCTGTAAGGGGATGTCCAGTGGCCTACAAATGGGCTTTGGGTCTCCACTCTGCACTCCCCTCATCATTCACTATAAGATTTTTTTGTTCTGATGATGCCTGATACCTGATCCTTTTGACACTTCATGATCGCACAGGCTGGTGTGCTTCTTCCATGAGGGCTTTGTTGCGAAAAGATGAAACCTTTCAAGGATTTCATCTTGCTTAGATCCTCAATCAATAATCATGGAGTCAACAATCAAGAGTTCAAATGACAAAGATAAATGGATACATCTGCTGCCTAAGACCTCTTTAAAATGTTGAAAAGGAGGTTATTTTCTTGTCTTTAGACAAGCAGCCATCTAAGTGAGGCATCGACCAAGTTCACATGGAAGCATACCAGCCTGTGTGATCCCAAAATGATGTAATAAAACCCAATCCTAAGGAGGGAATGGTATCAGAGCTCCAATTGTGAACACTCAATTTGCAGGAGGCAATGGATGACAGTGAGAGGCCAAAATCCATTTACAGAGTCCCTACATGGATAAAGCCTCTGATGAATGCCCTCTGACCATAGTTGAGGGAAGTGAATAGCCCTGCTATCAGACAGAGAAGATGGTAAACACAATCATAGCAGATGTAATTAGGTTAAAATGTGATACCTGATCATTTGATCTTCCTTTTGACCCAGTTTACACATGTTCTAGTTTTTAATATTCTGCTTTTTTCTTGGTTGGATTTTTGCTTTTCTGGTTTATTTTGTTATTATTGTTGGGGTTTTTTTGGTGGTGGTGGTGGGGGGGGATGTTTTCCAGTACATGAAGATCAGGGTGGGTGAAGCTATAGAAACAGTAAATGGATTAGGGGTTTCTTAGGAGCACAGACTAGGGGTGGCGGGTATTGGAGAGACATGAGGAGCTAATATCAAATACAAGAGAGCAGAAAAAATGTTCTGAAATTGATTGTACGGATGACTGCACAACTTATTAACATGACTGAACTATGGAAGTACATGATATGTGAACCATATTGTCAATAAAACATTAATTAAAAAAACCTAAATTAATAAAACACCAGTAAGATTATCTACCTTATGAGATAACAAAGACATCTCTAAGGCATAGCAGAAGCAGAAAGAAAACAGAGATTTAGGGATGGATTTGGGGTTTACACTTAATCCTATCTCTTCTCTAAGAACAATTAATTCTTTTTTCAAAATCATTTTTGGGGGGTCTCGTACAACGCTTATCACAATCCATCCATCCATCCATTGTGTCAAGCACCTTTGAACATTTGTTGCCATCATCATTCTCAAAGCATTTGCTTTCCACTTGAGCCCTTGGTATCAGCTCATTTTCCCCCTCCCTCCCCGCTCCCCCCTCCCTCATGAACCCTTGATATTCTATAAATTATTATTTTGACATGTCTTACACTGTCAGACGGCTTCCCTCACCCACCTTTCTGCTGTCCGTCTCCCAGCGAGGTCACATGTAGATCCCTGTAATCGGTTCCCCCTTTCTACCCCACCTTCGCTCCACCCTCCGGGCATTGCCACTCTCATCACTAGTCCTGAGGGGTTTATCTGTCCTGGATTCCCTGTGTTTCCAGTTCCTAGAAAAATTAATTCTTATGATATAGCCCTGCTCGATATGCACCCTCATCAAGGAAACAGGGAAGATATGGGTGCTATATCAAAGTGTGGTGAAGAAATTAAATGGTGACTAATCAGAAAGAAAAGCAACTGGGGGTCTTAAAGGCTTGTTTTCGGAGGGAGGGGAAAAATGAGGACCTAATGCCAGGGGCTTAAGTGGAGAGGAAATGTTTTGAGAATGATGAGGGCAATGAATGGACAAATGTGCTTTACACAGTTGATGAATGTATGGATTATGCTAAGAGTTGTATGAGTCCCTAATAAAACGATTAAAAAAAAGGCTTGTTTTCAAAGAAATGCCATCTACATGAGACGTCAACTAAGCATATCTATATCCATGATCCAAAGATTATGAATTACGTAATCCAAATCCGAAGGAGGGAACGGTATCAGAGTTTAAATTGTGAAATTCTGGTTTGCAGAAGGCTATGGAAGATAGTGGAAGCCCGAAAGACATTTGCAGGCTCTACACATGGACTAAGTCTCTCGTGATTTCCCTCTAGCCATAACTGAAGGATGAGAATGGCTTGGTTATCAGAAAGAAAGTAATGGAGAGACAATTACAGTAGACGAAAAAATGATAAATCTGACTTGAATGGTTAAAACCGTGTCATTTGATCTCCCTTTGGATACACTTTGTGCTTGATCTGGTTTTTATTATTTTCTGTTTGTACTTAAAAAACTAATACTCTGGGGTTCATCTCTGCTGTATTTTGTTATTGTTTGTTGTTAGCATTCTCGACTCATGGTAATATATCTTTCTATATTTTTTGGTATATAAAACCCAGGTTGGGTGACTCTACAGAGATAATAACTAGAATAAGGGTTATTGGGGAGGGGTATGGCACGGTAAGGAGGGGTAATGGGGAGCCGATATCAATGAGTACAGGGAGGGCATGTTTTGAAACTGGGTGTCGTAACGGTTATACCACACTGCTTGCTATGACTGAACCATGTAATGGTATGATGCCTGGATTATATCTTAATAAAATGATTTTGGGAGAATCCATAATAAAACCAAAAAAGGAGGTTGCTTTGAGGATGGAGGTACGCCTGACCAAAGCCATGGTATTTTCAATTGCCTCATAGGCATGTGAAAGTTGGACATTGAATGAGGAAGACGAAAGAATCGATGCATTTCAACATTGGTGTTTCAAAGAATACTGAAAATACTGCAGACTGTCAAAAGAACAAAGAAATCTATCTTGGAAGAAGTTCACCCAGAATGCTTAGAGGCAAGGAGGGCAAGACTTTGTCTAAAGTACTGTGGACACGTCAGGAGAGACCAGGCCCCAGAAAAGGACATCAAACTTGGTAAAACAGTGGGTCAGTGAAAAAGAGGAAGACCCTCAACAAGATGGATGGACACAGTGGCTGCAGCATCGGGCTCAAGCATAAGAACCATTATGGGGATGGCGCAGGACCAGGGGGTGTTTCTCTCCGGTGTGCATCGGGCTGTAGGGTCGCTATGACCTGAAACTGACTCAAAGGCACCGGAGAACACACCAACCTAAGGAGAGGGAGTACGGAATCGCCAGATCTATTCTAAATGGAAACTTACAACTCTTCTTGAAACATGATCCCTAATTTGAGACTGAGATCCCATATATGATGTCGGAGTCGGTTACTGTTCTGGTTCCATTAAAGATTTTAGGGTGGTTTCACTAGCTCAATACCTGAGTTGCTGAACCCGTCGGCAAGCTTCTCAATAAAGCCTGCTTCTAAAACTTAAAAAAAAAAGATTTTAGTGTCACATCTCCAATGTGACTGTTTTTCTTTTGAAGAGTAAAGCTACTAACAGTATCTTCTTTGCTTACAGAGTATCTTTTTCTGGCCTTCATTCAAAAAGCTGTTTATAATGAGTGTATATTCAATCTTTGTGATTAAAAACCTCTCCCTCTCCCTCTCCCATGAGGTCATGGGAGATAAACAAAGCAAAGATGATCTGAGATATAGAAGTAGGTTGGTTAGGGCTGATCATAATCCAGGCTTACTAAGGAGCGCTAGGGAAAAACATACACTTAATCCTTGGTTCTATGATTTTAAAAGAAATGATGATGGGGTAGTCTGACAGTTTCTCCTGAACCTGGGAAAATGAACTGTCTAACGGCTCATAATACACAAACCTCTGATTTCAATTTACGTTTATCCCACAGAGCCATACTGTGGTGACTTTGAAAGACCACATCTTTCACTCCATAAACAACTATTATAAACAGGCAGTGAAAAAAACTATTTACTTTAATAAGGGTATTTACCAATTCTTTTAGTTAGTGATGGTTCTTTTTCAGTAGTTCTTGCCTAAAATAAAAGTATGAATTATACGTTAGAATTCTTTTTTCATAGAAGGTAATTAATTCAGTTTGAAAATGACACTAATTGGAAATTTTAAATCACCTTTATTCCAATTCAACTTATCAATGTTCACAAGAGGCATGGCCTGATGGAGCTAGGGGGACATTGAAAGAGCATCTAATCCAATCCCCCTCACTTTGTAGACATAAAGTTGAGACCCTGATCAGCTGATAGATACCGTTATGGCACAGCCACAGGGACGGCTCTGGTCTCCCTTTTCCAGTCCGAGCTCTTTCTGCAGAGTACAGATGCCTTGGCCACTCTAGTTTAAACTATCGATTTAGATGCACTTTTGAGATTGTAAATACGGTCTGCAAAAGGCTTAAAACCATTTATGAGTACAAAACAATGTGTGCAAAATTTTGGCCACTCTATAGTTTAAACTATCAATTTAGATACACCTTTGAGATTATAAATACTGTCTGCAAAAGGCTTAAAACCATTTATGAGTACAACACGCTGTGTGCGAAAGTCTAATTGCAGAAGGCTAAGAGACCAAGCCGGGAGTTCAGGTGGTGCGGTGGTTCAGCACTTGGCTGTTAATCTTAGTCTGCAATTGGCACTGACCAGCAGCTCTTTTCCAGACAGGACCTGGTGAACTCCTGAAAAGGTTAGTCGAGGAAACCCTATAGGGCGTTCTACCCGGTCTTCTAGGATTGCCATGAGTCACAATTGACTTGTCTGCATGCAACAAAACAGGGCCTAGTATTTAAGTTCTTCCAGTCCATATTTATTTTTCACTTTCAAATTGATTAGTTGCACACTAAGATTTGACTAAGATGTAAATGTCACATTTCTTATGATAATCTCTTTAAGTTCTTATTAGTTGCAAAAGACTACGGTTCTTATAATATAAAGAGCTATTTAAAATACAATATGAACCATATTAACAATTTTTACAATAATAATTTTTAGCATTTACAGACAGGCTTTGTCTCTCATCCAGCATGTACAAATGGTCAAGGCCCTGTTTTTGCCTACAGTGATACTGAAATCAGTTTATCCTGATGCTCTCTGCATAAATATGCTGCAAGGTAAGAACAGCAAGCCCCCAAGTTTTCTGCTTTTTAGCTCCCTGCACGTTACCTTAAAATATTAGACGGTGCACTTTACATAACAAAATACATCCAATTTGAAAACACATATATTACAGTATGTGACTTACCCGAGACTCTTCATGTGAATGATTTAAATGAATATTGTTTATATATTCATGCCCCTTCTCTTCTAACAGATATTTACACCTAAACAATTAAAAAGGAGGTTAAACTTTAGTAGCGGATAAAATGTAAGCATGGATAATCTCCGTTATCTTAATTCTGTTAATTTGTTTTTGGTATTTCTAAGGAACCACAAAATAAAAATGTTACCTAATTTCGGTCCAACTATCAATTTAAGGTTAAAAAGACATATTCCCTTTGTTACTCTATTTAGGCTAACGCAAGTTATTTTAAATTAGTGCCTTGACATTATAGACAAGTTTTAAATAGTTAATCTTAACAGATTTTACTTAGAGGATTAACCAAGTGTACATTTAAAAGGAATTCTTTTCAACTTTTCCTCTTAAGGCTGTTAAGATCTCTTTTCCTTTTTATTTGCATCTTCATTTTGCATTTTTTTAAAGATCATTTTACTGGGGTACCCTGTAGTTTTAAGCTGTACTGTACTTTGCAGAAACAAGATAGCAATGAGACACTTAGGGTAGGCCCATATTCTTAGCTGTAACTGATTTAAAGATGCATGCTTATCTCGTTTATCACCTCAAACTGTTGCTAATTAAATTATGACGCACGATCAAATGCAAGATGTGTCCTGATTTCCGAGATTTTAAAATTCTAACCACTGTGTGCCTTTCAATCAATAAGATACAATGTTTCCTATGATGTGAACAGGTCAAAGAACCTCTTTGATAAACGGGTTCTTCCATGCCCATTCTGAAGGAACCTGTGCCCAACAAAAGCAGCACACATTTCTTTCTTTGGTGTTTAGAAATGGAGTCAGCTCAATTGCCGAACAATAAATGTTTTGGTCACCATAGCAGGCTTGGGTGGTTTTTCAAATACATATAAAGTAAGTAAAAAAAAATAAAGTGACCCCATTTTTACAAACCGGTGTGAATTTCAAGCTAAAGTGAAGGCAAAAATAATTGAGGTGAAAAGTAATTCACATTTTCCCACTGCAGATCGTCCAATTTGCCTGTTCTTGAATAGACATGTAAAGACCTTACCCTGGATACCACTTAGCGTGCTGTTCCCAAGGATCTTCACTGGGCTTCCAATCGGTGAGCCCTCCCCCACAATGAAAGCACTTCACTTTATCACCCTCGCCTAAGAAAACAAGGACAAATACATGCAATTGTGCAATGCCTTTGAACACTTAAAAACAAACTCTATCTAAAGAATGTGATAATCTCATGGTGCAAGATATGGCACTCAAATTCCCTTAAAAAATAATAACTACAAAAATAATAATAGCTTTATTATTTGAGGAGGAAAGCTCAGTAAAGGCACTAGCTCATTTTCAGGTAGTTAAAAGACAACAAAAACAAATCAAATAGGTCATTTTATGTTACAAATGATTATTGATACATGTTTTTCCCATTGGTCATTTGGGCTGTCACTGCTAGAAAACTTTAAAATAAGGATGTTCCAAATACGCATAACTGTAAAATTCAGCACAATGAAGTGACAAGTTCTTCTAAGGTTATAGCTATATGGCATTAAACAAAGCTTCACAGTGGCTATGTGATGCTGTACCAATAAAATAGTAAAATAACTGCTATTTTGTGCTTTGGCACTGTTTGACTTCAAAATAAATTAGTCAGATATATCATGGTATACATTTTTTAATACCCCTGGAAGCTACCAGACTCATCATGACATGTTTACAGTAGTCAATTTGAAAAGCAATCATTTGAAGCAACCAGACTGATTTCAAACACATAGTCCTATGTACTAAAAGTACACTTTCAATACCAGTCAACTAAACTCTTCTAAGGAAAACATGTGTAATAAAGACAGGGGGAGTTTGTGGGGGGGCAGGGGCGGATGATCTTTTCAGTTTTTCCCACAAACTTTCCGAAGCCCTCATATATGTACTGAGCATAAATAGTAGGCGCTCGATAAATGACAGCTAGTATTGCTATTAGGCCCATTCTCTTCTTGGGCATGTTTACTATCTTTGGTCCCTACCATCATCCCTCTCCTCAAGACAATTTCATAAAGAACAAAGGGACTCACAATATGGTACCCTTTTCATATATATTCAGTGGTTACATAAAAGATCAACATAAGGATTCAGAGACTAAAACAGATATAAATTATCATGCCACACCACACTTAAATATTTACCAGCTCAGGGGACTAAAGGTATTTATTTAGCTTTTCTGGGTCCCCGGGATAGCTTGAAAGTTATTTATTAGCTTGGTTTTATAACGAAGTTTACCTAAAGCATAAAATCCAGCTCTTGCAAGCTGCTCCTTGTTAACTGAGTATATCCATGTCCCAAAAGTCAGGATCCGTACTTCATAATCCACCATGGCTGGATTTCTTGGAGGATTTGTTGAATTGGGGAAATTCCTATCAGAACTCAAGACACCAGATTCACTTTGTGCATTAACACTCCGGCCCAGCACAAAAAAGCAATGTGGAAAATGTCGCTTGTGTTCTGACCAGGCCCGATCACAAGGTTCCCAATTTTTCAGTTTCCCGCCACAACAAAAGCACTGCACTTGATCATCGATCCCTGTGTAGTAGAGCCCAGCACTGGCTAGCTCTCTTGGGGTTAGGTGGGCATACTCTGGCCAATTCTGAAATGAATTTAACCTAGCTTCTTCGCTACACATCTCAGGGTTCCTCGGGTATATGGTGTCAGACATATCTACAACTTGTCCAGTTCTCAAGAGATAGTCTGCATGGGTCTCAGAAGGCCTGTCTAAAACCAAGTGATTTTTGTTTCGTGCATAGTGTTCACTGTTGTACAGTCCATTTTGGACACCAGAATTTGTAGGTTGCGCAGCCTTATTTTCAAAATGAAAGCCACTGATAAATCTGCAATTTGGGGATGCTTTCCTGTGTCTTCCAATGGCGGAGTCACCATATTGCCATCTATCTACTGCTGCATGACAACTAAAGCACCGCACGGTGTCTCTTTCACCAGTATAGAGAAAGCCAGCTCGTGCCAGCGTTGAGGCGGAAACAGGACTACTGCTTGGAAAATTGGCAAAGGTTTTTAATCTATTGAACTCTTCTACAAATTCTTCATCTTTATTGATGTCTGCAGGTACAAGAGTTTTAGAGCCGTCAACACTGTTAAAAGTCATCTTCTCTTGAAATTAGGACCCGTTCACCTTTTCAAAAAAGAGAACATTATATTAGGAATCACAAAATGTGAAGCACAAACAATACGCTCAGTATCAGGAGCTGGCAGTGTTTTTACTGATGACACAAAAATAATTATACAATCTCTAATTAGTGTTCCAATTTTAAATTAAAGCTTAAAGTTCTACATTAGTACGTGATTCAAGTTATAAAGTCAAAACTAGCATTTCCTCCTTCTTTCCAAGGAAAGCAATGCTCAGGAGTAGTAAAGGGCTATTAATTTTCAAGGGCCTATTTTACATAAATATGGAAGCTATGTGATACAGAATATATTATAATGATTAACTATGTAAAACCATTAGGAAAAACATGAAAGTATCAAATATCCACATTCTTAAGAGTCTATGCATAATTTTTATAATGGATCATTGTATATTCAAAGCATCAAAGTTCAGTTTTTATAACTAAAAACCTCTGACTGTTTCAAATGTTAATGAATAAATTTTTAACATTTCTTTACTTTTTTGCTTAGCAAAAGTTTTATTCACAATGTTGGTTCAATGTGTTCTATAACACCATTAAATGTCTTTAATTTTCCAAAAAATGTCTTTAATTTTCATGTATAAATAAGGGCCAATTTGGGGGGTTATAGTTGGAAATTGGATCATTTAAGATCTACGAGAGTGCTTCAAAATGTATGTGGAAAAATTCCATTATTTTTCACACCATGTTTTCCATGAACTTTTTGAAGGACCCCCTTCCCCACATACATACTACTACTTCCCCCATATACTACTACTGCCCTCTAGAGGGTGGCTCAAGAAAAATCTCAAGTATGTGTAGATCTTAATCGTAGTTGCTTTTTCTATCAATTTCCTATCGTCAAAAAAGAGTTTGTCTGCCTAGACCAGAGTATGTACATTGGTACAGATAGGAACTGGAAACACAGGGAATCCAGGACAGATGACCCCTTCAGGAGCAGTGGTGAGAGTGGCGATACCTGGAGGGTGGTGGGAAGGTGGGGCAGAAAGGGGGAACCGAATACAAGGATCTACATATAACCTCCTCCCTGGGGGATGGACAACAGAAAAGTGGGTGAAGGGAGATGTTGGACAGAGTAAGATATGACAAAATAATAATAATTTATAAATTATCAAGGGTTCACGAGGGAGGGGGAGTAGGGAGGGAGGGGGGGAAATAAGGAGCTGATATCAAGGGCTCAAGTAGAAAGCAAATGTTTTGAGAATGATGATGGCAACAAATTTACAAATATGCTTAACGCAATGGATGTATATATGGATTGTGATAAGAACTGTATGAGCCCCCAATAAAAGAATTTTAAAAAACCAGTTTGTCACCCAAACTTAGGAGTAAAACTGTTACAGTTTCATTAAAGATGGCAAATTGTAACATTGTCATATCTAACCTT
Source organism: Echinops telfairi (assembly GCF_000313985.2). Taxonomy (NCBI): domain Eukaryota; kingdom Metazoa; phylum Chordata; class Mammalia; order Afrosoricida; family Tenrecidae; genus Echinops; species Echinops telfairi. The sequence goes on along the minus strand of NW_022109980.1, from coordinate 3,844,776 downwards.
ACCCTCCAAAGCTGGACACTTTGCAAAGTGAAACATATTATCAACAATTACACTGGGGAAAACGGGCCTACATTAGGGCTTCTCTAAGAAAATCAGAGCACATGGTCACCCTAGCTATAAAGCACACTTTGTTTCTCAAGACTTTTACCTAGTGGATGAAGCTATAGGGTCAGCAAGCCGAGTAAGGGCTGGGGCTGGGGGAATGGGGGCGGGAAGGGCACAGTAGTGGCAGTAGTGGTGGGGTATAAAAGGGAGCCAATTTCAAGGAGGCCAAGAAGGAAAAGAATGTTTTGAGACAGATTGTGGTAGCAACTGTACAATACTGCTTGATGTGACTGAAGTATGGAATGATTGATATATGCATTAACTTCCAATTAAAAAAAAATCATCCAGTACTAATACAAGCTCATCAAATGCACAATATTAAGACTCTGTCTCTACTTCACCTGTACATTAATTGATTTAAAGGCAAAAACTAGGCAGCTCTTTTGGCATTATGTTGTAATAATATATCTTAAAATATCATCTCTCTTCGACTAATGCTCAGTACTAGGCTCCTCTCTTGCAGGCTCACATTAAATTTCAGTTTGCAGGTCATATCAATTCTAGTGGTATTAATTCACGTACATAGATTAAAGACTGCAGCCTTCAGTATGGACTACACCTCAACATAAAGAAAACCAATGCAGTGATAATTGTACAACTTTTCTTCATATGACTGAATTACTGAATTGTATGACCAGTGGATGAAGTGCTAATAAAACTGTTAAAAAAAAACGAAAACCAATAACCTCATAACTGAACCATGAGCAATAAATGGAGAAAAGAATGAAGTGGTCAGGATTTCATTCAGTGTGAATCCAAAATCAATGTCTATGGAAGAAGTAGTCAAGAAATCAAAGGACATATATTCCACTGGGCAAGTCTCTGAAGCAAAGATATCACGTAAGGTTCACCTAACTCAAGCCTTGGTATTTCATTTCCCTTCCTTCTGTTTCATCTCACTGATTGCAACCTCCACAATGAAGCATCACTTATCCCACTTCTTCCTTAGTTTTCCATTCTTCCTTTCCTAACCTTTTTCAACTTTGTCCTTAGAGAAACACTGTCCTTTTGATCTCAAATAGCCAACCTCTAAGGCCACATTATTTTCAATCATCTCATAAGCATGCAAAAGCTGTACAGTATATTGAATTAGGAAGAGGAAGAAGAACTGATGTCTCTCAATCATAGTGTTGAAGGATGTTAAATATATCATAGACTGCCAGAAGAACCAACATCTGTCTTGGAAGAAGTATAGCCAGAATGCTCCTTAGAAGCAAGGGTGGAGAGACTTTTCCGTATGCACTTTGAACATGTTAACAATGGGAATCAGTCCTTGGAGAAGGACATCAGGTTTGGTAAAGTACAGGGTTAGTGGGGAAAAGAGTGAGTTGGATTGAAACAGTGGCTGCAACAATGGGCTTAAACACAGCAATGACTGAAGATGGCACGGGACGCACAGTATTTTGTTAATTTAAGGGTTGCTGTGAGTTGGAACAGATTTGAAAGCACCTAATAACCAACAATTCATGCATACCTCAAGAAATGAGCTGCATGTAGCAATTTTTGAAAGACTGTTTACCTAGCATTTAATTTAGTTATACTCATATTTTTTAAGATGTTTAAAGCCATTGTGACACTAGCTTTTTAAGACCCTTTGTGGAATCCAAATGACAAAATAAAGATTAAAAAAAAACAAGCCTTGACAATAAGTTAAAACTTGTAAGATAAAATTTGAGGCAAATGCAAAATCGTACAGTCTTGTTAAAAATACAACAACTGCACAATAAAAGGAAGATGGAGACTTAGTTGAGAAAGGAGTCAAGTGAAGGCAAAACTCCAGATTAAAACCTTAGGGTTTTACTTAATTACAAATTCATTATGAACCAACACTGCATGGCTGTTAGAAAACTTACAGTAATTTCAGGCTACATTAATGTCCAGATGTGCAATATCCAGATCAAATTCACCTACATATTAAAAAATTATTTTCCATTCCAAACTCATTTTAGAAGGGACATTAACAAAGTATAATGTCTTTAAAGAGCACCCGAGTGATGAAAATTATGTCACATTAAAATTATACCATATAAAGAATAGCTGGAAGAGCTGAAGATACTTATCCCAAAATGGAAAAAATATTTGGGATGATAGCGAGGATAAAACATCTTCTTTAGCTATTTAAAAGGCTATCCCATAGAAAAAAGTAATTATTAGATTTCTGTTTAGTTAGCAGATAGACTCGAAGTCAAGTGCATATCATTCTAATCAGATTTTAGTCCAATAAAAAGATGAACTTTAAAATAATCAATAATGGTACAAAATATACTGGGGTTGGGTGGTTTAACACGTCACGCATACACGTTATCCCACTCCTGGAAGGGACTTTGGCACAGACAAGGTGAAACTAGAGTATACAAATCATTTCCAAGCCTAACCTAAGCTTGAAGAAATACTGGTAAATATAAATCAAAACATGAAAATGACCTTCCCCAAGGGGGTAATTATTTTTCAGGTCAATCAAAATAGATACAAGTATAAGATCAAAGATCTATTTCTATCATTTCACAATAGTGGCTACTTTATGTCGTTCAAGTAGTCACCTCATTTCAGATATTAAATAAAAAATCCATCATTCAACCCCAGCAGGAGTCTCTATTTGAAGCTTTTAACTGGAAGACTAATTCTCTCGGGGTTTATTTCATACTAATAGTTTTTACATCAAGGTTTGAGAAGCAGGCATTTATTCAGAAGCACTCAAGTCAACACTACATATACTGTATATACTCGTGTATAAGCCGAGTTTGTAAGCACATTTTTAATGCAGTTTTTGTGGTAAAATTAGGTGCCTCAGCTGATATTCAGGTAGGCTTATACTTGAGTATATATGGTACATTGCTGGGCATTAGTTTGATCATGAGATGAGTGAGAAAACTGAATTTCCAGAGGGATAAAGAGTGAAAGGGAGAAATTACTGACAAAAGACAGACACCTTGGAGTGAGAAGTCACTGCCAAAGGAAAGGACTGTGAGGTTTAAAAAGAAGAAATCAAGACCTAAGGGAAATGAAGATGTAAAGAAGATACGGAGAGAAGTATGTCGGGAGGCTAGGAACTGTGAATTCAGATGAAAGCTGTAAAGATGATACTGCAGAGAAGTATATAGAGAGCCTAGGAACTGTGAATTCAGAAGAACATGGGGTATGAAGATTGTGGAAAAGGGATTAAATAGTCTTTGGATAAGAAAAGCTCTGAAGTATGTCAAGATAACTGTAGGCTTCTATGTGAAAATATATTCAGTCTTTGATAAGCAAAAGGTGGGGAGAAAGATGAGATTTTGATATAATGGGACCGAGTGGTTTGGAATCTTGAAGTGAGCTGCAAGGCCAGCAGTTCGAAACTACCAGCTGCTCCTTGGGAGAAAAAGGAGGCTTTTCTACTCCCATAAAAAGTTCGTCACACACACACACACAAAAAAAGTTCATCTCAGAAACCCACAAGGCCAGTTCTATCCTGGTTGCTAGGAGTTGGAATCTACTTGACAGCAGTGAGTTTGATTGGGGTTTTACATAGAAGCCAACAGTGCTAGAAAAAAACACCCAGCAAGCAAATGGTGCATGCTTATGTGAGGGGGTTGGAAGATTTCAAAAAAGTGAAATGTTGTAAGGGATTAATTAAAACATATACATGTTTAGTCCAGTCAACTATATAAGGGGAGCCATACCAGAGAGGTTGATTACAAATTTAGCTATCACATTATAAGGTGCAGGAGGGGAGACAAACAGGCAGACAATTCACCTATCTGATATATGTACACAATACAAGTTTCTTTCCCCCAGTTTTTCAGTATTAAAGTTGTCTAACATATATAATAAAACTCAGAAGGTAATCTTTAATAAATGAAAAAAAGTAAAAAAATAAATAAATGAAAAAAAGTTAAGATGATGGGAACACAGGTTATCTTTCTCTCCAAAAGGTTATTTTCACTTAAAATCTCTCAGGTTAGTGCTGCTTACCTTTGTCAGATGCTCAGACAAGGGGGAGGACACCCATGCGAGAAGATAATGGAGTGGGTGTCCTCTTTGTCTTTTTCCATGGGGCCAAAGCTCTGCCAGGCTGATTCTTGAGTATGGGGGGAGAAGTGCAGCAGTGGAGCTCAGTAGAGACCCTAGCCAACTGCCTCTGGAGGTACATCTTACATGTTGGCCCCTGGCCACTGTCAGTCAAAACTGTATAAGTAGCAGTTTATTAGGGTATCCTGGAGGTGAAGAGCAAGTTCAGAGCTAAATTTCAGCATTTTTTGCTTTTGAAAGAACAAAACTTGGAAATTTTTAGTTTTATGGATTACTATAACATGTTCATAGAGGAGCCCTGATGGCGCAGTGGTTATGAGTTGGGCAGTTCGAAACCACCAGCCGCTACATGGGAGAAAGATAGGGCTTTCTACTCCTGTAGGGAGTTACACCCTTAGAAACTCACAGGGGCAGTCCTATCCTGTCCTAGAGGGTCACTATGAGTCAGAATTGACTCAAAGGCATTGAGTAACATGCTCGTAAGTCATCTAACATTAACATTTAGTAGGCTATGCAGACATACATTGAGACTTGCTACCAATAAATAATGCTAATTATCATAAGGCTGTTTCAACAACCAAACCATTACTTGGGACTTTTATATAACAGCAGCCAGCAACTGTGTTTTTGGTACAGATATGCTAACACAGAAAACGTTTAAAGTAATGTATTATGTTGTATCAACCTTAAAATAAAGTCACACTGGGCCTCTACTCAAGTACTCCCTCAATACAAGTACACTTTCTTCTAATAACCTGGCATTCTGTGATACACACCTTCCCGAAACGATCACTGAAGACAAAGCGGGTGCATAAGCAAATGTGGTGAAGAATGCTGATGGTGCCCAGCTGTTAAAAGGTATGGCATCCGGGGTCTTAAAGGCTGGAAGACAAAGATGCAGCCATCTAGTTGCGAAGCAACAAAGCCCACATGGAAGAAGCACACCAGCCCGTGTGATCACAGTATCGACGGGATCAGGTATCGGGCATCAGAAGACCCAAAGCCCATCTACAGATAACTGGACATCTCCTCACAGAAGGGTCACAAGGAAGGGAAGAGCCATCCAGGGTGCAGTATAGCATTGATGAAACATACAACTGTCCTCTAGTTCTTTAATGTGCCCCCTCATCACTATCATGAGCCCAGTTCTGCCTTACAAATCTGGCTAAACCAGAGCATGTACACTGGTACAGATAAGAGCTCTCAACACATGGAATCCAGGACAGATTAATCCGCCAGGTACCGTAATGGGAGTAGAGATACCATGAGGACAGGGGGAAGGTGGCGGGAGAAAAGGGGAACCGATCGCAATGATTGACACATACCCCCCGCCCAGGGTGACGAACAATAGAAACATGGGTGAAGGGAGACAGTGGATGGCATAAGATATGAAAATAAGAATAATTTATAATTTATCAAGGGTTCATGAGGTTGGGAGAGGGATGGAAAAAAAATGAGCTGATATGAAGGACTCAAGTAGAAAGAAAATGTTTTGAAAAGGATGATGACAACATATATACAAATGTGCTTGACACAACAGATGTATGGATTGTTATAAGAACTATAAGAGCTCCCAATAAAATTATTAAATAAATAAAATAAAGTCACATCCAGTTATTGGTTCACCTAACTTCAGAACCTGTGTCCTCTACTAAAGTTGTGGCTATTCTTCCAGGAACACATTGTAGGGTTCATCTTTTTTTTTTTTTTTAAAGGCAATGAAAATTTCTTAGGATGTTATCTCCAGGTGGTTTTTAGCCTAAGGGGCTCACTATATGGCTGAGAGAAAGTCCCAGGTGTCTTCATATCCTGGCTCGTTGCAGGTCTAGGACTAATAGCTGTTAACAATAAAGTTTTAAGAGTTAACAGCATAGAAGCTTCAGGGAAGAGTTTTGATCCAGTAAAAGCCATGATGGCTGCAACCCCCCCATAGCCACAGCCTCATAACAACAGTAAGGCCAGCAAACGTGGAGAACGCTATAAGGAATGGTCAGATTGCTGGCAAGTTCCATCAATCTACTCATAATAGTCTTCTTGGCACTCTGTAACAGACTGAACCAAATGCTGTGAGAGGAATAATGGAGACAATGATAAAGGTGGCATTATTCCTGAAGATAACGTAGGGCCACAAAATATTCCTAAAGCTACCAAAAAGCTGGAATCGTTAACACAAGTAGAACCAACTTAGTTTTGAGTTTAGACAGAAAGGTTTTATTCTTGCTAATTGACTTTGACACCCCTAGCAATTGGAGCATGGAGTCCCTAGGTAGTGTAAATGGTTGAGTGCTCAACCTCTAGCCAAATGTTTGGCAGTTCAAACCCGCCCAGAGGTGCCTGAAGATAGGACTGCCAATCTGCTTCTGTGAAGTCAGTCTTAAAAATCCCTGTGGAGCAGTTCTATTCTGCACACACAGGGTGGCAAAGGGCAACTAGCAACAGTTTAAGTAGAGCAAACAAAACATTTGAAACACATATTTCAGACTAAAGACTCTTAGAAGATCATAACACTATGAAACCATCATTGGAATGTTTTCTCAATGAGGATGCCACAAAACATGTAAATGTGGCTAGTTTCAGAGGGTTGCAACTGCTGAACAAAGGCGCACCCTGGCGGTGAAGTGGTTAAGAGTTTAGCTGCAAACTGGTAGGTTGGTAGAACACATCCAGGAAGAAGACTTGGCAATCTGCTCCCCATAAAGATGATAGCCTTGGAAGCCCTGGGGGGTGGGGTGGCGGTGGAGGGACTGCTGTCCTATAGGGTCCCCGAGTTGGTTTTAAACCTCTGAACCGAATGATTTGTAATAGGCAGGAGAACAGTTAACACCGAAAGCTTAAAATACTATTACAACAGTAAAAGACAGCAAGAAGACTGGTCTTTGCGTTGAGCCAGGGGAGGAGGGGAAATAAACAAATGATGGCAAATGGATACTGGGCTTCTTTTTGGAGCAATAAAAAAGGTTCTAAAATTAGATTGTGGCCATGGTTGCACAACTCAGGGAATATACTAAAGACCACATAATTGTACACTTTAAATGAATTTTATGGTATGTGAATTACATCTCAATAAAGCTGTAAAAATGTTATTTAGATCATAGGTTGATTAATTGTTAGTATACTCATAGGCAGTGTTTAATTCTAAAACAAAGGGCCAATTGCTAACAAAATCATGTGCTTTTGATAGGGAAAACTGGAGCTAAGAGTACATTTTCAGAATAATGTGAATGGTTGTTTATTGGACTTCATGTTGTATATTTTTCATGTGAAGTCAGATTATTTTCTCTCAACGTTTTATTTTACTTAGTGGCCATGATAAGCAAACAACTTTCTGAAATGTATTTTCCCTCTAATTTCGAAGAAATCCAACCAATTGGCTTCATGTTATGAAGCACTGATACTATGGCCCTCAATTGTGAAATTCTGTGACAGTTGTTCATACTGGTGTTTGTCCATGCTATATGTTTTAAAGGACAGCTCATTTCACTGACCCTGGTTGTGTGTGTGTGTGTGTGTGTGTGTGAGAGAGAGAGAGAGTTGGGTGTTTTTATACTCTTTTAATATAAGTGCTACTTTGAATATAAAACATCGAAATTAACTTTATGTTTTTTTTCCAATAGGACAAACATGCACAATTTCTTTTTCCTACGAAAATTTTAGGTATTCTTTAATGAGTTATTCTAGGAACACTGCCTACACTTTAGAAGGAATGTGTGATATTTACCAATGACATGTGGAGTTTATCAATATTATTTTCATGAGGCTATTTATTCCACACATCTACTTAGAACAAGTAAGAGTAAGGCTGTTGGTTTTCATGTTTTGAGTGCTTTCTTTGGTATTAAATATTGATCAAGGTGTACAAAGACTACAGTACGCTTATATACAGAAATTAATATTATGAAGTATATACATTCCCTATGGTTTATGGCTAATCATTCCCTCAAAGCTACTTAATTTTATAGAACCAGGATGGACGTTTTTATAAGTGTGTGCTATTAAAATAATGAAGAATCAAATGACTCCATTTTTTAAGTTATTTTGTGATAAACACATGAAGTAAACTCCCAAAGAACTCACTGCTGTTGAGATTTCTACTCATAGTGACCTTCAGGACAGAATAGAATTGCCTGCCCTAAAGGGTTTCCAAAGTTGTAAATCTTTACGGAGGCCATTTGCTACATCTTTCTCCAGAGGAGCAACTGGCGGATTTGAAATGCTGACCTTCCTGTTACCAGCAGAGTACCTTAAACACTGGGCTTTATTAAATGGAAACAACACAAAATAAACACAAAACCACAACCCGAATGTTAATCCCATCGCCACGGAGTTGATTCTGACTCACAGAGACCCTATAAATGGTTTCTAAGGTTGTCAATCTTTGAGGGAGCAGCCAGCCTCATCTTTCTCCCTCAGAACGGATGGCAGCCTTGAACCACCAACCTTTTGGTTAGCAGACCAATGCTTAACCTACTGTGCAACCAGTGTTCCTTAGAGCCATCCTAAGGGAAAAAAATCTACTGCCATCAAACTGAGTAAAATAGCAATCCTATATTGAGTTTCTGAGGCTGTCAATCTTTACAGGAGCAAACAATCTTTCTTTCTTATCTTTCTCCCACAGAGCACCTAGTGGATGTCAACCACTGACTTTCTGGTTAGCATCTCAATACCTAACCCCCAATACCACCAGGGCTCCTTTACAGTTATCCAACTGGATGTGAAATGGCGTCTCATGATGGTTTTGATTTGTTTATTGCTCTAGTGACTAATGCCGGACATATTTCATGTGCTTATTTGCCATTTTTAAGAGAAATATTGATTCAAGTTTGTTGCTCTTTTTAATTGAAGTGTCTTTTTTGTTGAACAGGTGACATTGTTTGTATGTTCTAATTACACTATTAGCATATATATTTGTTACCAAATATTTCTCACATTCTGTAAGTTGTCTCTTTGCCTTTGATACACAGAAGTTTTAAAGTATGAAGTCTAATTCATTTGCTTTTTCTTGTATTGTCATATCTAAGAATCTACCAACTAACGCAAGTTCTTGAAACTTTACCCTCATATTTTTTTCTAACAGTTTTATGGTTTTAGTTCTTTTATTTTATATCATTGATGCACTCTCCTTTTTTTTTTTATATACGGTGTGTTTGCAAGGAACCCTGGTAACATTGTGGGCCATCTGTTGGACTGCTAATCTCAGGGTCTGCTGTCTGAATCACCAGCAGCTCCTTGGGGGAAAAAAATAAGGCTTTCTGCTCCGTAAAGATTTCCAACCTAGGAAACATTATATAGGGTTGCTATGAGTTAAAATCAACCTGATGGCAATGGTATTTTTTGGAGGGGGTTTGGTTTTGTTTTTTTTTAAACCATTTTATTGGGGGCTCATACAACTGTTATCCCAATCCATACACACATCAATTGTGTAAAGCGCATTTGTACATCGTTTCTCAAAACATTTTCTCTCCATTTAAACCCCCGACATTAGGTCCTCAAGGGGGTTTGTTTTTTAAAATGTCATTTTTAAACGTTCAACCTTTTATACAAACTAAACCTAAAACTAAGCCCAGTGCTGTCAAGTCCATTTCAACTCACACTGACCCAGTCAGTGTGTTACAGAACTGTTCCAGAAGGCTTCTTTGGTTGTACTCTTTACAGAAGCCCTGTGCCATGACTGTCTTTGCTGTCTGGCTGCGTGGTTCCAACCACCGGCTCTTTAGGTAGCAGTTGAGTACAGCCCATTTGCACCACCAGGGGCAGCTACACTATGATACAGTTACATAAATACTCCAACTGGTAAGCAACTGATTCACTTCTCTGAGGTTCTTCAAACCATTAAGCACATTTTCAAATCCGTTAAATGGCCAACAAAACATTTTAAAATTAAATATGTATATTGGGGGCTCGTACATCTCTTACCACAATCCAAATATCCATCCATTGTGTCAAGCACCTTTGTACATTTTTTGCCATCATCATTTTCAAAGCATTCTCTTCCCATTGAGCCCCTGATATCAGCTCCCCCTTTCTTCCCCCTCCCTTCCTCATGAACCCTTGATAAGTTATAGATTATTATTTTCATATCTTACATCGTCCTCCGCCGCCCATCACCCACTTTTCTGTTGTTCGTCCCCCTGGGAGGGGGTTTTGTGTTGATCCTTGTGAATGATTCCCCCTTTGTCCCCCCACCCTCTCCTAATCCTCCTGGTATCTCTACTCTCATTGTTGGCCCTGAGGGGTTTATCTATCCTGGATTCCCTGGGTTGCAGGCTCTTATCTATAGCAGTGTGCATGCTTTGGTTTAATTGGATTTATAAGGTAGAATTGAGATCATAATAGTGGGGGGAAGGAAGCACCAAAGAACTAGAGGAAAGTTGTGTTTCATTGGTGCTATACTGCACCCTGACTGGCTTATCTCTTCCTGTGACCCCTCTGTGAGGGGGTGTCCAATTGTCTACAGATGGGCAATGGGTGTCCACTTCATGCCCCACCACCCCGTTCACCTTGAGTATGATTTTGTTCTGGGTGTTATATGCCTGATACCTGATCCCATCGACATCTCATGATCACACAGGCTGGTGTGCTTCTTCCATGTGGGCTTCCTTGCTTCTCACAATAAAACATTTTTAGGTGAGTTAAAAGGGAACAGACTTTAGAGGTTCCCAAAGGAGAGAGGACAAAGGTGGGAATTTGAACTAACGGACTAGAAGGTTGAGAGGTATCGCCTTGGGTGTAAAGGAGGAAGGAAGTCCACAGGAGGGAGAAGAGAAAACAGGGGAGGGGGTGGGAGAGAATACAGGAGTAATGGCTTGTGAGTGGTTGAACTCATGAAAGCAGAGTTGAGAGTCTGAAATGTTAACCACACCCCATCTAATCCATAATAAAAAAGAACAAGAAAAAAATGTAGATAAATTACATTCAAATAAAAATTACCTTTCTCCCCATGGCTCAGTTTTCAGGCAAACAATAGACATCTATCTAAAAGGGGGAACAATAACACAAGGGAGGTATTGCCATGGAGTCTACGCTGACTCACGGCAACCCTAGAGGACGGGTAGACTGCCTCTGTTAGTTCCTCAGATTGTAACTCTTTACGGAAGTACAAAGTCTTTCTCTTGGGGAGCAGCTGATGGTTTCAACTGCTTCTGACCATGCAGATCACAGGCCAGTACATAACCCCTACGCCATTAGGGAGGGAAACACACCTTAATCAACTATTTAAGGCAACCGGGTGGAAAATACACTACTGGATGAGCTTGAATTAGAGGTGACCAGGGTATTGCAGCCATCATTCAGAATACAGTCTGAGAAGGGCAAGGGGTGGGCTATGGTCCACCCCCAACCCCAACTCTTCCCTACCTGGCCCAGCCACAGCAACAGTGACAGAACCTGGCTAGAGGGTGAGGCACAGATGTATCATTATAAATAACAGCCCCTAACACCAGGTCATTCTCTTCAAATTGCCCCCGTCAATTATGACATGTTTCTGAACTAAAAGTTAACTACAGGTCTTAAAAGAAATTCTATCCTTGCCAAACAACCACGCCTTATGCTTTAGATAGTGTAATTTCCAGAAAATCTAAGAAATGTTGCCTTGACTTCAAAAAACAAAACAAACCCCAACCATTAGAGATCAAAAGGGCATCATTTGTCCAAGGACAAAATTCAAAAGGGGTAGGAGAGGAGGAATGAAAACAAGAAACAAATGGAGGAAGTGGGATAAATGGTTATATTGCAGATAGCAATCACTGACATGAAACAAAATGTGTATGAATTGCTGAATGGAAAACTGATCTACTCTATAAACTTTCACCCAATTCACAATGAAAGGTTAGAAAACTACAATGTCACTAGCACGCGCGCCTGCACCCCCCCACCCCCCCACAAAATGCTAAAATTAAGCCATAGAGCAAATGAAATAGCTGAATGGCATTAATGAGCCATTAAGTTCAATGAATACAAATTTACTAATACTGCAGTGTGTGCTAGATAATGAAACAAGTTCTGTAAACACTTGAAAGAGCATGGTAAGAATCAACAAAGAAAATATAATTAATTATCGTACATTTAACTTACTAAGTCTTAGTGATACGAAACTGAGCACAGAATGTCAATCTTTGTCAAATTATTTATCATTATGAACTCCATAGGCATGATTCCCTTAGGAAAGACACACATCTTCGCTTCAAAAAATTATGGAAAAGTGTTCCCCCAAAGAATGTTTTACATGAAGAATACATACCAGTATATTTCAAGCTCAAGGATTCATCACCAATCACTAATATGCCCTATTCTATTTCTCTGAGAACTGTTCCTAACTTAAGGCAATTCAGAGTGTTCAGTAATCTTAACTTAAAAACCAACCAAGATGCAGATCAATATGACTTACCCTTTGCTAAAATCATAACAAGGAAAACACTCAAAATATATACTATCTCAATGTATATGAGACATGATGTCCCTCACTGACCATAACCCTACAGGGGACAACACTGGAGACAAAGTGTGGGAATTGTGCCTGATCTGATCCTGCCACACCTAGGCAAAACACTAAGGGGGTGCAACAGAACAGCAAGGGAATGGAGCAGCGAGGTCCCCAGGGAATGCTGAAGGTGCACTTTGGGGCCAGGGCATGGTGACCCAACAGAATGGACTGGAAAACACTCCTAAAGGCCAACAAACAGTCCTTGAACTAAATACAAGATTTTCTTTCTTGCTGTGTATTGTTTTGTTTTTCTGTCATTAGTTTATTGTTGTTGTTTTGTTGTATATTGTTGCTTGGTTTTGCTCTGTCTTGTTTTTGTGCATGTTATTATCTC